>NC_141263.1:17792500-18150000 GCF_054856545.1 Hippocampus guttulatus
GCTAAGAGACAATGAACCTGTGGGGATGGAGCCCATCCCGACGCAGAAGGTGTGGAAGCCTCGGTCACACTTGTCGCAGAACATCATCTCGTCCTCATGGTGGGGCTGCTGGCACACGGTGCATGTCTTGCACTCCATGCACTGCCAGCGGTATGTCTGGATCATGCGCACCAGCTCGGCGCTCATGTGCAAGCAGGACGGGTGGCCTGCGTTACGTGAAACAACAAGACAGTGATGAGACACACACACCTGCAAGAGACTACAGACCAAAATAAACCAAACACACTCCCAAAGTGAACACCATAAGGACTTGACTGGTTGGAGGTCTCATAATTGGGACATCTTCATTTTCATTGATTATCAACTACAAAAATAATAATTCAATACAATAATACATCTTTGTCTATCTGTCTAAACCGGCACCGTAGAATGTCAGGAAGAACAATGAATGAAATGATCTTCCACAAGATGGCAGAAGGTATCGGTGTTTCTACCTGTTGCCATTCTTTAAATAGAATAATTGAACAGGTCCAAATTTCAGAGCCAGTAAAATTGTGAATAAATTGGCTCAATAAAGGTTGAGAAACACTGACTTTAATACTTAGTTAGGAACATTGAAAGGGAAGCATGGAATAATCACAGAGAAGGATTGCCCCAGTCCGACAGTCACACCGCCACCCCGAAACATGGCTGCTATAAATATTGATGAAAATTAAATGGACTTGAACCTTGCACAGAGTTGAACAAGAAAAGTTTGCATGGATTATTATTTTTTTTTTGCATTTTAACATGATTGTGTAGACTTTTAATATCTACCGTAAACTCCATCCATTTTCTTGAAAGATGATCCTCAACTTGACTCTGCTCTACCTCAGCGTTTCCCCAAACGTTTTCAATTTAAAATACAAACCGAAATTTGGTCCCTCCATGGGAAAACATCATGCACGGCCATCATATCAAAAAGTACTGCACGTAAACTAATAATAAAGAAGCTAGAAGACATTCATTCAAAAACAACCAAAAAAAGAATTTAAAAAACCCACAACCCCCCCAAAAAAAATACAACAACAATTGTTTTAGGACCCTAGGTTGAAGAGACTCTAACGGGAAAGTTGGCCAAATTACAGTTTCAATCAACTGTTCAACAGAAACGTCTCAAATTCAACAAAATTGCACAACCCGTCGTCTGCCCACCTACAAACAACTGTCAACCCCAAATCTGGAGGAGTTTAAGTATCGTATATATGCGTGTGTGCTTATGTGTGTGTGTACTCACCACTGTTATCACACTGGGAGCAGTGAATGAGCGCTTCAGGTTTGCCTCGCTTGTTGGCCTCCTTACCCTTCTGGCAAATGCCACATATAGCATTGGGAATGACCTTCGGCTGCAAGGCAGAACAATGCTATAAACACCAGCACAGCATTCTCCAGTCATGTTCTGTACACAGTAAAGCCCAGTTGGGTCATGCCAAGTGTTCAGAAATGTCCAATAAATATAGAAGAGTATGTTGGACATTATTATAGCTCAGTTTTTAAAATATATTTCTTAAAACAGGAATATATCACCATTAACCTTAATATAGCTTTTAATGTGACTGAGACTTGAGAAGAACTCTGCTAATTTACCTACCAACCATTATTCCTGTTGGCATAATTCATTTTAATTTTAGGATTTAGAACACTGGAATCAAAAGAAAGAAGAATCCCACCTGGAATGCAAGTACAGGCAATTACTCCATTTAACATCAGCTTTGTATCATAACTTGTTTTTATTCATAAGCCGCATTGTGAAAATATCACATTATGCAAAACACTGAGTCAAAAAACATTGCATATACTTGTACTGTCAACTGGAGCCAGATCAGAGCTAAGTAGTGTTTATATAACCTGCAACAGTCACTGTGATATACAAAATCTGGGGACACGAAATATTTTTGAATGAATAATAACTACATAAATGTGTATATATATATATACGCAACTCAGAGGGAGGTGCGCGTTAATTTGTAGTTACAAAAGTATTACTTTTTGAATACTTTTTTAAAAATAAATATTTCGCATTACTCTAGTTTCTTTTGCACAGAGTGCACGGACACATATTTTAGCTGCATGTCACATAAACTAAGTAAAACATGTGCAAAAACATGACCTCATGCTCATACTGAAATGTCTAATTGTCACACACTAAAACAAGACCATGTCCACACTGCAAAGCCAGACTGGACACAAAATGGTTTCTTTAAATTCGTTATTTAAAGACTATTGAACTAAAAATATTTGTGTTTGGTGCAAATACAACATTTTCACTAATTAGATATATTGAGAGCTTTTTGCTTGAAGTAATTATCGAATACAGTGCATTCTCATAGTTCGGCCCCAAAGGATCCACCTTTATTTTTTTCCCCTGGAAAATGGTTATCAGTGGTATATTCCCGCTTCTTCAACAAATTTGGGTGAATTTGGGGGTTTAAAAAAAAACATACATTTTTTCCCGCAATGTAATTATAATGGCCGATAATAAAGACCAGGGGTGGGGAACCTTTTTTTCCAGGGGCCATTTTGTTTTTATAAAGTCCTTTTATGAAAGCAATATTAATATGTAAAGGAGAAAATATAATGTGATGGTCAAATAAGTATTTATAATTATTTATATACAGTAGATCAGCGTTTGTTGGTTAGATATTTATTGGCTACTTTTTCTGGAGATTCTATATTATTATTATTTTTATTTTTTTTAAAGAAATGCATGGCGAGCCAGATCAAATGCTCTAGTGGGCTTCATACGCTAGGCTCCCTGCTCCTGATTTGGAGAGACAAGTCGATGTTTCACTTTTTAGCATTTGAACTCAGTGTGAACAAGGTCCGCATGTCATCGCCTCACTGATGCACATGCGTTGTAATACAGCGCTCTCTGATATTTACCCACAGACCAACAGTACTACACATGTTTATACATAGCATATCTTTAACACCAAAACACACACAGTAAACATTTGAGTGTGTTACACACTTCAGGTATACATGTCAAAATACTCTCTACTTTTAATATTGACTACTTTTTAAAAGCAACCACAAAATGAATGTGTTATCTTTATCCATGTTCCTTTTCAAAAATGAAAATGTAGCAGCCAAAAGATGTTTTTACTTGTCTTGCAAGTACTTTTTTTTTTCTTTTTTAAGACAAGTGAGGCGAGAAACTGATGACAGTCAAAAAGGAAAAAATATTTCATCCACACTGGAAAAACTGAAAAAAGTGCAACGCAAACAAACTGAACTGTTCCTTTCTTATTGCTCACAGTCTGGGTGGGGGAGAAAAAAAAGAGCCATGTAGTAATCCTAAAAAGTGACGACAGGAGCCTCAGCGGAAGTGTGTGGGCAAATGTGTGTGCTGGTTCCAGCTGAGACAAACTGAAGAAGCTGGAGAACAAAGTGAAGAAAGCTAAGGGAAGGGATGTCGGGATGGATGGAGTAAGGAGGTGGTCGTAGTAGTAGAAAAAGGAGGAGGAGGGGTAGAAAAGTGCTGCTGCTGTTGTTGGAGAAGAGTTCAGGTGGTTTTGTCCTCTACCTTGTACCCGGGGGTGACTTTGTGGGAGTGGCGTTGGCTGCCATCTTTGCCCGGCGTGGATGTCCTATCTTTGGCCTTGGACTTGTGGCCTCCGCCCTCCTGACTTTCGCCATCTGATGTGTTGCCTGAAGAACTGTCCTGCACATACACAGAGTAATGTGAGAGGAGCACCAAGTTATGCAGGTGCAGTTCGAGCCTGGCCGCATGGCATTAAAATAAAATTAAATATCAATCGGCAAGGCAAGACAGTTTTCTTCGTACAACAGATACACAAGGTAACTCAATGTGAATCACATAATTTAAAAAATACGGCATTTAAAAGCATTTACAAACAAATTAATTGAAGAGATTTAAAAGCAAAGTAAAGAAATAAGTAGCTTACTAAAATAATGTATAACAGTGCATGGACTACATTAAAAGGAAAAAAGATTTTACAATTCCTTTAAAAGACCTTAATCATAGGTATGGGGGGAAGACACTCTTTTTTTTTTTAACCTTGAATGAAAAGCAGTTACGCTTTGGGCATAGCCTAATTGCATAACTTACTGTCACAATAATTTAAAAAAATATATCAAAGTGCTTTCTAATAATTGTGTTCTTACTATGTCTGTTTAGTTTGTCAGTTATCCAGGTCATGGTAATATGCAAAGGCTGAATCGAGGTAGGTGAACAGCTCTTGTTTGCTGATCCCCCCAACCCCCATGTTTTCCCAAATCATGAAAAACTGACGAAGGCAAATGTGCTTTTAGGCTAAAAAAATAATAATAATATAAAAATCTGATTTTTAATGCATTTCAATCAAATTTCTCCCTCTTCGCTTCTAGAAAAATCATGACAGCGACATTATTCAAAACATGTATGGCTTTTACTTTTTTTCTCTTCTGGGATTTGCTATAGTTCTCCCAAAACCAAACGAGTTATGAAAAGATGACATAAAAATAAGTCCGTCCTCTTGGTTCAACTTAAGTCAAAACATGTACCGGTATATAAACACAATCCATAACAAATTAACATTAACATAATAAAACGAAAATTGCATAGCTGTCTCGTCCCAATATAAGAGTAGGAGTCACACCAAGCCCTTTCAGCGAAAGCAACAGTAAACTAGCCCCTCTCTGTTCACAGCCATGTTGTTCAAGTAAGTAATGCACATCAGCTTACAGAAGAGTTTTTGTTCTTTTTGTCATCCTCTGCATCATCTGAATCAGGTTCTGAGTCCAGTGCGGGCAGATCTGGATCCAGCGGAGGCTCAAACAGAGCTGTGTTCAAAGGCAGGTATCGCAGCTCATTGGGAGAGTACCTGTTTGGCAAAACGCAGATGTGTTTTAGGCCAACGCAATATATAGAGCAGGCATGGGCAATTGCTGGCACACTGTGAGTGGTGCCTTGATTAATTATTATTTTGTTTGTTTGGGTTTTTTTTATGGGGGGGGGGGGGTATAAACGGAATGACTTCTCGCCCAGCCATATGTTACCATGTAAAATTTTTCAGAGTCTCGAAAGATTATCCTGAGGTGGTGACTTTAGCGTGAGAAAATCTTGCTTGAACTCCGAATAGTATATCAACACGGACATGCAATTTTAAATGTTGCAAAATTAATATTGACATACAGGTACATGGAGTTAGTTGAGGTGAACTCTTGTTACGAGAAGAATAATCTACCGTTTGTAGTAGTCCTGGAATTGCCCTGGTATTAGAGCAACTGGGTAGGGCCCGGTCCTGGTCAGCTCTGGAGCGAGCACCTTGAACCTGCCCTGTGGCACTTGGATAACCTGGGACAAATGAAATCAAACAAAATAAATTCAAGACTCACTGTTTTCACAAGGTACCGTGGCTCCTCAGTTACTTGCAAGCTTAGCAACTACTATGATTTTAAATTTCTATATCGAAGCTTTAACAAAAATGACAAAATAGTCTTAACAGGGACAAAAAGCCAGCAAATAGCTAAGCAAACAGCAATATTTATGAGTGTTGCAGCTGACCATTGTGCATCATCATGAATTGGGCTCATGTTAAATTAGACAAAGTAGACTTACATGCGTCTGGAGGTCAAAATAAGCCCTCCTCTCTTCCATTCGCTCCCTGTTGAAATTACTGTTGAACTCGGCTGCCTTTTTGGCCGCCTTCTTGATGTATTCAGGAACCTTGCTGGCTTCTACCTTCTGAGGGTTTTGCTGCTGCATTTGCTGGAACACAAAAGTAGACGCGCACCACAAACATACAGTATGACCTGTGAGGTGTATGATAATGCAACAAGTGTCAAGACATGACATTTTCGTTTCAATTTACGTCCTTACAGAGTACTCTTTAGCGATCCTCTGTCGCTCACGCTCCTGGAGTATGACCGAGTACTCTGAATGTTTTGCAGGATACTCTTTTATCATCAGGTCTATCACCTCGTCACTTCGTAGAGCTGTTAGACCTGGAAAAAAACAGGCCACATTCACTTTGACCATATCAACCTGACCAAGTCATTCACTGACAACAACCCTAATGTTGAACTGACTGGATAGGTACGGGATGCTTCCTACCCAGAGTGCACTGTGTCTCAGTGATCACATTCTGCTCACGCAGATAGAGCTTCTCTTTATGTGATAGGTCCCTCCTTTCCAAATCTAGAGAAAAGCAGAGATACAAATGACAAAGCTACATTTCTTTCAGTCATCTTTACTTTTAATTTCAATGAGTTTTCCATCAAATAATCCACTAGAACATTTTACCAAAGCGTAAACCGATTCCAGTTCATACCAGGGTATTTCCTCTTGAAGGATGTGACTCCCAGATACTCGCTGACCTGCTCTTGCAGCATGTAATACTCTCCCGTATCATCTGCTGGCCACTTATACTCTGTTAGGTTCTCCGCTGGGAAATACGTTGACCTGGAATAGGTGAGTGGAAGAACCAGCATTTTTAAACCTATCC
This sequence comes from Hippocampus guttulatus, assembly GCF_054856545.1. NCBI lineage: Eukaryota > Metazoa > Chordata > Actinopteri > Syngnathiformes > Syngnathidae > Hippocampus > Hippocampus guttulatus. The sequence continues at coordinate 17,798,989 of NC_141263.1, forward strand.
ATATTCAGACACGCTAGACAATTTGTAAGATGTACAAGCAAACACACCCAAGGTCCTGACTGGAAGTGTCACAGCTTCGTGAACTGTCCCCTGAACCCATTCGTCGTCTTTTAGGGGGCTGGCTGCCATCATTGGACTCCTCTTCTGTTATGTCCTCCTAATGAACAACACATTTCAAGGCAAAAATAAATGTTTGGTCCTTATCAGTGATTACCAACCATCGTGCAATGGGAAACAATGTATTGTTTATGACCAAAATGTTCAACCCTAGTTTCAAAATTCTGCTAAAACACAATTAAAATATCCCAAAATGCAAATGGTAAATGTGTCAAGATCCAATGAAGCCTATTTTTACATCACATGAAACAGCTATTTGAAAAGGGCCGTGTAGACGTTTTTTATATCCACTTTATATGTGAGCTGGGGTTTTCCAACATGCCTGCAATCAGGCAGACTATACAATATTGTATATCCGCTTTGTGTTGAGGCCCAGTATTCACGAAACCAACTTTATTGATATATCATCATTATGTGTCATGAGTTTTCGTTCAATGGTCGTGAAAACAAAGCATGTATCAAATAATGTATTTTCCAACAAATGACTTACGCATGCAGCATGGTGTAATATGAAACGTCTAGACTGTAATATAGTAATGGGAAAAGTGTTGTTTGACTTCATCTCACGCGAAACAGACAGATTAATAACATCAGTGGGCATACCACTTGGACGTATTTCACCACTAACTTCACGAACAGCATCAGCATCGCTTCGTAAAAATGTATCAATTGAGGAAACGTCGCCATTTGTTTTGGGAAAGTGAGATAACACTCCATCATCTGTTTCAAAAAGTCTAAATCTAAGAACAAAATGGGCATACTACTGTCCATCAAAATCAAATGATACACATTAGCCAACGTGTGTTATGGTGAGATGAAAACAAATGTATTCACCTCGCATACTTTGTTTACAGTGGCAGCCTTTAGCGCGCTAATTAACAGTTAGCTTAACATGTAAACGCAGAGCTCCCGAAACAATTACATCCGCAAATTGCCTTTTCTGAACAGAACTTCTGCTACCTTTAGGGACTGTGATCCTGGGGTAGCAGGGTTGCTATCGCACGGTGGTCTCGGGGTGAGCACAGCAGCCATGTTTTACTATTTAGCACTTGCTGCTGCGCTAGCTGGAAGCTAGCAAAACTAGCCGCGTTTGCTCTTCGTTTTGTATGATTTTCTAGCGGTTCATGTACGTGAGATGCGCTACACTGCCACCTCGTGACCTGGAGTTCGGCATTAGTTTGCAGTGGATTTAAATGAACGTTTGCCCTTAAAAGTACAGTATTGTTAAAACGTTGAATCCAAATGTGTCGGGTGTACCTAAAACAGTTCTTTGAGATGATATGCAAATATATTGGAGTGAAAAGTTAAGCAGGTAAGATATGTGAAATGGTTGGCATGTCCGCCTCACAGTGCAGAGGTGCAGGGTTCGATTCCGATTCCGGCCTTCCTGTGTAGAGTTTGAATGTTCTCCTGTGCCTATGTGGGTTTTCGCCGAGTACTCCAGTTTCCTCCCACATTCTAAAAACATGCATGGCAGGTAAATGGAAAGAGGGTCGCGGGCATCCTGGACCTTATCGCAGCTGATTTCGGGTGAAAAGCAGACAACATCCTGAACTGGCCGCCAGTCAGTCGCAGGACACATATAGAGACAAACAACCATTCACACCCACATTAACACCATCACTGAGTGGGAACCTATCCCACAAGACTTTTTTCTTTCACTCCTGCAATAAATGAACCAACCAATCAATTATTTAATGATAAATTCTACATTATATCCATTAAGATAAGATAAAATAAGAAAACCTATATTTGTCTCACAATGGAGAAATTCCCAATTTATAGCAGCAAAATTATGAAAGGGAGAAAGTAGAAGACACAAAGTATATAAATATTATATTATATTACTGCGATTATTATTACTAGCACATATAATGAATATATAATTGTCTATGTATTTAGGATACATTTTAATGGACAAAGGAAAATTGGAAAATAAAGCAAAACATATTACAGAACCTATGGAAAGTAATTATGTAACGTGGTCTTAACCCGCCATATTAGAGATGTTCTACAGATTTTGAATTTTGTCCTTTGCTTAAACTAAAAACATGCAAAACGACCCAATCAAGGCTGTTGTCACTCACGAGTCATTGAGCTTTTATTTTGAAACAACAAAACACGGACGGGAAGTCAGAGGAGTAACACAGTCGCAATCCGCGGAAATCATCACCGGGACTATTTTGCTTCACTTAGCTTAGCTCTCCATCTGTCAACCATCTGCTATCCTGTCTAGATTCATCAGTACTGTTACAAAACGCCAAACTGGCGATGTCGGAGTCTTACGGTAAGATGTCCGTTTTGTCGAATAGCCACAGTTAACGCCGTCATGTAGTCTCAAAGATGGGAAAGAGGACAGGTGTGTCGAGGGGGCTTCCTCCCCCCCCCCCTCCTCATCGTAAATAATTAGCTGACATACTAATCTAGCCACTGGCAAAATGATGCTGACTTTAAAATACCATGGCAACAGAAGTCACAGTTCACGACGTCATCATAATGCAATACGCACTAATCTGAAGCTGATTTGTTAAAATAATGTCATCATATCTCTGACACCTATCTTTATTTACAAATTACTCTGCCCTTTTTAATATCTTGCCTGTGTACTTAAGGCGCTGTTACTGGATTATTATTGTTCTTAACGTGAATAATTTCACCGAGTGACTAAATTACTGGGTGTGTCCGACAAATTTATTCTATCCAAATTTATCCAAACACCTGTGTGGAGTATACCGTGATCCGCGTGCCTGTGTGGTTTACGCCGACATTCCAAAAACATGCATGTTTGGTTAACTGCAAACTAAATTGTCAGTGACTCCTAAAATTCATAATCTGCCATCGAAGACGATTTTATACTGTATGTTTCACAGATGCAATGATTTTCAAATTTCATAATTCCATTTGGTTCATCAAATCAAAACCGATTTTCCGATTTGAATCATTTTTTGTTACACACCTAATAAACACAAAAAATCTCAATAGACATTGTTAATCTGCCTTTAATAAAAATGATCTCTCTCCTATACCGCAAAAGTGAGTAAAGCACTCGCCGTTTTCTTTGTAAATGACAGCAGATGCATAACATTTTTCTTCTTTCTTTCTGCTATCACGATGAATTGATACACCGTAACAACTACCGGTAATCTTCTATTGGATTTTAAAGTTGTCATCTTTTTTTTTTCCTTCTTAGATTTCCTGTTTAAATTCCTGGTCATTGGGAATGCTGGAACCGGCAAATCCTGTTTGCTGCATCAGTTTATAGAGAAGAGATGTAAGTTAGACATATTCTGCTGTTACAATATTGTGTTATTGTTTAAAAGTGCTGGGAAAGTCAATACATACATTATTAAGTAATATATGGAGGTCATCTTTATGATATCTTCAACTTTATATGAATCTTTTAAATCCGCTTCAGCAACTCCTTTCTTTAGCGCTAACGCTCGAAAGACATATATTCTTGTGTCATCTTCATTATGAGTTTATGTTTTAAGAGTTAATGTTTTTTTCCAGTTAAGGATGAATCAAATCACACCATTGGAGTGGAGTTTGGCTCTAAAATCATCAGTGTGGTCAATAAAATTGTTAAACTGCAAATTTGGGACACAGCTGGACAAGAAAGATTCAGGTAGGGCATTTTCCATTATTTAGTAACTAACCCACAATAAAGTGCTCTCATTTAGATTGAAGCGAGACACAGCAAATGTATCCCCCATTTAGCTTTGGAACACGAGAGGAATTAGCCCCACTAAAATGCATTTGTATTAGGAACAGCATCTAATAAAATGATAAATTTGTCTTAATGGGCTTTAGGTCCAATTTGGACGGGACTGTATTCTAAATGTTCATTGTTTTTTGAAGGTCAGTGACCAGAAGTTACTACAGAGGCGCAGCAGGAGCCCTGCTGGTCTATGACATCACCAGGTAACGACGCAATGCCCTCTTGTTTAATTCAAGTCATTCAGACACGTCGGAAATCATTTTGAGACTGCCTTCATCGCTGCTGTCTGAGTCATGTGTCGTTCCCCACTGCAGTCGTGAGACCTACAACGCTCTCACCACGTGGCTGAGTGATGCCCGAATGCTGGCCAGTCAGAACATCGTCATCATCCTGTGTGGAAACAAGAAAGATTTGGATGCTGACAGAGAGGTGACCTTCCTGGAGGCGTCACGCTTCGCTCAGGAGAACGGTATATTGATGTGACAGAAGAAACTTTTGAGAAGAAATATATTCTTTTGCTCATTAAATATTCAGTAGGAGAGCGCTACATTCATGCAAACATTCTGTGTGTTTCAGAGCTGATGTTCCTGGAGACCAGCGCTCTGACAGGGGAGAACGTGGAAGAAGCTTTTGTGCAGTGCGCTCGCAAAATCCTCAACAAGATAGAATCGGGTAGGAGCACTCAGTCTCATTTCCAATCACAAATACTCACATTACTGCAGTGACCCTCCAGTGACCATACACTTGCAACGACCTTGTCCCGACCACGTAATTGCCTTTCAATAGAGAGAGTACTCAAGTTTAAGTACATATATTTGTGTAAAAAATACTCTGGTGGAAGAAGTACAGACTCTGAAATGTACTGAAGTGCAAAAGTAAATTTAACTATTTACAGTGAAGGGGAAAGGGACCAACCCCTGCCTTGAAAAGCAGAAATTGCTGAATAAATAAGTCACGTCTCCAGAATTGTATATTGACCCGTTGCATCTACATCACGTGAATGCACCATAACGTACGGCAACAATTAATAAGATAAGATATCCTTTATTTGTCCCACACTGGGGAAATTTACAGTCTACAGCAGCAAAATTTGGGGAAGAAAGAAGAAAAACAAAGTGTTTGCATTCACAATAAAATGTTTCAGTTTCAATGTACACAGTTCAATTAAGTGCAATATAAATATAGATATAGATAAGGTGGCTGTACTAATGACTGCCAAGTTGAAGTGGATGGAAAACGGAGCGACTTAGTGACTGTATAGGTTATTTCTGACCATCTTGCCATGACATCTGTTGCTTCAACTGCTGTCTGCTGTTGTTGTCAACTCGTCGACTTTGTCGTAATTCACAGCGCACTTTGTAATGGTGAAGAATATAATACCTGTACTTCAATCAAAATATCAACTGCAGTTGACTTTTCCACTCTATTCACATTTTGACAAAAGAATGGCAAATCGGGAAGGGTTTATATCATTCTATGTGATCTTGATTTGCCACTGGGGGTGATTGCCACTGGTATTGAGAGTTTTTCTTGTTCGGATGTGCGGGAAAATCCATTCATTTCCTCTTTCTTTTGCTCTTTTTTTTTTTTTTTTAGGGGAGTTGGATCCAGAGAGGATGGGATCTGGCATCCAGTATGGGGATGCTGCACTGCGCCAGCTCCGTTCCCCCCGTCGTGCTCAGCCACAGGGCACCCAGGAGTGTGGCTGCTAATCGGGTTACAGGTAGTCTGCTTCTAATGCAAGCATGTGCAGGGCTTCCTCGATTTACAAAGGCGTTCCGTTATTACGGCGGCGACGTAACCCGAAATTCTCCTATCCTATGCGAACATGTTAGTCAAATATAATGAATATGGATGAAAAAAAACAATCCTAGGCCTTCAATATAAAGCTAATTTTAAAAATGGCAAGTACAGAGGTAACTGAGCAGCCTTGTTGTGCCACATGATTATTAGTATTCTTATGCCGTTGCACTAACTACTAGTTCATCGTGCATCATTTATAACCTTAAAACTTGATCAAACCGAGGAGCCCTTGTATGTGGAAATATGTTCTAGTTGGTGAGTTTGTAAATGGTGTAAAATTTCTTTTCCAGTGATGTTTTTACATTCAATTATTTTTTTCCATCAAACCATGATTGTTGACTGGATACATGGGACTGAGGGATGCTCTGGTCAGGGTAGAAAGCAGCATAAATGTGGCTAATTTTGTAATGTATGTGTTTCAGAGGGGATATTGAAGGCATCAACAGCCGGGTGGGACCCTAAAACACTTCTGGTGACACCTCCCAGACTTTAACGCAGAACCTTTGTCGCCATGGCTGCACCAGCCAAGAACCCGAGAAGACTTCCCAGCCGGCCGCTCCCATTAGCAGAGCTCCTTGGTCACCAGACCACGTCCACTCTGTGCTTTGCCCTCGAGGTAGAACGCCTGGCATCTATGTAAGTACCGGCTCACCTGTATTTGTGACATTACCTCTCTTGCTGTTTACATCTCACTAGCCGACATGTACACCTGCACCTCCCTTTGCCAACGTATCTTCGAAACTGTACAATGAAACTGTATATAGAGCTTGACGCATGTTTTCTTAAAATATCAAGACAATTTCATTATGAAGGCATATTATTTAATTAGATATCCACGTGTGCTTCACTCTCTTATGTATTCTCATCATATCAAGCTACGGTTTATACAAGCAGTATGATGGACAGCCGATTGTATATTTTGTAAATGGATGGCGCCGGTTGTAGATGCACTCACTAATGTAAGTAAGATTCTTCTTATCATTCTATCCTACAGCCTATCTGATGTGTGTAAATTAAATACATTGCGCAGTTGTTATTACTGTATTCATCATAAGCAACATATCCGTCACTGTAGCATGTTTCATCCAAAGGATTTAAACGAAGATGTCCCTCACTTTCTGTGCTGCTAGTTTATTTGCCTTTTGACTCGACTGCTGTGGTTAAAAAAAAAACAACAACAATCAAATGTAATTTTCATCAATTGTTTGCAAAATGTTGTAAAATTGCCTGAGGGGCTTCCGTTTGCCTCCAAAGCTGTTTATGTTTTAACTCTCTTCATAGTAAGGTTTAATTTGAAGAATTAGCCATCGCCTCTTATATATATTTTGATATACATTCTATATCTAATTTTAAATTTTCCCTGTTATGGAAAGTTTAAAGCACACCATGAAGAGAAGTAATTGGAAATTTAGACTATTACAGGTATGTAAAGTTTAATTAATCTGATCGTGGCATTGTCTGCCTAATATCAGGTTGTCTTGCATTTTTGTCATCAATTCAATTCCTGAATTTATATTTTATTAATGTTGCTGTTCTCTCATTATGAAAAGCATATGTTTTTAAAATAAAAAGTACGAATTCATGATCCACTTTCAAATTCTGTTTCTCTCTTTCTTTAAACATATATGACTTGGTGGGCACAAAAAAAAGGAGGAAATGGGTGGAAAAGGTGTTTATTAAAAGCTTGAAAGGTAAACATGACATTTAAAAAAAAGAACTTTTAAGTGCATTGTGGTTGTGACAGCTTTTATCATGATAACATTTTATTCATGTTCTAAAGCTGCGGGTACGAAGGAAAGAAAACCTCTAACTCTTGTACGAAACCAAACCATTCAATTCAGACTGAATATCCTTTGCTGTAATACACTACTCAAATAACAATGAACATTCCTCACTCTCCAATCGAAACCTGTTTAATGGAGAATAGAACTTCTATCAACGACAATTCAAGCAAAAGAGTTACAAACTTTCAAATTCCTCTTAATGATTGTCCGACTTCACACTATTTCCAGTGTATTAATATTGCACAAAAATTCACATCTTTGTTCGAAGTTATATTTACAGAATCATGCTGGTATTCCACTTAGAATGAACACGAACAATAAAACCTGACCCTGGTATACTGAACTAGAAAAAAAGGTTAATTTTAGTTTTAATTCACTTAACATCAATATAAACAAAATGTCATTATATGGCACAGAGCTGATTAGCCCTCGAAGTGTCTTTCCATGAGAGTTGATTTGGCTTATGTCCATTGTTGAATTAGTTTCAACGTTGGCCTCATGTTAAAATGACAATTCTGATGAATCAATTTGAGCTTAGTGGTCCAAACACCTGAATAAGGTTAATTTATAACCCTCCTGAAGATAACCACTGCGACACCTGCGGTATGTCTCACATACACAGCCTTTACACACATAAGTGGCCTCGAAAAAAGTTGTGAAAGGGCGCTTAATATCCATGCTCTTCTCAACAACAATTGTACACCAGTTTGTCTCCAACAGCAATATGTAATATATGCAAACCTGTTAGGAAGACATTTTCTTAGTCTTTACACACACACACACACACACACAACTATGGTCTTATTACGTGTTTGATAAGGGATATACATTCTTTGTGGTGATCACAATCTCATGACAAAAGCATCAAAAAATGGCTTTCTAAATGTGCCATTGTGTTTTTAGTGGTCACATAATCAGCCTTGAAGTATGCTCCATCCCTATTCTTCAGCATTTGTCCTCATGAGTTTTGCAAGTGAGCCCAAGGCTAACCCAGCTTCACAGGATTGGTTGCCACTTAAACACGAATACATATTTACACTTGCATTCACATCCGTGGACAATTTAGTTAGCCATTAACCTAACAAGCATGTTTAAGGAATGTGGGAGGAAGTGTGATGCATGGGGAGAACATGCAAACCCCACACAGCACACGTAGATCCAGGATTTGGACCCTGTATTTCAAAACTATGAGACCGGTGTGATAACCATTTGTGCCACATGCTGCCCCTTGTAATAGATCTAGTAAAGAAATAGGCCCTGCTCTTATACAGTATGCGCCTAGTTTTAAAGGGACTGGATCGGTATATGGCTTTAAAATTCTCATTTTAATATGTAGATATCTCCATTAGAATTACTGTATGTTACTTTCAGTTTGGGATGGATGAGTATTGATACTAGATATCGGTATCGGGCTGTAATCCGCTTGAATGCAAGGTATCGGGTATTTATGAAAGATGCCGATACCAGCCACCAATACTTAAGGCAAATCTGGCATCAAATATGTCTTCTTTGCCAGTAGTTGGTGCTACACGGTAGCCGTTTGACACATGGGTAAATCATCATCTTTGTTCACAATTATCTGTCATTGTGTAAATTGAAATGTTATGTATCAAGTATCAGGTTTTGTTACTTCGCAGTATTGCTGAGTACTCAAGATTTAATACCCATACTTATGTTGGTCACCCAAAAAATAAAGAATTGGTATCGAACATCCCTACTTTCAATGATGGCCTACAAGCCATGGAACCTGTTTGGCTTAGTATTGTTACATGTGTGAGTGAATGAGTGAGTGGGTTTCATCGAGAACGAGCAGAGAAGCAACGCATGTACTCAGTGAGCCAAGGATTAAACTCAGGCTGAACCCTCTTTCTGGCTTGGTCCAAATCAGCCGACTTGGCTCGGCGACGCTCGCATCGCTGGGCCTGGACCTGTCGCTCTACTTCCCGTCTGGACTTGGCCCTCAGAGCTGATGCATGGATCTACAAGCAACAGAAAGGGGTCTGGCTCTAGGTCCCTTGTAATATATAAAGTCTTTTGAACGTTGACTTTAAGGTCCTTCATGTACCAGTACACTCTTTGTTTTGACCAGTAGGACAAGTTAGCACACTTGTAGAACAATGCGGGAACAGTAGTACATTACTACTATATTATGTGCACTATTTGTACTCCTAGTGAATCATTACATGTGAACTAAGAGTTAATATCTAGTGATACCGTTTCAAATTTATCACGTCATTAGTAGCATACAGATACAGTATATAAGTACACTAGGAAACATACTATGTTGAAGTTAACATCTAGCGCTTCACCACTAGTCCTAGTTGTTAACATCCAGCTAGGAGTGGGTTGGCCATCGGGAATTTCTGGAAAATGTGATAATTTTCCTGAACAGACGTATTTGTCCTACTAGTGATGTCAAAAAGTACAATGGTACATAGACCTTTACATGAATATCAAGGATGCCCCCCCCCCCCCCAAAAATGCATTACCTCATCGGTCGAACAAGCAGGTCGAACGTTGTGTGTCTTTCTGCCGGCAACGTCGGCATCCTTCTCACCAGAAGCATACAGAGCAAAAGGATGTTTGCTGTCATCATTTGGAGGCCGCACCACTGCTGTTTTTTTAACCCGCTGGACACACTTAAACTTGGGAAGCCTCTGTGGCGTTGTCTGCTGTGCTGCTCGAGCTGCAGGATCTTTTTCAGGATGAAACACTAAACATACAGGAACAACCCAGAACATCCAAAGTCACACAAGTATAAATGTCCTTGTACATTTTTTTGAATTTTAAATTCTTTATATTTTTTACTGTATTGGCAGTTTGCAGTGATGTAAAACTGCATTGAATCACATATAAACTGTAGTAGTTTGGTTCAATTAGTTAGCAACAAGAAAAGCCTGAAATATCAGAAACATTATAAATCACAAGCATAAAAATAAAAATATTATTATACCTCGCTGACAGTCTCAATCTGCATTATCTTTGTAAAGTATTTTTTTCTTCTTCTTTTGGATCTGATTATCTTGTGTGGGTCAAGGATGAGAATGTGACTTCTTTCAATACCTGCTTGTGGTTCCCGGTGAGTAACACTTTTGTGTTTACTGACACTCTGTTCTGCCCCTTGAGAATGGCAATCTAACAGCAAAGAGAAATCATTTAGAGATAGCAACCATATATCACACTTTGGAGGTTTAAATCCCAAAATTACTTTGTTCCTCCTGCTCCAGGACGGGAAGACTTAGTACATCAACCTTGGACCCCTGGCACTCCTCCAGCTCGGCCCCTGCAGGCTCATCACCTTTCTCACAACACTGAGCTTGGCTCCTGTCAGCCTGAGGTGAATTTCCTCCAACTGAATCCGAGTCGCTGTCGGATCCACTCCAGAACCAGGGGTTGTGCGATTGCTCCAGAAGTCTTCGAGCCAACCTGTACTTCAGCCTCTCCTCATAACATTTCGAGTAAGTCTCCCATTTGGGGTCTTTAAATTTCTTCATGTACTCCGAGCGGATCCTTTTGGTCACCATCTTCTTCCCTTCACCAATAGACAGTCGAGCAATAAATCACACGAGTCTAAGAAAACATTGTTGCTCTTATTATTACTACTTTCGTTAAGATGGGCTTCGCCGTTGTTTATTTAAACCAAAACAGATGGGAAGGTTTCAACCAATAGCGAAGCAGCCTTAGCTCCAGACTCCGCCTACGTTCGCCTTTGACTGGATTTACATTGCTGTCTGTATGGGAAAAAAAGGAAAATCACTCTTAGCCTTAAAAATTAATAACAGAAATAATATTTTGCATGAATATAACGTTATATAATATTATAATTATTGTAAATTAAGAAAAAGAACCAATCAGATTTGAGACGATGCGTCGCGATCGAATGACGTCTCAGCCGCCTCCTCTATTCGGTACAGAGATTTAAATGGCTGTCAAAGAATTACAGTACAGTATCTTAATACAGTTCTTTGCATTAAAATCAGCAGTCTAACATTTTCCCTGGTAAAACTAGAGAGAATAACTGTGTTATTAATGTAAATAACTAAGAAATAAATATTATCTATGCCTTTAGAAAACGATATCTCCAAAAATCAACTAAAATGGATGTCCGTGCTATATATAGAAACCTCAGTGCATATAATCACCTGACCACTTACGTAGACATGATGCTAGCTGTCAGTCTAGTTAAGACTGTACATTTTTTGGTAGCACCAGACAACGTTACAGTAGAACCCCCCGGCTGGCTAAGACTCTAAATCGGTGCACAGTTAGTTATACTTACACTAGGCTCGGGTTTCGCGGAAGCAAGGGACAAATGGCGTTCAGGTCGGAGCCCCCTGTTTGTAATGCGCCTCTTTAGCACCGCCCAGTCAGAGACGTCTCTTTAAAAAGCCAAACACATCCCGGGCAACAGGTGGCGGAGGTGTCGCAGTCAACGATGCATGCGGCCAGAGCAGCGATCATGATTTGTAGTGGATGAGGTATAAATAAAGTAGTACTGTATAAGCAGAGAGGTTTACAGTGATTATATGCAACACTTTGGTTTGTTGCTCGCAATTAATGCAAATACAAAAATAGAAAAACTGCCACCTAACTTCCGCCTGTGACAAAACACAAGACAGTTCTTGTCCCGAATCTGTACAGTGCATACATAGTGTCTGTAAATCTTAATTATTTTTGCAAGGAAAGATAAAAAAAAAGACAACTAGCAAGCCTCCTCCAAAAACCTAATCAGAATAACTTGAATTTTAAAAAAAACGATCCAAAAACATTTTTTTAAAATCAAAAACTATTATTATTATCAACAAGTGGATACACAGATTAATTGTACCTTCTGTCATCTTGTGTCAGAGCATTTAATTGTTCTGCTTGTCACTACACGTCACTGGCATAGCTTGGTGACCAAAGATACATTATTCGTTGTAAACGAGTACTTTCAGGCCAATTCAAGTGAAAATTGCTAATTTACCATGAACGTACTGAGGATGACCAAGATTATTGAATCCATCCACTCAAACCTGTGGCTAAGGTCGTGTGCTTTAAGGCAATTTGGATGGTGCTGCCACTGTACACTGCATGTTCACGTTTTGCCTAAAGATGGCCTGGGTCCTCTCACCGGTAGTACAGGACTTAAGGTGTCGAGTGTCCGTCATCTAGTCGGGGCCCAAAACGGAGCTGCCCATGCTTCTGCTGTCAGGGCACATTCCTGGCAAGTCAGACTCGGAAGCAATGCAGTATCTCCTCTTTCACTGGAATCTGCAACCCAATCGTAGTGGTCAATGGTAAAGGGAGAGAGAGGCCCTCTCCTCCTCCCAGAGGATAGATGAGACCCTATGATCCCTTCATCAGACAAATACCTTACATGTTTACAGTTTGTCAATTCTGTTTGACCCCTTGCGAACATTTTGCTCAATTTGTCATGTCAGTCTATGATTATTATTTTTTTTTTTTACCCCTTTGGCTACATTGCAATTATTACCATCATTTCATTTGGCTTGTCATCTATTAGAAAAATAATAAAGCAGGGTCAAAAGTACCAAATAATGGACTTTAATAAATTATTAATATTTATATACACTTACATTCACATGTGTTGGGAAACATGTAGTTGTTGTTATTTTTTTATTAAAGTTTTTTTGGGTTGGATGCATGGTTCAGTGGTGGTTTCACAGCCTTTCTCCGTACAACACAGGCAACAGACAGCTACACAATATGCACATTTGTTGAAACAATGCATAGTTAAGAAGGTCAACAGCACAGACAGGCAGTCCATTGACAGCAGAGTGTTGCAGTGCCGCAAAGGTTGGTTCTCCTGCTTCTTTTTCTTGCTCGAATTCCACAAAGCTGGTGCAGACGAGGGATTTAGAAGCACTTCCTGTGGACAATGCTGGGGCCTGCCTCGTCGTACTCCTGCTTGGAGATCCACATCTGCTGGAAGGTGGACAGGGAAGCCAGGATGGAGCCACCGATCCAGACAGAGTACTTCCTCTCAGGGGGAGCAATGATCTGGGTGAAGGGAAAAGTGGGAGAGAGTCAGTCAGTAACAGGTTAGCAACAAACGTTCATCAGAATCATCCAATTTGCGGCATAGAAATGGTGGGGCCCAAAGTGTCTTTTTTTTTTTTCACAGGGTCCCAAATCTGGTCAGTGTCTCTAAGGGGCCCTCTGTGCATAAATAATCTTCCACGTAATAAAATGTGAAGGAATTCATTATTACTCATCTAAATGATGTGTAATTAATGCCTAAAATAATGAAGACGACCCTGAGGGACACCAAACTGGTGATTCCCCACCAGAGGATACTGTTTTTCCTTTTGTAATCAAATCAAAACTTGTTTTCTTAATGGAGTGAAACAAATACATCGTTAGATATTTCGACATGAACCTGTCAAAAAATTGGAAAATTCGGTGTCATTTATGCATATAATTAAAAATACTGTAGCAAGAGATGCTAAATCGAGCTTCGGGTGTTGAGGGTACATAATTTCCCACTAGGAAGATACTAATTATTTCTTTCTAATTTTACATTTTAATAAAGGGAAAAAATAAATATATCAACTTTTGTTCTTGGAGTACAGAGCAGGAATTGTATGGTAAAGTGAATCTTAAAATGCAGTACCGGTATATGAAAGATTTACTGAATTGAAATGAACTGAAAATAAAATGAAATACATTTAGAATCTGAAACATAATCAAACTAAGGAATGACGCTTGTAGCTACAGCCCTAGACCCTGTCTGGTATAGTACATTTTTTTGAAACATTTTTATTTTCCGTGTGTAGCATTTTTGTGTATTTTGCACAGTACATTTTGTACTATACGTTTTTAATTGCTGTGAAGCTCAGTTGTAAGTACCTTTCAAATACAATACATTTTTGGTCATGATCATTTTTTTCTGTTTATTTCTTTTTTATAAATGTATCACACGGTTCTCAGAAAAATAAGATATTTGTGCTGGCCGGCTCCCTCCAAAAATCTAACTATTCGATATACCTTAATCTTCATGGTGCTGGGTGCCAGGGCAGTGATCTCCTTCTGCATACGGTCAGCAATACCAGGGTACATAGTGGTACCACCGGAGAGCACATTGTTGGCGTACAGGTCCTTACGGATGTCAATGTCGCACTTCATGATGCTGTTGTAGGCGGTCTCGTGGATACCGGCAGACTCCATACCTGTGCAGGTCACGAGGGCAATTGTTAGGACTCGCAGAATGCGCAATGAAAGTGCGGGGTAGGGGGACAAACAACGCACCAATGAAGGAAGGCTGGAACAGGGTCTCGGGGCAACGGAACCTCTCGTTACCGATGGTGATGACCTGACCGTCGGGAAGCTCGTAGCTCTTCTCCAGGGAAGAGGAGGAGGCGGCGGTGGCCATCTCGTTCTCGAAGTCCAGAGCCACGTAGCACAGCTTCTCCTTGATGTCACGCACGATCTCACGCTCAGCTGTGCAGTGGGCAAAATTTGAGTTTTTGATTCACACTAAAATTGTAATTCCTGGCACGATTTGTGTCTTTTTCCCCTCTTTGTTTTAATCGCTACTCACCGGTGGTGACGAAAGAGTAGCCACGCTCGGTCAGGATCTTCATCAGGTAGTCGGTCAGATCGCGACCGGCCAAGTCCAGACGCATGATGGCGTGGGGCAGAGCGTAACCCTCATAGACGGGGACGTTGTGGGTCACACCATCACCAGCATCCAGCACAATACCTGGAAGGAGGTAGAGAATGCAAGGTGTTTAGATAACGAGGCACTTGAATGAATCCGTATGACGTAGGCGTGAGTGACGGAACACACGCGTAAAAGTCGTGCGTTAAAAAGCTGTGCGTAAAATGATGTTGTATTAATGCAACATGTGCAATAAAATACAAGTGTATAGCATTTTACAAATGTTCTTGACTGTGTATAGTATATGTGCAATTCACGGAACACTGAGTGTAAAAGTTGGGCGTAAAATGCTCTGATTAAACACCGGCTTATTGTTGTACATGTTGCGAAAATAAATATATTCATCTACTAATCAGTAGATTGTTGTGTTTTCTGCATTATGTATTGTGTCGCCTCACCGGTGGTACGGCCGGAGGCGTAGAGGGACAGCACAGCCTGGATGGCCACATACATGGCAGGGACATTGAAGGTCTCAAACATGATCTGGGTCATCTTCTCCCTGTTGGCCTTAGGGTTAAGGGGGGCCTCAGTGAGCAGGGTGGGGTGCTCCTCGGGGGCCACTCTCAGCTCGTTGTAGAAGGTGTGGTGCCAGATCTTCTCCATGTCGTCCCAGTTGGTGATGATCCCGTGCTCGATGGGGTACTTGAGGGTCAGGATACCTCTCTTGCTTTGGGCCTCATCGCCGACGTAGGAGTCCTTCTGACCCATGCCGACCATGACACCCTGAAGGGGGGAAAAGAATGGGTGAGGAAAACATACATCTGCACGGGGTATGAAAACAGAATGGCCTTGCTCTTAATGGATTACTCTCACTGGTGTGCATGGTGATCATTGCACAAAGCTGCCAAATAACGACGCAGGTTGTAGAAGGTGGGACTAATTTTATCTCAAGGAGGCAAATACCACAGTGGTGCAAGAAAAGATGACATGACTTAACACCCAGCAGGCCTCACATTACAGAACAAAATAGCACACTAAAACCTATGCCCCCCCCACCCCCAAATAAGTAAATAAATAAAGATTGATTTTTCCTATACGTCACTCAAACTGAACCGACGTTTCTGTATGGACAGTGATGTGTTAAAATGACACAAGGGGGGATATATTGTTCTGTATTACAAGTGCATTTAGCATATCAAAAATGAAAAAAATATTGTTATTTTATATTCAGTATGGGCGGCCCGGTATCCAGTGGTTAGCACGTCGGCTTCACAGTGCAGAGGTACCGGGTTCGATTCCAGCTCCGGCCTCCCTGTGTGGAGTTTGCATGTTCTCCCCGGGCCTGCGTGGGTTTTCTCCGGGTGCTCCGGTTTCCTCCCACATTCCAAAAACATGCATGTCAGGCTGATTGGACGCTCTAAATTCTCCCTAGGTGTGAGTGTGGGCGTGGATGGTTGTTCGTCTCTGTGTGCCCTGCAATTGGCTGGCAACTGATTCAGGGTGTCCCCCGCCTACTGCCCGGAGATGGCTGGGATAGGCTCCAGCACCCCCCGCGACCCTAGTGAGGATCAAGCGGTTCGGAAAATGGATGGATGGATATATTCAGTATACTGTAGATAAAATATGACATACTACTGTATATAACACACCTGTATTTAATTAGTTTGATTTTTCTTTCGTTCCTGATTGGCTGGGCTAAATCACATGTTCTATTTTTTTTAAGGGAGGCGTGTCCAATTAAAGCCACTTTCTCTAAATCGCGACATATCCGAGATTATTATGAGTTATTATGCCCCTTTTCTTAAACGGTTTACTATTGTACAAATGTGTGGATATGGTGGCTGCTTACCTGGTGACGGGGACGGCCCACGATGGAGGGGAACACGGCCCTGGGGGCATCGTCTCCGGCGAAGCCAGCCTTCACCAGGCCGGAGCCGTTGTCGCACACAAGGGCGGTAGTCTCATCGTCGTCACACATGTTGGTTTCTGCGGGCGAAACACGGAGATTAAGGCAAGTTTTAACACTGAAACAACACTGAAACACATTGGCGGTATTTGTGAAAGTAATAACAGCCAGTTTAGGCAAGTTTTGTTTGGATTAATGCTCTAAAGTGTAAAACCATTGCAAAAGTCATTAGCTACAATATACAGTATCACTAAATTATCCACTACAAACTATTGAATACAGTACGCATGACATGCACCTTAAAATAGAAACAATGATGATTACAGTAATAATACAACATTATGTTTTTGATAATATTGCAATGTTTTTAGATATTTTTAAGGATAAAAGTGGAATTTCTTATCTGAAAATACTGACTTTATTGCCGAATGACATTTGGCACTGGAGAGACCTATTTCTTATATTGAGTGGAGCCAATATAATATTTTTGGCTTTGAACTATATGAGAAAAGACAATAGTGTGAATCCATTTTGAAACTAAGTCGACGCCGTTTTAGCCAAAACTGAGCAAATGCCATTTAAACAGAAAATGTACTTTCTTGCCCAATAACATTTGACACTACATTGAGTGTGCAGAAAACCACAATATAAATCGAATGCGTTATTATTGCTATTATTATCATTATCAGTTGATAGATAGTTGATGCTAAAAAAAAGCAATATTATCTTCTTTTTGGCCTTTAACTGGGGAAAAAAGGGTGTGAATACATTTACATTAAAAAAACCCAGACATTTTATTTTTGCTCTGTATAGATTGCGAAAACTAAACAAACACACTACATGTTTTGAGAAAGTTTACATTGGCATGTCTAACGCCACTTTGAATATTGCTAAATTGACTAATTATCCATCCATTCATTTTCTATCCTGTTCAGGGTTGCAGAGAGATGGAGCCTATTCTCGCTGACTTTGAGTGAAATCCAACTCTCTGACTGTTAGCCAGTCAATCACAGGGTCTATATTTATTAAAACATCAAAATATAAACTGTATATCAACACCTATGACTGTAAGCCTTGTTGCAGTCTTGTTGAATGGTGAATGGGCTCATACTGTCGAAATATAATCAAATGTTTCAATAAGTTGGCCCCAACAGAGGTCACCACTACTGTATGTAATTATTCTTTAAAACCAGATTATACAATACATGAACATTCAATTTTCCTTTCCATGTACTTTTTGTTCCAGAGTGGTTCTGTCCAAAGTGTGTCCCCCATCTCGGATGTGTGGCACCAGGAGTCCTGGCGTTAGCATCTTACCTTAGGAGAGTGTCTGCGGCTCGGCGAGAATGACCCAACCAGTGCTGCTGCTGAACCAGCTACGGTCTTCCCTGCTGCCAGGTCGGCTTATATACACAACCTTGACCATTCACGAAGGTACCCATGCCGGCCCTCTGCCATATTTGGATGCTGCCAGGGCATGGGGGTGAGCGAGGGGGAGTTAGTGGAGGGGTGTCGAGTCTGTGACGGCCATCCATCAAGTTTCAGGAGGTTCATGAGTGACAGGGTGGTGCCTCCCCCGCGACATCGAGGAGCGCCTGCCATATTTGGAACTGTCACTTTGACCTCCCGTAGAGGCTCACGGGCACTCCTGAGGGCCGTATAAGGAGCACACAGACCCCTGGGTGTGCTGGTGGTACTGGCGGGGTAGGGTTTCCGGGGGGAGATGCCAGTTGCTACCAAGCAGGGTTAGAGACCTGCTGCTAGTAGGCCTCATGGCCCTTAAAATGGGAAAATGCTGCCCTCATCGGAACACATTTAGGCCCCAGCCTAAACGACTGGAAGGTCAGTCCAATGGGTTAAAAAACAACCATCATTCGTCATATCAAGTTATGATATAAAACAGAAAACAGAAATGTTTCAAATTACACTTATTTGCTTGTAATTACTCGTTACTGGTGTTGACTGTGCATTTGGTATGTTGTGTAAATGCAATATTTCTCCTTTATATTAAAATTTATTTTTTTACGACCGTGGTCCTTCAAAAAATGACTTAAAAAAAGATATACCGCTACAAATTGTTTAGCAGAAATCTGTAGATATTTGCTGTAATTTTACAGTGTTCCCTAATACTGTAGGAGTGTGTGCTCATTATAATCTTTGAATACTCAGTCCTCAATAATGGCTACAGACAGCAACATCAAATCTGTTGACATTAATTGAATAAATAAGGACGGGAACCTTATCTGTCTCCATCACAGGAGCACGCAGAGTAATTATAACTCTGCTGCTGCACTCCACCTTGGGTTTGTGTGTGTGTGTGTGTGTGTGTGTGTGTGTGTGTGTGTGTGTGTGTGTGTGTGTGTGTGCGCATGCACGCGCATTAAGGAAGGCTGGAAAAGGAACACAGTGTGTACATGCAGCACACATATGTGTGTTGGCAGGTGTGAGTGCCGTATGAGGGACCACAAGGAGTGAAAGAGGAGCGGCCAAGGAGGTTAAAATAAACTCCAGGGATTTAGGACAGTGGGAGGGCACACGTAGACAGAAGCAATATAGGACTTATCCGAATTTGGCTCATAAATGTTGAAAAAAAATCTATTTAAAATCAAATCAAAGATGCATGGCCTGAAAAGTTTACACATACAATAAACTGGTAGATATCGAGTTTGAAAGACAACTAGCCAGTGGATAGAAACAATGAGCAGTTTGTAATGAAACTGAAATAGTCAACAAGTCTCAAATGTCATCAAATGTATGTTTGGAATTCAGTTAGCAGCATAGTTAGCACAATAGCATCTTTAGCCTGTAATGTAATAGGAGTGCACATATTTTGACTTTTCATGACCTTGCTTGCTTGATACAAGCAGCGAATTAGTTCTTCACTGTCAATTATGTACCCTGATGCAGATTCATTTTGTGGTAATTTGACTTGTGGATGACCCAATTTACCAATTGGTCATTGCGTACTTTACAAGCAGCACAATTCTTGCTTCAAGTTATTAATTGCCACTCCGAGTTGAAGTTTACAGAAAAACATAAAACAAAGAGAATTTAAAAATTGTTCTCTTGAC
Source organism: Hippocampus guttulatus (assembly GCF_054856545.1). Classification (NCBI taxonomy): domain Eukaryota; kingdom Metazoa; phylum Chordata; class Actinopteri; order Syngnathiformes; family Syngnathidae; genus Hippocampus; species Hippocampus guttulatus. Next base: position 17,818,991 of record NC_141263.1, read on the forward strand.
CAGGCCACATAACTTTGTCTTCCAAAAGTCTTCTAGATTAATGCTAACACACAGTGCTGTACGCAATAGATGAGCTGACAAAACTAGCATCTTCGCGTAATTTTAAACATTTAAACAACTTATATTTGAGCACAAACAGTGCAGTCACACTTGCAGACAGACTATAACAATAAATGGAATGGAATAAATGGAAAATTAACACAAATAAAGTACAACTACTCATCCCCAGTGATGGAAAATATGTGAAGTAAACGTTGTTTATCGTCAGTCTGTAGTTAGTCTCATGCTAGTTATTTTGCTGTTAGCTCCAGGCTTTTTACTGTTGGAAAATGCCTGGTAAATACATGTATTTAACTGATAATTGTGTCACTCATTCATGGCAGCCTGGTTGTTGAGTGGTTAGCACATTTGCCTCAGAGTTTTGAGGTTTGGGGTTCAAATCTTGGCTCAGGCTTTTCTGTGTGGAGATTTTTTGTTCTCCTTGTGGTTTGGGATTTTTTCTCTGGGTAGTCTTCCCATATGCCATCAGTAGTTACGTTAATTGAAGACACTAAATTGTGCATTGATGTGAATGTGAATGTGAGTGTGAATGGCTATTTGCGTATATATGCTTTGCTATTGACTGGCCAAGTGTCCAAAATGTACCCCGCCTTTCTCCCAAAGTCAGTTGGGATAAGCTCCAACTCCACAGCAACCCTAATAAGGAAATGCAATATAGAAACAGTTCTACCTAATGTTGGTTGAACTCTAAATGTTCTGACTTTTGAAGTTACAATTTCATAAGGGAATAGACTTGTGGATATGTTGAAAAAAATAAATGGTTAAGTCATTTGTGCATTGTTCACTGATATTCTAAGAAAAAGGCGGCCCAGAAGAGGGCAGGGCAGGATGGTGAAAAAAATGGTCCGAGGATTTTTGGAAAGCAGGATGTGTGAAAATAGGGAGACGCCTCCTTGGGTGGCCATTGAAAGTAGTGAGTGTGCATGATTGTGCTGTGGGAGGGGGATGGCAAAGGGTTGAGCTACTTTAACGCACTGGTCGTGTGCCATTTTTGATGCGGGTGACTGCAAAAGGCCTAAAATGTAAGCGGCCAGGCACTTGCCGGGCCAGCCGGAGTGGGGAGGGAGGAGATCAGAAGGGATGAGGGGGCGGAGAGACAGACCAGGAGGGGGCGGGATGGGGACAGACTGGGGAGGTGAAAGGGTGTGTTTGTGTGTGTGCAGCAGGTGTCCGGGAGAAGAAGTGTTGTGTGTCAGTGGATATGTGATGTTGCCAGCTGACGGACTTAATGGATGTTTTTGTGAGGTTTGTTACCCTGTTAACTCATGCGGACACGCAGAGAGAGTGCAGGAGGAGTCAAACACTTGTTGGGGGCACTGGAACGACGCTCTACTTTGTAAGCAGTTAGATTGTAGGAGGGGTAGCATCTCGGGGGGGAGAACATTCTCCAGGCAAGGGTGAGGCAAACTGTCGGGAGGTTTAACACGCATAAAATGTTTTAAAATTTATATTTCAGGCAAGATTTGTTGCCACCAAACCTTTTACTTGAATGTGTGGCATATGTTTGTCTTCAGATGTTTCTGAGTATTCAGGTTTTGCATACAATATATTTTATTACATTTATTTATTCATTTCATTGAACCACAAAACCATGGCACGATTGTCAAGGGAGAAGCAAATGGCCCAAAAAAAAAACAGGCGAGGATAAGACGAGAGTGTAGATATTTTAAGATACTGTTGCTGACTGCATTTGTACGGATCAGTGACACAAACTCTCCGCACTTTGCTTTCTAGCCACAGGTACAGATGAAAATATATGATTAAGTTAAACACTACGTCTAAATTATTTTTTTTTAAACATCATATACTGTACAAATGAAATGCAGGAAAATATTTTTCAGAAGGCCAATTCCTACCAGACTTCTATATTGAATGTAATTGTGATAATCTATATAATATTGTAATAACTTGAGATGATGAAGCTGGGGTTTTGTTAAGCCCATAAAATATAATCATAAAAAAAAATATATATATATATACTGTATATATTTTACGCTTTTGTGTAATCAATCTGTAGCCCAGAGTTTCACTTTCTGAATTGAATCAGTGAAATAACTTTGCACAATATTATTTGTAGAGTCCTCCAAGGCTATACTAAATGTACGAATAAAAATGTAACAGTTCCTCAATTGTTCTTAGAATTGCACGGTGGGCTGGATGAAAGTCTTTCTTCTCAAATAACTATTAATATTAAAATACTGGTTGTTGCCTTTATAGGTCAGGGTGTATGTAACGCAAAAATGAGGTGCAGCACATGCAGCTGGAAAGGAAATCAAAGGTGTCTGTCACTGAATCACAAACATGCCAACCTCATCCGGCAAACTTTACATTGACTCTCCTGCAGCACACCCAATGACAGATGAGAAGTGCACTGTCAACACCGACCTGAAAACAGTCATTTGAGTTCATCAGACTTGGGTTAGAGCAAGAACTCCACCAGGTGACAAGCTGATGTACTGCACATATTTACACCGAAACGCAAGAGCACTCCCATACAAAAACTGACACACAGCCTGCAAATGTAGACATATTCCACTTTATTCTTTTTCACAAAACTATAATAATTTAACAAAACATGATTTGAAGTGTACTCTAGATCATTTCGAAACCCATGATACACATATACAAACATTTATCATCTTTTTGAGCACCGTCAACATGAAAGTGAGGCTAATCTTCTGTTGTTAGAATCAGGTTGAAATTTGAAATCATAATCAATCAGTGAATTTTCTGGTATGACAATAGATCTGAGCAGCTGATGACTTTAAGATATAATATAATACATATCAAAAATGTTCCTCCACTGTCCATTTTGCTATCTGATCGTTGGAGTCATGTGGTTAAAGAACATAAACGAAAATTGTTCATCAAGGTGTTGTATATTCAACATTTAAAGTCATTTGGAAAAGAAAATTGGTAAAGTAAAGCCCTTCAAAATAATGAAACATATTTAGACTTAAACCTCTCTGTACAATATTGTACATAATCACCCCAGACCAAGACTGAGCATGTGACAGATTGAGATCATTTACATCAGTTAACCCTGAAATTTGAGTTTGAAGCGATTAATGGAACATTTTCTATTAGCTACATATTAATCAGTATGGAATACCCCCCCCCCCCCCCCCCCTACACACACAGTCGTCATATGCGCATGTACATGCAAAATATTTACCGGTAGTCAGAAGAATTGCTGTTAACTCAAGTTAGTATGATTGTCATGTGCTGGGAAGAAGACACCGGGGAAATAAAGCTTGTTAAAAATGTATATTCTTAAAGGGAATCATGTTTGGATCTGAAATATAAGAAAACAAAATTTTCCATAATATATGAAGTGTTTTTGCACTACAAAACTCCAAGTGTAAGCCTGCAGCTAACAACTAAAAGGTAAAGAGTACAAGTAATTTTAATTTAATATACATAAAACATCCATGGTCAAGCATTCCTGAAAATCCTACAACTTTTGTGAAAAAAAAGCCTCTACTTGCACAAAAACTAAGAAATTTAACCAATGTTGAAACTTGAGCTAAGTGAACACTGATTAGATGCATTTTATAGGTGTTTTTCTTTTTCCTTTTTGGTGTTGTAATTTTCGAAAGCAGCAGACGAAAGCTTGCATGACAGTTATCAATTGTCAAGAATCAGGAAGTAGACTTAACTTCTGAAATTCCTTGATTCACCAGTTGCGTCATCCAACCGTCACTATAACTTTTACAATAATGCATTGGTTCAATTCTTTATATTTGTATGGATGACAGTTAAGAATGTTCAGCCCACCACACACTCAGCGACATGGTAGAATGTGACTGAACGATTACGGACAGAATACAATTCGTGACGCACAAAAAACCAACTTGTTGATATGGAAAAACTGGTGTTCTTATTGGGAAACAATGTTCTGAGACACCAAATGTTATCGTCTTATTGAAACACAAGCAAGACGTCTCGATTGTCAAGGAAGAAGTGAATTGCGTTGGCAGTCAAGAAATGAAGAGTGTGGGAATATTTGAGGCCCTTTTGAATTTCCACTACACGATGACCACACAATTCATTCACTGCACTTGCGACAGAAACTCTTCCCCAGGCACATAAGAAAATGATAAATATAGTTATTATACTGTGTTATTGAAAACAGAGTATTATACTACACTGTGTAGGCCTTTGCTCTGTCTTGAGATACAGAAACGTTTGTGGTGAAAGCTCATGTGACTACGGTATAATGTTAACCCGTGACCAGGGGTGTAGTGGGCGTGGTACACCACTGCCCGTGACTCAAATTTTGAATCACAGCAAAGCTTGTGGCCACGAAAGAAAAGTAGTTTCAGAACAATGCACTCTGCACAACGGTTTAGTGCCATTCGATCTGGTGTGCAGCCTGGCCTTACTTCAAAAACCATGGACTACGCAGGTAAAGTTTTGATGATGCTGAAAGTTTGACCCTGAAATGGATCGTGTCTGACCTCGGAGGTTCCACCGTATTTTGTAACAAATCATAACTAGCATCAATATACCGGTACGTGCAAAATAAGTCACTAGTAAAATTACAACCCAAACTTCCTAAATAAGTAAATTACTGTTGCTAAATATCAAATCTCAACAAGTGCATCTCAGTACAAATTCAGATGGCACTTGTGTAATAATACGGACTTAGAATTATTTTAGGAGACAAGTATGCGTTAGAGGATCAAAGATGTTCATTTTTTTTAAAAAAATGTGTTTTTCCTTCTTTTTCCCCCCCCTCACTCCCAACACTATATAGCTGCTTCACTTCACTATAAATGCTAAAAAGGCTCTGCGTGTGAGCTTCAAGTTGAATCGTCTACCAAAACGGACACAGAGAACATAAATATATGACTAGCAGTACTTAACGTGTCTTGCTATTTCGTTTTTTTTTCTTTTTTTAGTTTAGAAATTAGTGTGCTGTAAGATTACAGCATGCCTCTGGTATTTTAAAAAAAAGTGTATTATTTGCACAGCTCATAAACCCATTCACGTGTAATATAACTGAATTATGAATCCACAATGACAGTGTTTTAAAACCATGGGTGTCTCCAATTCGAATAGTGTGTCTTAGAACTTTATTCCTCCAGTGGGGAATAACATTTTACTGCTAAAGTTAAGGTAGTAAACAGTCAGTACTTGTTTAGATTCTTTTGACAGCCTCGTCACTTGGTAAAAGGGTTGTTAGTGTTCACCCAAGCCATTAATCGCCACTCATTTCCTCTTTTACCATCCTTTTGACGAGGATTAACTCATGGCCCGTTTCTGTTCCTTCTGATGAAAAGCTTGTTTCTCCATCAGTTTTCGGAACAGCCCCTGTCTGTTTCCCAGCAGCTCTGTGTGCTGGCCGCATTCAGCCACACGATGCTGGTCCAGAACCGCGACGGCATTGGCGTTCTGGATGGTGGAGAGGCGGTGAGCGATAATGACGACCGTTCTCCCTGTGGATGGGAAGAAAATATGGAAGAAGTCGAAAAGAGTTCTACACTAAATCCTTCCCATTCTTTACTAAGTCAGGACAGGAATTTCACATTTGAAAAATCAGTAACGGCCAAACGCTAAAGAGGTGTCTGTCCTCGCCAGTTTACTCATACAATATGATCAACAACTAAAGCAGCTGATCAGGGGTCATCAATGGAACAGCAGAAAAACTACAGTACGTTGTGCATGGTTTATTTTGAAACAGTCGTTTTAAGGTCAAATGACAAAATATCAAATGTAATATAAATATAAAATATAATAATATAGAGACAGAAAAGGCATCCACCTTCCATGAGCCGCTCCAAAGCCTCCTGCACCAGGAACTCGTTCTCGGCATCCAGTGCACTGAGAATGGGACATTATATAACTAGTAAATGCAACAAAGGAATAGAGAATAAAATAATCCATTCAAGCCAATTGTATGGCAAATAATATGTCACAACAGGCTGTCCTTATGGCGTCGTACCTGGTGGCCTCGTCCAAAAGCAGGATCTTAGGATTCTGATGAAGAAAAAGTACAAGTTGAATGGGCAGAGCTTTAAGATTCCACCCATAAATGTTGACACCAAAGCACTTTTTACAGAAAAGCACTAGTTTAAGGTCAGGAGGAACGATTCTGCAACATATTCGTTGCTTTTGTGAGGTTGATCAATGCATGCAAATTTAGAATGGTTAGCCAGAAAACAATTAAGGCTCTTCACCGACCTTCAGAAGAGCTCTTGCAATTGCTATCCTCTGCTTCTGACCACCTGGGACACAAACACAAACTCGTCATTCACCCAAGAGGAAGCAGATTTCCTCACATTCTGTTTCTATTCAACTATAGTGCCGTTTGTATGTAGGTGAAAGGCCACCTATTTGTGATTTTAGAAAACCAATATGGAGTGTGGACATCATTTTTCACATTTCAATGTATTGATGGGTGCAAGCAAAAATAGCATCGTAGTCCCCAAACTGCTGGAGAAGTTAGTATATTACCGTTTCATTAACCTTTATGCCTTTGGGTAAAATCTACAATATTCATTTTGTCTTCATGTATTATTAGAGTTATTGCACATCTGCAGCCCCTTGTCAAGGTTTCTTTTTTCCTTGCCCTCCTGAGGGTTAAGGTCAGGGTTGTCGTGAATACATGTGAAGCCCTTTGAGACTGTTTGTGATTAAGTGCTATATAAATAAATGTGACTTGACCTGTATACCCAGGACCGGTTGCAGCACATATAGACAACATTGGCATTTAGACCTATGGACAATTTAGGAGAAAAGTGCAAACCTCACTTAGAATGGCCAATGCTGAGATTCAAAACCCACAACCTCAGAGTTGTGAGGAAGACGTACTAACCACTCATCCACAGAACATTTCAAGGCCAGCTGAGTGCATGTACAAGAGTCCTTGTAACAGCAGTCATTGAGCCACAGATGATCCTCACCTGACAGCAGCACTCCTTTCTCCCCCACCACAGTATCAAAGCCTTTGGGAAAACCCTGGATGAAATCGTATGCGTTGGCTACTCGGGCTGCCCTGTAGATGTCCTCTGTGGTGACGGCATCCGGTTCTGTCGCGCCGTATGTTATGTTGTCTCGAATAGAACAGGAGAACAGCACTGGCTCCTGAGAAACAAGAAGTGAGAACTTGTTAGAACCGTGATGGCCTTCTCTGGAAAGCATGCTCTGTGAACTGTACTTCTACCTGGCTGACAGTTCCAATGTGACTTCTGAGCCAGTATGGATTCAAGTCCCTGATGTCATGGCCGTCCACCATGACGAAGCCTGTAGGAGAGGTGAAGACTGAGTCTACAACCAGCACCTTCTCCTTCGAACAGAGAAGAAAGGAAAACAACCAAGTCTTACCTGAGTCACAGTCATAGAGCCTGAGGAGTAGCGATACCAGCGTTGATTTTCCAGATCCGCTTGGTCCCACTACAGCCATGACTGTTCCAGCTGGTACCAGAAGACTGAGGTTACGGAAGATAGGAGCATCTTTGCGGGTCGGGTAGGAAAATGAGACGTCGCAGAACTCCAAGCGGCCCTTCAGTTGCTCTGGAGGAAGTACTTGGCCTTCTGTGGAGGGCGAAGATTGAAGAAGTGAGTTTTCTTTCCCACTTGATTTTGCGATAGGGATTGCAACAAGCCGTAAAAGGCCGTGGGGGCCAAAGTATCTTTTTTTGGGCAGGTTGGTGTTTCTTGCCACTGCCTCAAAGTGTGATTGCTGCCCTTGCACGTGAGATAAGCCACTTGAGAAGATTTATAAACTGCTTTAAATAAAAGGCTCGATTTCTCACTTCCACTTCCGTCCTAAATGCTTGTTTCCATGACAGGATTTGGAAGTCAAGCCTACCATCAAAAAAGTTAGGTAAGCACATCATTTTTTGAACTAAAATATGAATAAATGTGTAAATCCCTCAGAAACATATAACTTCCCATAGCCCAGTGGAATTCATCTTGCTTTTCTAATGCGAAGCCTAATGCAAAGCCTACTAATGCGAAGCCTAATTGATGTGCAATTAAGATAAAGGCTTGAAACAATAGTTCGACAATAAAGACATTCCTCTGTTAACTTCTATGAGACTGTCCAATTTTTGTTTGATCATTCAGGAGTCTTTGATGACACCAACACTTCCCACTCATGCATGCGCATACTGACCATTAAGAGGGAACTCGGGTTTTCTGTCCAGCAACTCCCAGAGTCTTGTTCCTGCACCGAAGCCCTTCATAAGCTCAGAGTAGAAAGTACTCAAACCTGCCACATAGAATGATACGTGACTACTTGCAGGAACAGCGCGTAACGTGCATAATGTGTAAACATGTGCTACCTGCAATGCTGATGCCAACCCAGAAGGTGTACATGAGGAATGAGGAGAGTTCTCCAACAGTCATGTGCTGGCTCGCCATCAGAAGGCCTCCTTTGTACAACACGGACAGGATCATGATGTTACCACTCAGACCAGTCTGAAACACACCAACACGTACACATTCTTGTTTGAAATCCATTCAGAATATGCACCGGAAGCCTCAGTAGTGTGAGAGAAAAGACATTCGCCGGTCCTTTTCAGGTAATTTTATCATTAAGAGGAAAGACATAGCTCTCAGTGAATTTCATTTTGAATATCAATTATTTTACTGGTATGAGTATAATTGATGAGAACCCCCCCCCCCCCCCCAAAAAAAACATTGTAACGCTAAACGATTAATATTTTACATGGACATCAGCGCTTTATTAGAGTTTCATTTTTGAAGTTGTCCCTCAGAAGCAGTCGTCGTAGCGGCTGACTTGGCTTTGACTTTTCGATTGGAGGCTGGCCTGACCGCAGTCGCGCTGACTGAGCTGCAATATGCTTGATAAGCAAATCCACACGGACACCATTAAATTCAGTGCAGCCATGAATATTTTCGATGCACATGATCACCATTTACATGCACCCCTGTTTAATATATGAAAAATGTGACGAAGGGTGAATGTGATGATGGATGATATTCTCATACCTTCGCAGTAGGAAAGTCACATGCAAGACATTTCGTAGAATTGTCAGTAGGGATTGCTTTGGGCTTTCTTTCCGCTTTTCTTACCACTCCAAAGAAGGCGGCGCGTAGCACAGCCTCGCTCCTGGCCAGTGTGAGGACCTGATCCGTCTTCTGCGTGTATGTGTTGACTTCAGATAGTTCTTTCCCAAAGGCTCGGACGGTCCTCATGTTGCTGATTCGCTCCTCTGCCAACTGAAAACGTCAACAGAATCTTTTTAGGATAATATTTTCATTGTGCCTGGAGAATAAAACTCGACGTAACATACTCAACAAAAATATCAAATTCAAACTGTCAGCTATTGGGGTGCTGGGGTCAGTGTAGAGTGCTCAGCATAAATGGGGACAACTCCTACAGATTTGTTCGAAAACCTTCCTTTCGGAATTAACAAATGGACGTGGCAAAAATGAGTAAATGCTAATGAAGTCTTGCAAAGCAAAATTTCACATGGAAAAAAATAATACTGGTAATTCACAAGGTAAGTCTAATCATCAAAATTCTGAATTTTATTTTGTGTTCAGTGACCCTACACAGAGGCGGCATACTCATTGTTGTTAAAATATAATCTATATTTATTAGACACCAATGTAACTTCAGGATCAAAAATATAGATTGGATTGGATAAACTTTATTGTCAAATGTTGTGTATGTGTAACATACAGCACAGATGAAATTTCTTCCCTCTCAACATAAAACAAGAGGAGCCGCTGCGGGTGTCCGCGCCGCTATCAAAAGAAAAGTTAACAAAAAAATGACAAGATAATACAAAACAACACAGGCAATCGAGCACTCTTAACCACTTTCCTGCATACACTTTGTTGTCTGAAGCAGTTATAGATGAAAGAGGAGCGAATCAAAGTGTCCTTTTTAGAGGAATGTTTCTAAGCTGTACAAAAGTCAAATTTCAAAATTTGGTTGAAAATTATGCTCATTAAGATATGATCTACTCTAAGGTGGCATATATGACAAATTATTGGACTCCAGATAATGGTTGTACCTTTTCCTGTGTCAAAAGAGTGGTGTTATGTTTCCAAACTATAAAACTAAACTGTCAGTACCACCACAAATGGCAAACGGTTAATACTCTTAAAGGTAAAACAACACTTTTTTCCCCCCTAAGAGCGCAAGATGGTTTGACGCAATCTCTTTGCAATCTTATTTTTGTCACACTTCCTTGCAAAGTTCCTCCAATAATTACCACATATTTGAAAACTTTCTCAACATGGTTAGAAACACTGTTTGGCTCTCTTTAACCGACAAGCATGTGTGTATGGTATACCTGTGTGGCTTGGGCCAGAGCATCCTGCGTGCGTTTGGAGATGGAGCGAAGATATCGGCCGTATACCACAGCCACCCCGGCCAAAGGGGGAACAATTAGGAGCATGAAGCTCGCCAGGCTGGGGGAGACGTAGAACTGCAGGGGTGAGAGCGAATAAGAAAGTAGCAGGTGATGAAAGCTCGGACAAGAAACAAGTTGGGGTGGGAGGTCACCACCATTGTCTCAAATTGGAAACTCCCAAGACGAAAGTCTTCAGCTGGTATCTCACCGAGCGGCAAATGGTTGCAAACATAGCGAACTTTGGGTTTTGTCAGGGTTGATTAAAAGGTTGCAAAGACGTTCACAGTTTATTACTTGTCGCAAAGAATTTAAAAATAATAATACATTTGACTTGTAGAGCTTTTCTAGAGATAAAAAATATATATCTTTACTATTAAATAGTAACATTTCCCTTAATAATGCCACATGAATTAAGATCTTTCAGGAAAAATGTTTTGCTTCACTCTCTGCTGTGTGTCAAGCTCTGATTTGTAAACATAATTACATTAATGATTAAGAGCCTATAGTACACTGCTTAAAAAATGATTACCAATTAATCTGCCCAGGGCAGGAACAGATCTATTTTGTGGGCTACCACAAAATCAGGAACGAGCCCAAACTGCTTGTCACCTTTGACAGGTGTTAAAAATAACCTAAAATAACTATAAAACACACTTTCTTGATTGTAATGCGGCCACCGAAGGGTACCTATCAGTGATGTCAAAAACTTTGTAATCATAATCACTGAACCTTAATAAAGATGTCGGAAATGGCTGGACTCTCCAGTTGAATATGACATACAATATGTTATGAATTGTTTCAACATTTTTTTTGACAATAAGCAAAAAGGTAATTGTGAAAAAAAAAACAAAAGCTGCTTTTAAAAAAAAGGTTTTGGTGTTTCAACAGAGGTGCAGAGCCTTTTGACTAATTTCCCATGCATTGTTCGGAGAATTACTTCAAACCAGTTTCTCAACTTTTGCAGACAAAAGATGCAAACCTCTTTTACTTCCTTGTAGTGAACAAGCCTGCAGCAACACAATTGTCAACACACCACGAGGACTTCCAGGAAGCACGTGATGTGTTTAGGGAAGAGCAGATGCCAAAATGCCTCCTCGCTAATTAAATTGTGAAGCTTAATTTCATTAAGGTTACAACAGAACAACATAGACAAGCAGCCAAACTATGGACACAGTTTCTCATTCAATAGTACTGGGCTGTGTGTCCAAACCTTTGACTAGTAGTAGATGGAAACGCAGAGAAATCATCATTTTTACAGTTAAAAATAATAATAAAGTACTGAAAATTCTTTTTTTCCTTTTAATTCTTCATTCTTTAAGATCTTTTCTTTGTGTGATGAAAGTTGTAATGTCTATTTTAATGTGTATTCATTTATTCTTTACGTTGAGATACTGTCTAAACCTGGATTGCTGTTATGTATGAATGAGAAATGTGCCTGTGGGACCTTTGCTGGAATTTTCACAGGGATGATGCCACTAGAATTGATCTTTAATGTTTAGGATATAACATTTAAAAATTCCACATCCTTGTCAACTTAAAAGCTTTGAACTAAAGTTCGGAGAAAATAACATTTGATCCAGACGACATTTGAAAATCCCATTTAACATGGCTCTGCATGAAATGTGACCTCTTGTTAGTGTTCAAAGCTCAATTGGAGGCGCCAATGTTTGAGCATTGGCAGGAGAGGTCTGTGTGCTCTCAAAGGGTTTTGCGCTCATAAAAATATCCTGTCAGCTAAAATGGTAAAAAATGATCAACCATCCAAAGGGACACACTCACCATCATACTGACTCCAGCAACCGCCTGGGCTGTGGCTCTCAGGCCGTCAGACAGATTGTCGGTGATCGAGCGGCCGACCACGGCCGTATCTGCGGAGAGGCGATTGATCAGCTCGCCTGTCCTGTTCCTGTCGAAAAACGCCACTTCCTGTCTGAGGATGGAGGAGAAAACGGAGGCGCGAAGATTGCGCACAATCTGTTGGCCTGCAGGGAAATGTCAAGCACCATCAGTCGATTATAGAAGCACCTTCTCCATTCTTCCAAAAGGTTTGGGCATTATATAACTTATGGCATACTGACAAAAAAACTTGGGAGTTCAACCTGCTGCAATGAGCGTCGCGTTATCATGTTGTCACTTGTACTCAAAACCAAAGTATTGTACAGTGATGCCTTGACTTACGAGTTTAATGTGTTCCGTGACCGCAATTGTAACTTGCATTGAAAATGATTTTTCACAATTGAAATGAATGGAAACGCAAAGAAGAGTTTCAGAACTCACTCAGTAAGATACAGTAATATTAGTAACTATTTTGTAGAGGATAGAAAATATCTGCCTGACAGTATTGTTATGTCTACGTGTGGTGCTTCACCGTTTTTGTTCATCAATATCGTCACTATTAATGCTATTTGTTAACCCGTCAATGGCGTCTCACTTTATGTGATAAGATCAAGCTTGTGGAGATTCGTCAGGCAGAACTATGTGTTGGTTTTCAATGTACAATGTGTAATTCTCATTGTTTTATGTTTATTTCGACATTAACTCCAAGTGGTGGTGGCAATATACAGCTTGAAGCCTCTTTAAAAAAAATAAATAAAAAATTGTTCACTGTTGTCAAACAACTGCTTGTCGTGAAGTGACTTGAGTTTGCTGCCACCATTTAGCACTTTTATCTTGAATTTTTCTGATGGCTCATTTCTCCCCAAACTATTCATGGTTCAGCAGTAGCAAATTTGCCGGGGGTTTTTGGAGGGGGGGGGGGACCTTATCCTTTGTTTGTCATGGAAAAACTAATCACTTTCTTACTGCTCAATCAAATGGTATCACAGTATTTCTTTGGCATTATTTGGTGACATATTGGGGCCGAGGAACTGTCAAAAGTGAGTTGAGGAGCTTCATTTTGACAAAAGTAGTCCTGTTCCACCATGTTGTTGAAATTATTGCACAGTATACATTCCACTGTAACTACAATTCATAAGGTACAATTATGATACCGTTACTTTGTTTTTCCGTTGTAGCAGAATCTGGATTCCACTATCTCCATCCACGACTCACCGGAAATCTGCATGAGGTAGACTCGAGCGGCGTTGGCTGCCCCACCGCACAAAAACACGCCAGTCAACATGAGGCACAGCGACGTGAGGGAGGACGTCATTGCCTCCGCGTCCGTTCCAGCCGTGTAGATCGTGTCGATCACTCTGCCCAGGAGAAACGGTGCCGACATGGTGACGGCGCTGGAGATGGTGAGGAAGCCAACAGCAGCTATAAGTGAAATATGAGAACATTGTCAGTTGATTTTACATTTTAAACTCAAACAGCATGATGAAATGGAATGCTGATCAAGTGTGCAAAACAAGGAGCTGAACGGAATAAATTCTCAACATATTGGACCAATAGATTTTCTGTTTCAATGAGAAATGCAAATTATACAATCCTCCTCACCAAGTTGTTCACATTTGAGACCAAGATGACACCTAAAAATTGATCAAGAGCACCTCAACATTGCTTGACGTCAAACAGGATGTTTTCAGAAATAGGTGGCCACTGAGTGGAAAGTGTCATCTCATGTCATAGGTTGCAAGAAAGGATACAGAGAAACTAATGGAGTCACTGGAAAGTAAAGACGTGATGTCCTTGGAAATTTTCATTGCTCAAACAATTTGTTTTTCCAGCCAGATCAGGTTTTGTTCTTCCTGGATGAGCATTATGTATGTTAATAATAGAGGGTAATCATTTTGTGTGTTGAGTAGGTTTTTACGTTGGTCACATTTATGAAAACGGGACTGTAAAATTTCATTTCTATTTTTTTTATTTTTATTTAGGTGCAATTCACAGCCTATCTTTTTAAATGCAGCAGGTGAGTCAATATTTCTACATTTACCAACACTTTTTAAAATTTCCCATTATTACTATTATTTATTTATTACACATTTGTCCACACTTTCCACTTGTCATTGTGAAATGTTGTTAATGTCCAATGAAACCAAGGTTGAACTTTTCAGCCATAATTCCAGATGGTAACAACCCCTCATCACCAAAAGAACACCATACCTATAGTGAAATGCGGAGAAGGCAGAATCATGCTTTGGGGCTATTTTTTCTTCAGATGGCCTGAAATTGTTGGATGAAATTACGCAGTGCCAAATATCTGTCAGTATTAACACAAAATCAAAACACTTTTGCATGAAGACAAACAAAACATGTCAGGAACAGCCCATGAACATGTTCACTTTATTTGGGGTTGATCAGGGGCACTTCACATGATGCCAAGTGTGTGCTGGCGATTGAATGTGGTTAGTTAATTCTGACCAGTCACATCCCAGTAATTAGAGGGTGTGCGCACTTGTGCAACCACATTGTTTCAGCTATTTTTACTTTACCGCTTGAAAAGATTTGGAACAAATCAATTGGTTGTGGAGGTTATAGATCACATTAATGACGGGATTCTTGGTCTCATCTATGTCACAAACACCTGGCTGGCCCTCAAACAGCTGTGTGTAGACCTTTTATATCCATTACATTATCAATCTGTCTCTCTCTTACCTGATAGTTTCCATCTCTCCGGGTGAGCAAGTCGCAAAACCCTCCTGACGTCCTCCAGTGGTACATTGGTCGGTGTGTGGCCACGTTCCGTGTCAGTCTGACCCTTAAGTGATCCGGATGTGGAGGGTACCGATGAGCTTGCAAAGGCAACAAGTGTGCGTAAGGGCGTCCGTGTCTTTCCGAAGACGTACGAGCGGAGTGAAGAGAGATCTCTGCGGGACAGACTCGACACGACTGACTGGGAGAGAAGGAAGCCGGTCGGCGTGGAGGCCGAGGTCCTCGACCCGGCCGGGGGACGCTTCCTCTGGGGGTCAGGAGAGACAGCGAGCCATATCGTCCTGCGCTGCGGAGGCTTGTGTAAACGCGCTCCGTGTGTACACGTCGACATGCTGATTAAAAATCGCATTGTCGTCCGGTTTAAACGACAATAATAATAACAATAAAATATATATTCCAGGGAGTGTGGTTGTTACTGAGTAATAATACGCCACACGTCCACCAGTCACGTCAGCATGGCTGGGCGAATTTGGGACCTCACTTTGCTCTACATCGTCGAGTTTTAACCGTTAGATTCCGTCTTTATCTGCTTTTGACAGCCGTTTCACGACGTGTATCTCTTATCGCCGACAGGTTAACTACACCCTGCCTCGCTGTCACTGTCATATGCTGTTAAGCATTTGTCAACAGTCGGGTCAAGCCCGGTCCCTGGAAGCTGAAGGTAAATGCAAGGGAAAGTACGACAAACGAATTCAACAAAACATTCATAAGACAGATGCGCTGAGCGCAGAAACAGGAAAGGTGACCTCGATATGATACGGTCCAAAACGATTCCTCCAGTAAGATAGGATATTCAATGGCTGCTCGTGGTCGAAAACTTTGCCAGGCAAAACCAAACAATCCCAGATTGAGATAGCCCCGACGTACTTTGCTTTTTTTTTTCTTTTCATTTTTTAATTGAAAATGTATATACGCCCCTCTTTGAAATGTGAATATGTATGATGCATGCTAAATCACCCATTCAATGACCGTCATCCATCATTTTGCTGCTGCCTAAAACAAACACAAGCAATGGTAAACGTGTGTGTTAAACCTGACAACGTGCTGGATAATTGTTACAGTGCAAAAGGCCTAAAACGGTTATTCATATTGTCCAACTTGTTTTAATGACGGTTTTCTCCGGAAAATGCACCTCAACTGTTTTCATCATTTTTCCATTGCTTTTGCCTAGTGGGCCGGGTAGAAGTTGAAAGGTCATAAATGAAAACAGGAGGCACGTGTGACTTGAGAACTCGTAAGTTGAATGAATTAATGTGGTTGACATTTGTGAACTTATTGTGATTCATAAACGATATTATGGCAGAGTAATGTTTACTCT
This sequence comes from Hippocampus guttulatus, assembly GCF_054856545.1. NCBI lineage: Eukaryota > Metazoa > Chordata > Actinopteri > Syngnathiformes > Syngnathidae > Hippocampus > Hippocampus guttulatus. The sequence goes on from NC_141263.1 coordinate 17,835,302, forward strand.
TGTTGCTCGCAGAAGAAAAGGCTTTAGTATTAGCCGAGGTGGTCGTTAGCGAAGTGTGCTAAATGACTAGCCATCTCTTCATAGCACACACAGTGTGCGTGGAAGATTTAAACCCTCACAATCTGGACACTGAACAGTCACAACTAGTATGGCGTGCGCGTTTAACACTTATCGATTGTAATTTTGTTTGTTCAGCCAAAACCATCAACATTGTCTATTTATTGTAGTGGTTCTCAAACCTTTTGTACCATGTACCACTTTTAAAAAATATGTATATCATAATTAGCTTTCCCAGTGCGACCGTCATTGACCTACTCTTAAACGCAGTAGCGTATTATTCATTGCGTTTAAAAAGCAAAACAAGGCAGATTCTTATTAAAATGTATATTTTATCGCAACCCAATGCACCATATTATCAAACACTGTTTAATCATTGACACTGCATTTAAATATAGTAAATGGAAAAACTGCACTTAATAAATAAATTAGAATATATTATACATGTGTTCAATTTAAAACAAACATTTTTTAAAAAGATTAAAAGCATTTCTGTTTTATTTGTAAAGTGCTTTAGGCACCATCTAGTGTAGATAACGCATTATTATAAGTGCGCTCCTTTAAAAGATAAATACAATGGAACTGTAATTGAATATACTGTATTTGATCTAAATACAAGTTCATGCCACTGTGACACAATGTACAGTTTCAACATTAATTCAGTGTTACTTCACTTACAACGAGGGGACGCCCATTTACCCCCATTGGTACCCACCAGACTTTGAGAATCACAGATTTGTTGTGTTCTAGTAACTAAATACAAAATATGCAGTCTTCTCTGAATTGTTGCTGAAAAAAAAACATTCATGGTAGTTTAATGGCGTAATGCACAAAATCTACTTCAGCTATAATGCTTTTCATCCTCCTCATTAGGTCTAAGTAGCAGCAACAATGGCTGCCATCTACTCTGGCATCCATCTGAAGCTAAAGAGCCCTCATACTCCATGGGAGGACAAGTTAAAACTAGCACGTTTTGCCTGGATCTCCTCTCAGTGCTTGCTACCCAACAAGGAACAAGTAGGTGTTCTGGATCTATGCGTTTGATGGTCATCTTTCAAATGGCAAAATTCAACTCCTTTGTTAAATTGATGTTAATTGAAGTTGTATTCATTTGTGATGCACTGCTTGACTTTGTACTGTTGTAGGTCCTGTTGGATTGGTGCACATATGCTCTTACAGGCTGGTATAATAAAAAGGTTGAGTTCTCACAAATTGTGCTCGAGGGCCTGTGGAGTTGCCTTAATGATTTCCTTCATAGTCGGAAACTCCACGTCACTCTTAAGGAGGGCAAGCCGGTCAGTGTGAGGCTCAACATGGCACAGGTGTGTGATTGTTATTAAATTGATTGACGATCGGGAACACAAGATATCAACATTACCTGTAGTGGTTTTAATGGATGAACAAAGATGCATGCATCTATAGTAAATCAATAATTTATGGAATAATTAAGTGCAACTGGATAATTTCTTGTCGCATACCTGATCATCTCTCGCGGCACTCTTGCCGCGGCAGACTTACTTCTATAGTTTACTTAAAGAGTGAGAAATGACATACCGGTACTTTTTTTTTCTAGCTGCTACTCAACCTCCTTGACGAGTGTTCCGGCACCCCCACCACGGTATCAGTGGGTGTGTCCACCCTGCTGAGTGTGTGCCAGGGAATTCTCTCATCCTCTACTCTCTCATCTGTCTTCACCACCAAGTACGAGCTCATGGTCAGTCTCGTGGTTAAAGTCTGCTCCTTCGCCTGCCATCAACTGCAACAAGCTCTGCCCTCAGGATCCCATCAGCCTGAACTCATAACTGACACTGTCAGTCTTCACACAGACGATCAGGACTCTCAAACTGAAGCAATTCTTAACCAAGAGCTCGAGGAGAGCCCGAAGAAAATCACCAGTGGAGCTCATGTGTTTGAGTTGTTGCTTCAGGTTTTAACGTTGTATATATCAGTTCAGCGACGACAAGCCAATTCTAACAGAGTTTTCACCTTGGTAACAAACCAGCTCATTGAGCCGTTATTGCTCCTCAGACACATGCTGACAGCTGCTCAGTACGCTCCGTCCCACACATATCTGAGTCTCCGCCAGCATCTTTGTAGAGACGTTCGGGTCAGGATAGACTCCATCCTTCAGTTGTCACTCTTCTCTCCTGAACACCTGGCATCCTACAAAGAGGAGCTTCTACCCTCCAAAGGGGATACTGGGAAACGTGGAACCGGTGTGACAAAAGGCCCCCTACGGCCAGCCAATGCTGTACTTTGCAAATTAGGTTCATGTGAGCCACCGCTGCCTTACTCGGTGAAATCAAACAGCGTCCCGTTGCTTTTTAAATTGTTTCTTGAAAGCTACAGAAAATGTCGAGCGGAAAATGAGGAAGAGCACAGGATGCTGTGTTTCTATTACCACACAAAGTTGTTGCCTGCTTTGGATTTGTCCCCCTCTGATGGCCCCTGTTTGCCCGAAAGTTGGTGTCTAGCTCTGCTGGCTATGGAATCACTGTTGAGCCAGGCACTATCTGCAGATATTTATAATGTGGCAGGAGACAGAATAAGACATGCAGAGGTCCAGCTCACCTTCTACAAAAGCCTCGCACAAATCCTCTTCAATCAGGCCCAGCCTAGGTAAATCATTGATTTTCAACTCCCCTTTAGTGTTATGGAACTAAGATCTATATGCGTTTCAACCGGTGATGATGTGCTTTAAAACAGAATATACTGTATATTCTCTGTATTTCAGCATCCCTGCATGGTATCGCTGTTTGAAGTTGCTTCTGGGTCTCAACCACATGATTCTGGACCCATACTTTGACGAGTTGTTATCTTCAGCCTGGGTTAATGCCGACTGCATGGAAACACGAGTCCAACGGGCCCGACAGGTCTTGATGCACTCCTTTTTTATTTTTAAATTTTTTTTAATTTTACAGGAATTCAGTTCATGATAGCCACCAAGCAGGACAATACAACCCCTGATCATCCCTATGTTGCCACTGTGGGGTTATGTTGGAGCTCAGTTGTTTAGATTGTGTGACATCGCAGCAAGCTGTCAAGACAGCGTGCGACTCAACATATGATCAAACAAAGAAACCTAGTTGTCACCTCAGTAACTAGATAATTTTACAAAACATCCATCCATCCATGTCGCTCAATTATATGAGCACTAAAATAATCGTTCCCCCCCCCCCCCCCCTTAAACAACTTTAACCCAGGCGACAATAACTATTTAAAACTAATTACCATAGCTGAGTTTTGTGCTGCTGGATTATTTAAGATTGCTATGTGTATCTGCAAGTACATTTGTGAGTAAATTCAGACAATACCGTCATTAAATTAGTACATGTAAAGGAAACAGTGCATTAATCTACTACAGGTCTATTCGCTTTAAAATTATTTGGAGAAAAGTATGGTAGTATCTTATATGATTAATGTTTTTGTTGATTCTTTGTCATCCAGGCCATGTTAACGTTTGTACGTTAACAGTGAGTGATGATTTAATAACTAAAGAGGCCCAAGTTGGTGACAATTCCAGCAAAAGTGTGTATTTGTCATCACGACATCTTATGAGGGCCTGTTGACAAAATAAGAATAATTTTGATCACAAATATGGATAGCTTTTGCCAAGACTTTCAATTTGAGGTATCACTCAGTGTGTTCTGCTGCAAATAAAATCTTGCCCTTGTTCCTCCCTTGAGAAATCTTAACGCAGTGTTTCCCAACCTGTACAGAAAAACAACACACGCCGACACCCTCCGCCCAAAAATGCCATTGCCAAAATGCTGCAAATAGTTATAATGGTTACACATGATGCAAAGAGGTGCAAAATGATAAGGGAAAGTACAAATAAGAGTTGGCAAAACCTCTGGAGTAGGCTCCCAACTCACCATTGCCTCTTTGAAGCTTGAAGAATTGAAATGTTTACCCGTCTAAAGCAGCACTCTTTTCAAAAATTGATTTATTTTGTTTTGTTTTTTTTTTTCGTTCCCAACAGATGATGTTGTGCAGTCTACTCCAGACATACACCAAGCTCCGTCAGCTGCCTCGCTTCTTCTCTGAGCTCCTCTCAGTGATCTGTCAGCCATCTCTTGACAAGGGTCGACCCCCCCTGCTCTCCGCCGGCATCTCTGCCTCACTCAGGACCAGCATTCTGGATACCCCTCCCTCGCAGGGCCTTGAAATTTGCTCCTTAGTGGTGGAGAACGTGAGAAAATATGTTTTACCTGGCCTGGTCAAGAAAGATGGAGAGGCAGAGAAGATGGAGATTGATGGAGTGAGTGGTGAAGAAAAGAGGGATCGGGAGCGGGAAGATGCATCAATGAAGCTTTTCAGTCTGAGCCAGCTCCTTCACATTCTTTTGTCCAGTGTGAAGACCCTAGACAATGCTTCTCCTCTTCCCTTGGTCAGACAAGGTCAAACCCTGATGGAAGAGATGCGGAAGCTTCTCCACGACCTGCTGCACCTTTTGTCCGCAGAAAGCAAGGCTACGAAAGTAAATGTGAGTTCAGTTCCGAAAGCAACAAAGAAAAGAAAAAAGAAAGTGGACCTGGAAGAGTCTCCAAAAGCATCTAACTCTCTATGGGAGCTGAAAACCCAAGATTCAGTTCTTCTGCTCAGATACAGTTGGATAGAAGTGGACACACTCTTTCACATCTACTGCAGCAAATACACACCTCTTGACTCCAATGCTGAAGCCTTAACAAACATCGAGAATCTCCTAAATTGTGAGATAAATTCTGTTCGTCTGCATCCAGGCAGTCCCATCAGCTTTGTTCATCTGAAGCTCCTCACTTTGCAACAGATAAAGAAAGTTCTGTTGGACTCAGCCTCACTCGCAGAACCAAGTACCTCAGAGTCCCTGCACAGGGCAGTCGGATTTATTTTGGCTAGAGATGAGCTCCGGTTATGTTCAGAAGGAGATCAGATGTGGGACGGGCAGATGAGCAGTGTGGACTCCAGCTCTCACCGTGTTGCACACTGGTTTGTTGTCATATCTAACCTACCTTTGCTGGCCCCCTACCTGAACAGGGAAGACGTGAACGGCATCGCAAATGTTCTGGTTACGTCGTTGCTGAGCAAGCAGTCTAGCAGATGCAAAGATCAACTCTCTGTCTCCCTCATATCCTCACAGCTTATCCACAGCTCCGTTCTGGCCGAGTTGCCATCGGTCTTCTCCGCTACTGTTGGTTCCATCTCGCAGAGGATTTTTGGGGTTCTAACAGCCGCGCATGCCCCTCAAGTTTGTCCCACCCTCGAGAAGTATCAGGAAGCACAAAATGGTGAGATGGAGCTTTTGTCCGCCTTAGTGAAACAGACCATTGTGGAGGACATGAGAGTGTCCTCACAGTCTGGCAAAGTGTTTGTTCTTTTGAGCGACGCTCAAACCAAAGAGCTGACAGACCTGCTGTCAATCTTTTCAAGCCTTAACCCAGATGGGCTGAACTCTCAGGACTTGTCATGCATTTTCCTCCTCCTTGCCTTCATGTTCACATCCACCGCTTGTTATTCAGAAGCTTCATATTCAGCGCATTGTTGCGCAGGATTCCAAGTGAAGCTGCTCAAGATACTTGCTTGTCTTGTGGAGGGCAAAAACTTCCAAAGTGTTCTGAAGATCATTCACGGCAGCACTCTGCTGCAGGCTGTGGTGTCCCCGATCCTCTGGCACAGCAAGAAAGGACGATTCAGCTCCACCGGCAGCTCCGATTGGTTGGATTTGATGAAAGCCATGCAGGACTTCATCATATATTTGATCAACTTAATTCTGGTCAGGAACAGCAGCGTGCGCCTCAATCTGGACCAGATTGCCTCATTTCTTACCAGTGAGGACACCACATCAAATTCTGGCGGCTCTATCATGTCTGTTCATCTTCTACTGGCATCGTTGGCCGCCACCTCCAAGGCGATGACCTCTTACCTGGGAAGAAGTACATCGATGGATCAAACCTTGACCCAATCCCTTGCAAGAACCGCATCCTCAATGGGATCAGCTGTGGAATTAGTCCTGAAGGCCCAGAGTGTCGGCGAGGCTGGTATGCAGCCGACCTGCTCGCTCAGTCCTGCCTTTGTGGTCGACACCGTCACGGTCATGCTGCGGTGTGAGATGTCCTCCTTGGCGGTGGAGGGCAACGACAAGACCATCCTGAGCCAGGAGAATCTCTATCAGGGTTTCTGCCAGCAGATTCTGAAAGAGATGAACTCGGCAGCCAGACCCATGGACTTCCTAGTTTCATCTTTGCATTTCCTGTCAGCGTTCTACATGGCAGCGATGAAGACGGGAGGAGAGGAGCAGGGGGAAGAGGAAGAAAAGAAAGTAAAAGCGATGGATGAGTTGTATGCTCAGATCATTCAAAATGTACACACACTTTTGACAGGTATGTTCTTCCTTTGTGCAGCCATACAAATTAATTGATACACTATATCTGTACCAAAGTATTAAGGAGTGAAAATAAGGACTATTGAGAGAATTGCTGCTCAAACAGCTTCCACTCTTCTTGAGTGAGTGCTGATTTTGGTTGTTGCTGTGAGCGGGAATTCTTTTACCCATGCAAAGATGGGTGGCAACAAGCTACATTTACTCGATTACAATCACTTAAACATTTGGGAGGAATTTTACTTGTCAGAGTACCTTTGATCAGATAGTTTTTACTACATTTACTCTGTTGCATTGCGCTACTTTCTGGCAGCTGGTACTCGTAATTTTTTATTTATTTATTCCTGTTTGTTAGATTTTTTTTCTCCCCCTTGTCAGAGAGAGACTTGTCTCCTGGCTCCGTTTTATCATTGCTAAATGCTCTTCCATTGGATGGCAGAAGGTTCATAATTTACTTTGATATCCTCTACCGGTTACCATTCATACAACAAAATAAGTCAAGGCAATGACAAGACATTTTGTTTTATTCATTTTCTGATGAGGCATTTTTTTCTTATTTCTTTCTCTTACGTGTTGTTTCAAAGACTTTTGTGAAATTAAGTTTGTAAACTAAATGATTCTATTTTCTTGTAGCTCCATGGCTATCCCCATCTGACATGTGTGAGCTGGAGCCAGCCGTGCAGAATCTGCTGCACCACCTGCTGGAGAACAGCACCCCCTGCAAGTTCAGCATGTTGCTGACTATGATCAACAATGGGTTAGACACTTGCAAGCTGAGCGCTGGCAATTACAAGGTTTGATTTTCTTCTTGTGTTTTTGCACTGGCAGAATAACTTGACACCGGTCCCAATATCAGCAGCATGTTTATTATCGTGGCTGTAGTTAGCAGTGTTGTCAATCATCTTTGTATCATTTTTAGATCAGTTTCTAAAATATGTGCCACAGCTCTTGTTTTAGTCATCATTCAGTTGTGCAGGCATATTTTATATTGCAACAAATGAGTGTACAGTATTGGACAAAAGCCTGTCATCTCACTCTTCCCTCGATCTACTCGTCTCCAGGAAGTGCTGGCTGTTGTCATCATTGCCAAGTTGCTGTCCTGCTGTCAGTTACCTGAACCTTGCTCCAAAGCTCTCTGGTTGGTTGCACCGCAAATTCTGTCTGCTATGGTGGTAAGCAAAATGTACACATACTGTAAGAAACGTGTGAGCCCAGAACATAACGTTGTTGTTGTTGTTTTTTTTAATTTTTATTTACGGTACTTTACTGGCATGTCCAAATGTACACTCATCATTTTGTACAAATTATTTTTAATGCAGTCAGAGGGAGAACTCTGGAATGACTCACAGTAATGTGCACAATCAGACCTTTGAGGGGGGGGGCAGAAAGAGAAACACAAGAGGTCGTTAGTCGTACTGTGATTCCTCATCTCTAATCATTCACTGACAGCCTGCCAGAAGAACATGTGACAACCGTTAGGAGTGACTTGTCAGCCTAATGACAATCTCATACACTCGCGCGTGCGATGCTTGGTTCATATAATGAAGCTCCAATGTGTTTTGCATCAGACGAGCCAGAAGCACCACTTGTTTACATACAATCATGCATAAGGCCAAAAAAAAAAGTTAAGCCGTGTACCCTATCTACAAAATGTTTTCAATATGCAGCTTTTTGAACAGATTGTTCTGGGTTAATTTGGAACTATTATAAATAATCAGTGATTCAAAACACATGCATTTTACAAAGTTTTCCCTGCTGTAGTATCTTGCCAGAATACCGGTAACTCAATTATGGTATGCCCCCACCTCCACGAACAAAAAAAAATCCATGATTTTTGTTTAGCCTGTTTATTACCTATTACTGTTGACCTCCACGGCTGTGATGTCCTTGGGCTGTGGAAGAACCAATCATATTTTTGTGTACAGATGGACATAATATTAATGAATTTATATGAAAGTCCCCTTGCAATGTGCAAAGTGGCGAAGTGACCCACAAGATCCAGTACAATGAGAGGCACTGAAAAAAGCTTCTTGTGTATTATTGGCACCCACTTTGTCATGCCTTTTACCACCTGATTGGAGAGGTACTCTGTTACCGGCTGATACTGCGCATGATTTTTAATCCAGTCTGAGGGATTCCGATTGAAAAATAGTTGCAGTAGTGCTGTGCCACTAACATAGCAGAGTTATTTATGTACATTAGTTTTTGTTTGTCTACCACAAAAAAGTATTGATGCCATACTATCCATCTTTGTTATAGTTTCTTGTACGGTCATCCAGTCAGGTCACGAGCTTGGCCGTGACCTTCACCATTCCTACCGTGACGGCGATGACGACGCTCCTGCGCCAGGGCGAGGGTCTAATCCGAAACCCTCATCACGTAGTTTTGATCCTCGGAGCGCTTCAGGCCGTGCCGCTTGACCACCTGACTGCGGTTGTTTACCAGTCAGCGTTCTTGGCTATTCACGAGGCGCTTTTTGCCATCATCCAGTGTCATACTCAGGTATGCGTACTCAATGTGCGTGTGTGTAAATATACACAGTGATAATTGAATCTCAATGTTGTACCTGTCCGTCCAAACTTTTATTGTCATGATTCCCACCCAGGGGATGATTCCCATCCAGTGGAAAACATCCAGTTTCACTTATTTTGCTGAAATATTCTTATTTTTAAATTACAGATAGATCTATGGGTCTAACTATGTTCCTGGGTGGATTGCATTAAAAAAAACCTAACGAAAGTAATTATTGAAATAGTACTTAGTAGCCTGAAGTATTACTCAAACGATGGTTGGCCAAGTTTACTTCACGCCTGACTTTTAATATTCTGCATGTCCCTATATGTTGCTGGCATCGAAAGATGAACAAAGGTACACTTGTAATTCATAAATACTATTTCGAAAAAATACATTGATTCATTTCTCGTGGCACCCATGGTATTTGCTTACTCAGACGTTCAAGTTGTGCATGGAAATATCAATCTAAATTAGAATTTTGTGCGCACATTAGATCTATTCGCCGCAAATTAGTAATGTGTTCTCACGTTTTATCTGTATTGTGGCCGGCCAGTATTAGTATTGTCATGTTTGGACCTCCGTAACAAACAATGCAGCTGCATTGACTAAATGCAGGCAAAAACCTTCTAACTCACTTCAGATGTTTTTCAAATTGAAAGACTGCAGCAGAGGAGACTGCCAGAGAGGGTGGTGGTGGGGATGGGGTTTTAGTGTAGCGGTGCAGCAAAGAACGAAAAGATTTGGTGATGAGGAAGCAGGAGAAGAGACGAGGAAGATGTGACTGGACTGCACAATGCGGGTTAAGTGGAACAGGAAAGTGAGCTGAAGTGGTGAGGTGTGATAGGTCAGAGTGTTGGGCGCGGGGGAGGGGTGCGAGAGTGCTAGCATTTACTGATGGAAACCTTGTGAGTTGATGACATCATCTTACTCTCCTCATCCTCCGCCAGGCCATTGTAGCTTGAATTGAACAAATACTGATGTGACGATGAGTCACTTGGGGATTCTACAAGCATTCAGTACCTTGCTCAAGGGTACCTCCACATTTCTGGCTCTCGATAAGTCCTCAACCTACAACCATGCCGCACCAATTCCTGAGAGACTGATATACAACTGCCAAGCAGGAATGTGGATTCAATTTTTCTTGATTGTCGGCAATGTCAGTGAAGCAGCTGATATGGTATATCATAAAGCAGAGGTTACCAACCTTATCACGCTCCCTTGAAACCTTGAAATGTGGCTTTGCACACACTAAATCATTTGAAGCTGTAGAAGGCAAATATGTACTACAGCAGATCATTTTTCCACGACTAAATACAATTGCTATCAAGCTTCTTTATTCTTTCTTGTCTGACATTTTGCTTTTTGTCCCTTCCTCGTATGCATTCAGGTGATGCTGAATGCCGCGCCATCATTCTTGAATGTCTTTTACCGTCTAGTCACTTCCATCATGCAGGAAGGTCGGCAGAGAAGAGCCGCCGACACAGGTACATTTTTCCTATTTTAATTAAATGAAACTGACCTCAAAGTCAGACTTTGGTCTGAGCAAGGATTATTTTTTCATCTACTTGGAAATTGGATATATAAAAGGATTATTGTGACTTTTCCTCTGTGACATCTAACAATGGGCTTAATCTTTTCATCCAGGAGGTATGAGTATTTATTTCTTTTTTTAAAACTTCAAGTACAGGTGTAAAAAATATCCCAGCAATGTGTCTACATTTACAGGCAGCCAAGATCATGACAAGATCATCCCCAACTTTTATTGTAGCTAATCAGGAGCCTTTAAAAAGTTTTTATTATCTGATTGCGAGATATCTTAGTGGAGAGGTTTTCAAACATTCCACCCAATGAAAATGTATTTAAATAAAGAGTTAAATATAAAGTAACTGTACTTTTGTGTGTGTGTGCGCGTGCGTGTGCTTGTGCGTGTGTGTGTGTACCATTAGAGGGAACCAACATATCACGAATGGTACCCGTACCACACTTGAAAAGCACACACTGTTTTTGCAACCTTCGCTGGGTTCTGCCTCCAAGGCAAAGGCAGATAAATTGAAAAGTATTTTCCATTGCCCCTCTGTGGCAATTTTGTGAGATGTCTGTACAAGATACTTTTGTTTTCATACAACGAATGAAAAAAAAGCAACAAAAAACAGTTTAAAAAACGTCCCTCTGACTAGCATTTTTCAAGAAATAATTTCTCAGAGACTTAAAACCCATTTGACATGTGGATGAAAGGCCAATGCATGAGAATTGTTTTTAAAGAATATTGCTATAAACAGTATTCAGTGTCTCACCCTAGACTGTCAGCCCTAACCGCGGCAGAAGATGCCAACAGAAATTAAACATAAGAGTTTGTACGGTTTTAAGGGACTAAAATCATAATAAAATGCTCACAAGCAGCTCTAAACACCCCGTCAAATGTTTGGTGAACCGCGTATGTTTTATTAGTCCCGTATACTTTTTCCACAAACCCCTCATCCGCTACTTTAATTAACCCTATTTCGTTGCGACATTGATTTACGACTTTGCTTTGGAGACATTTTAGCTTGTTTTATAGCAGCTACAATCTGCTGGTGTATTTTGTAGTTGACGTATTGACTCGCTGGTTAATGAATCATGTCAATGTGTGGTTGCAGGTGGAGAAAGTGAAGTCTATCTTCAGTGCTCTCGGCTGGTAGAACGGATGTACTCGCACATTGCTGCCATCTCTGAGAACTTCACCACACTGTCTGCCTTCATGGTGGCTCAGTATGTCACAGAACTGCAAAAGGTACACGCACACACACACACACACACACACACTTGAAGGATTCCTGTGATTTATTTTTCCAATACTGACCGAGCTTTGGAAAATAGCTTTAATGGGTGACAGACGTCATACATAGTCACCAATCCAAAGCCATCTGTCATTAGTGTCAAGTGTTTTTTTATGCAGCTGTGAGTGGCACACACACACACACACACACACACACACACACACACACACACACACACACACACACACACACACACACACACACACACACACACAAAAATGAGACAGAGGTATCTCATTTGATTTAGGGATGTAGCTCTGTTGGCTTACATTAACATTCAGCGGAGCTGTGATATTTTGACGCCAAGAAGAAAAGTCGAAGTTTTTCTGTCAGCGCTGTTTAAAATGTTCTCAAATCTGTGCGAAGGGGCTCAGGATTATTCAAGCCCCATGTGCTGGAATTAAGCTTTTGGCTTGATGTTGGTTCAAGGCGCGGTGACTCACGTCTGGCTTGTGAACATGGCTCCGCTCCGCTACCAGACTGTATTTAATGCGACGCCTACTTGACTCAGCATTTCGCAATAGAATTAACACATTTTGAAGAGGAGATGGGGACAAACGGCCATATGAATGGACAGGCTGATGGAAAAGGCAGGAGGAGGGGTTTATTTAAGTCATCAAACCCTGTGATGTGTGGACTTTTTAAACGGCAAGAACTTCATGCAAGTCTAATGTAATTTAGCCTCGTCTCTGTCCTGATTCTGAGACACACATTAAACTTTCCAAGAAGCAGTCTGGTATGATTTCTCCAAAATGTGAATCATGTATTTACAAGGACAACATTATTTTATGGTTTGAATTTAAATAGGGCTTAATACAAATTTGCAAATTGGAGTAGTAGTCAAAAAACTAAAATATATCTCGACACAGAGCGCACAGTGAACAAAAGCACGGAAACCGAGCAGCAAACCAGAGTTCTTCAAACCTTTTCCATCAAGTACCACTTAATCAAATACTATACTTCACTCTGCAAGTACCACCATCATAAGTGTTCACCACCAGAGTTTGTCAAAAATGAGGCGGAAGTATGGTCGAAAAGAACCTACTGAAATAACAATTCAATTCAAATGTATTGCACATACAAGGTAAAAGTTGTACCTACATATTTGTGCTAAAAGATAAAATGCAAACGCCTTGTCCCTAAAAGTTCAATACAACTGAATGGTACTTAACAAATGTACAGTATTGTATTGAAAAAAACAACAACTTTATTTTACTATGCACAGCTTGAACTTTTAATATAGTGGTTCTTTTGCATACCATTCGAAATAGCCCACTTACCACACTTTGAAAGCCAGTGAACTAAACATTTGCTTTTTCAGGTCTCCGGTAGCTGGAAAGTATTTACGGCAATTCACTTTTTCCAAATGTTGTTGTCACAGCATTATTTCAAGATGCATTAGATATTTTTTTTCCCTAAAATGTCTCCTTCACAGCACCCTATAATGAGAGTGGGGGGTGGGAGGGGGGACTTTTCCATCGACCTCTTGTCTCTGAGGTCTATCTGTAGGCAATTCCTTTGAATTCATGCATGGTTCATGCGCTGACAAGCACTTTCAACTTTGGGACCTTACAAAGATTGGAACTTGATTGCCGAAAGATTTTTTGGGGAGTCAACTTCATTAATCGAATACATAATTGATATTTTATCATCACAGTTACAGCAGACCGAGCCTTTGGATAAACTTGCTTCTGGCTCCTCTCGACATAGAGGAGAAGCTGCTCGACTCTGAGCCCCTCCCGGATGACCGAGCTTCTCACCTTATCTCGAAGGGAGAGCCCAGACACCCTGTGTGGAAACTCATTTCGGCCGCTTGTATCCGGAATCTCGTTCTTTCGGACACGACCCATAGCTCCTGACCATAGGTGAGGGTTGGAACGACCGGTAAATTGAGAGCTTTGCCTTTTGGCTCAGCTCCTTCTTCACCACGACAGACCGATACAACGTCCGCTTTTCAGTAATAATAAAAACCTTGAATTTTTGACGATTTAATAAATAAAAACAATGGGCATAATCCCTGGATTCATTTTTCTGTTGCCAGAAGACTGCTACAAGCATTTGCCTGTCCGCTGCAACAAATGTCTGTCTGTTTTTGGTTAACCATTTTTGTGGTCGACACAAAAACTCCTCAAAAAAATCTTTCAGCAATCAAGTTCCAATCTTTGTAAGGTCCCAAGTTCGTGTATTTTATTTTTTCCCCCCTGCCGTTGCAGTCTGTCTGCACCTTTATAATGTAATGGCTCCTCAGGAAGAACAATCAACTGCTTTTGAAACACGTTCAATTGCAACTTTCCAAAACTCATTCACTGTCAGCCCTAACATGCACCTTTGATAGACTGTATATTGCTGTCAGTGGCAGTCAATGAGTAACATTGACATCAGTGTACAGCTCTTTGAAAGCTCTTGATGTTCTGCTCACGGCATCTGTCATCATCATTCCCTTCTCGACTGCTCGATGTTTTTTTTTTTCTATTTGACAAATAGTAGATGTATTACGCCCGTTCATTTCTCTTTTCAAACCCTGGCTTTGGATCGAGGTTTTCTGTTGTGAAATTTATGAACTGGATGTGCTTTACAAATGATAGCCATTGTGGCGGCGTGCAGTGGTTGCGCTTTGCGTCCTTTAAGTATGTACACCTTCACACAACTTGTGTGCGCCAGTTTATAGCATCATATCATGAAATATTCATTTTCTGATCATTTTAGTGTTTACAAATATCATAGGAGCACTGCATACAACTTTGAAGAATAATTTTAGCGCCAATACTAATGCCACCACAAAGAGAGAGCTTATCCTGGCCGGTCAAGCAAAATAATAGAGCACTAAAGTAGACAATCTGGGGTTGCCATGACAACAAAGACTGTCTTCTCAATGCTACAAACCAGTGGACCGTCAAAATTATTTTTAAGATAGATTTTGAAGGTTAATGTTGATTTACTTAGAGGAGGCTCACCTTATTTGAAGCCCTTTGTTCTTTTTCTTCAACAACACCTCTTATTCTTGTCTCTTCAGGTGACTCTGCGGCCAGACATCAAGCTGCACCTGACAGAAGGAATCTACCACATACTGGACTTATGTCTGGAGCACGATATCAAGTTCCTAACAACGGGCTTGCAGACCGGAGTCCGTGAGGTGTTTAACGAGCTCTACAGTAGCTACACCCACTACCACAAACCCCAAAGACAAGGAGAAGACAAATACACTGTTTGAAAAGACACAATAGGCTCCAATTTGGGTCCGGGTCACCCCCAAATTGTGATGTCCTTCAAATGAATTATCACACAACCATATAACATATTGTCTGACAGGCAATGGCATCCAACAGTGTGGTTGTGTCTTGTTCACCTTTTTTACATATTGAAACTGATCATGTATCAAGACAGAGGAGCATTATCATTGTCCCTTTATCTAACGTACTTTTTCGAGTGTTTAGTAAGATGTCAAGTCAACTTTATTGTCAAAAGTGCTACACGTACAACATACAGCACAGATGAAATGACATTCCTCAGGAGAGAGAGGAGCCGCTGCGGGTGCCCGCGCCACCATCAAATGTACTGTAAATAGTCATTTTTTAAGCCTTTTCAATTACATTAGTTCTTGAACAAGTATTGTAACTACTATTTCAAGTAGGAGCAGGGGGGAAAAAAGAATGACTTTGCTCATTTGCTAATGGAGTTGTAGCACTGTTGAAATAAATCAATGGGATAACTACAATCTCAGTCAACCTGATGGATCGTGTCAGGACCATACTGCTCTAATTTTTTTCCCGGCCTAACAGCTCATTCAAGGATGCATTGATTAAAGCTGAAGCCGAGGTATTTTGTGCTGGAGTAGCACAGTAACTGTTGGCGCAGACTCCCATGCTGCCAAGCTCATCAATTTTGGGGATTGCCTGCACCGCTGTGAAAATAAAACGATTGCAGATGCAGCATTTCTGTGAATAGCTCATATTTATTTGACATGAATGCGTAATTTGCCAAAGGATTTCATAGAGATTATCTGTAGGACTAAAATGAACAATTGAACATTGATTTGTGTAAATGAGATTAATTTGTGCCTTTGTACTGAGAAGAAACCGGGCGTCACGAATGCCGGTCCTCAGGGGTCCCTTTCCTGGACCTTTTACATGTCTCCCTCCTCTAACACACATGAGTCAAATGATCAGCTCACTGGCAAACTTTGCTGAAGCCTGATATCGATCCTGATCATTTGAATCTGATGTGTTGGGGGAGGGAAACATCTGAAGCGTGCAGGATAGGGGCCTTCGAGGACTGCAGTTGGTGACCCCCCGCTATAAAGTGATTTGGCTCTGACTGCAGTTGGTATTTTGGAAATGTAAACAACAGTAGTGATAAACCTGCAGAGCTGCTTATCTGTGAGCTCGCCTAAAAACAAGACTGCGACATCACCAAGCTATGACAAGAAGCATTGTGGCAACTTTGAGCTTATTTTTCTTCAGCTTGAACTGGGACTTTAGTCAAGGTGGCGAGACATATGAGCACTTGCAAATAATCAATTTTGGTCCAAAAACATTCCCGTTTGTTTGAAAGCTGAAGCTGAGGAGAAAGTTCACATTTCAACAAAAGAATGGCTTGATCAGAAGAAGTTGAAAATATTGGAATGGCCCAGCCAGAGCCCAGACCTAAATCCAACTGAAAATTGGGGGGTGAGAGTGGGTAAATGTCAAGATGTGCTGTGCTGATAAACTCTCACCAAAAATGACCCATTTCATCAACAACAACAACAACAAAAACAACAACAGAATTGAACTTCAAATACACTGTATTAAGTCGATATTATGCTGTGAGAAATGGTTAGACTCCCACACTGGAAATTGGGCCATTGCAATTAAAAATATGACTGCCAGTGATTATTGACATGAAACGCTTTGCTTGGGCAACAGCTCCTGTTTATTTTTTGTTTGTGACACCACAAGTATGATTTTGGGACATTTTTAATGTAAACGATAAAAAGGAGTGCATAATCTCGGTCCTCCTCTTTGGTTTGTATTCTTTAGTTGCTTCTGAAAAAGTTACACACATTTTCCAGGTTACATTATTAAACCAATTATCTCCAGTCTACTGAATGTAGAAAATAAATGAAACACTGACCTTGCACCTTGAGATATGGCTCTCACATTAGCTGGATACAGTGTAATAACTTGTCAAGCCGTGGAACACTGGAAGCGCACAGGGCATAATATAAAATAGCCTTTATTAGTCTCACAATGGGGAAATTTGCAAAAAAAAAAAAGCACGCCACCATTTGGTGAGCTTCCTGGGAGAGATGGACTTGATTTTGGGCGAAATTTCAGGCTCACGAAACCGTTTAACAGATGAACTTCAATTGACATTGTCTCAAGTCGGATGCGTGTCGAATTGTTCAGTGTTTCAGTACCTTTTGTATTTTGTAATGGCAAAATTCTCAACTGTTTGCTGCGTTAACATTTTCGAGAAGTCCGCTTCTGTGCCTTTCTGAGACTCTTCTAGTCTTTCTGTATCCCTGTTGGAACTTGCTGTTGACACCGCGACACTATACGCTCAGTATCCCTCATTAATGATGATATTGGGATTCATGGCATGAGTTTTATTTATTTATTTCATTTTTGGGGGAAGTGTAAATAGACATTTTATCCAACCATGAGGGAAAGCCTGAACCGATAAAAACATTCGCAATTTTTGTAATGTTAGTAATAATTTTCCCACCACAGTTGAAGCTATTTTATTTTATTTTTTTTCTCCGAAGTTAATATGACGTTTAAGTGAATAGACGTTTACAAGGTTGCTATTGTCATCTTTCAAGATAGGCGTCTGACCCTGACAAGGAAACATTGCGTGGGCTGACAAGGCATGTTTTTTTCCCCACACTTTCCTCTATACTATACAGTATAAACAACTGAATACAAGTGAGTGAAATACCTCATGCTTTGGGTTACTCTTATTTCCTGATTTTTCTGTCTTTCCTGTCTTTTTTGTTGTTGTTTGTTTTACTCGTCAGACTGACTCCTTAAGGGGAAATCTGACATCCTCCTAACTGTTTTTAGGGTGTCCTGGTCAGAAGGCACACAGCCAAGGTCCTATTTTACCTGCTCCAACAGAACTCTGGTGTGTTTGTAAAGCGGCTCGTGCTGAAAATAACATTTTGTCACTTTTAGGCTCAAACAATGTTAAAAAAGATGGTGTGAATTTTAAGTAGATTGAAGTTTGCACATTTCCCAGAATTTTGTCAACTTTGAGAAATGGATGGATGGATGGAAGTTGCAGAACAAGTTTAAATGGCCGCCCTCTGAGATTGATAAAATCAGGTGGACTTTTCTGCTTAATTCAGATTCCACAAGCGCAATATTAGTCCGGATAGCGTTTAGCGACTGGTGGGGGCACATAGAACATATTCTTATTAAGAAAATATTTGACTTGATTCTTGCCCAACACGTCTCTAGCGCCCCTGGCGTACGTACAGAGTACAGCAGCAGACAGCCTGTCGCACACGCACACAGATCCTCGCTCGCTGCTGCAAGGGCTGAGCTGCAACTAAAACCGCTCACTACAATAATTTCCTCCAACATTCGCCCGTGTCTTTCCCATTCGACTTTATCAAGATCCGCCCCTCGACGAGCTTGCAGCATCGAACCCTCCTCCACAACGGGGTTATCCGACATTTGATTGGATTACAGCGGGTTAGCCTTTGCCCTCTCACCTTCGTTGCTGAATTTTGGCTAGCTGCTTCCTGCTCCCACAGGAGGACCGTGAACCCAGCGGCGAAGCGCCCTGCGCGAATACGACAGACCGGGACGTGTCGCCGCCGCCGCCACTTCTACCATTACCACTACCAAAACCAGCGACCCACCGAACACTCGGCAGGCGGACGAAACGAGACGAGAAGACAGCCATGCGTAGGAAATCGAGGATATTGTTATGTTTTGCGGTGCTTTGGGTGCTGGGGATCGCCTACTACTTCTACTCGGGGACGGCGTTGGGGCGAAAGGTAAGACTGTCTCCTTTTCATATTGACCAACCCAGTCTCTTCGGTGGGACAAAGCGGCGATAGAGCGCCGTTCCAGGGACTCCTCTGCCCGCGTGATGCTCTCGGTTATGGCCGCGCCGGTGATGTGTAAAACGAATCGAAGGCCCCGTTCGTATCGATAGATTGGCTTGAAGTTACAATTGAAAGGATTGTCAGTGTTTCGGGACTAGCCAGTGAACTTGCACCAACCTCCCGCCGGCTGTTGTCCCGTGGCAGCGGGAGAGAGTCGCGGTCAGTACTGGTCGGCGTGTCTTCCCGGGCGGGTGTCTTGGTGGGAGGCTGCCGGCCTGGTTCACAGGGCAGGCCGGCGGGGGGGCTTCGCATGTGGAATGAAGAACGTCAGCACCTAAACGGAGAACAGGAAGTGATCCATAGCATTCAAGTGGGAGCGAACGTGTCTGAAAGATGAACGTTATTATTAATACAATTTACATACAGTACCAGTCAAAAGTTTGGAAACACTCTCTGAGTCAGCAATTTCCCACATTTTTATTAATACTTTAGTCATCGTCCTTGTCCTTGTATTTGAGAAATTTCACCACAACTGGCCTCGGACGAGGTCTTCCAGGTTCTTGTCTTCCTGTGCGGTGAGCTCTCTCCACCTCAATTTGCCCCTGTATCAGCAGCTTCTCCTTGAGGATTTTTTGAACTTTTCCCTCTGTTTCAGTCCACGTTTCTCCCGGTTTTTCCTCAATTCCATCAATTACCAAGTTGTTTCTTCTTGACTGTTCTTCCAAGTAGTCCATCTTCGTCATTATGAATATGAAGAAATGTTGATGGAATGATTTGGTAAACAAAAATAGTTAATCAGAATGTTTTATGATTAGAATTTTTAAAAGTAGATGAGCGCTCTGCACATCTTGGTATTTTCTCAGTCAGCTTCCTGATGTGGTTGATGCGTATGAGCTGGAATGACTTTTAGTTCACTGCTGTGCATTATCAAGAGCTAATAGCTTGATTTTGTTGATCTCTTAATGTGTCTTTCCAAACTTGTGACTGATACTGTATGTCGGCCGAACAGTGGATGAAGTCTGCGTGTCGTCCCAGTGGCCAAAATAGATGTAAGTACGAGCGCCAGTGGGATGTCAAGGCAGCTGGTATTAAAAAAATAAAATAATAATGATAATAATGGACACTATCTGCTCCCCTGTGTACTGCATATATAGTGATTTGAAACAGCATTTTAAGAAATATAAAATTATATATATAGACCTACTTGTGGATAAAATAGTGAGCGTGGAGACTCAGTGGCCAAAATAAGCTTGAGTAGGTTGTGCGCACTTCAGCAGTGAATGAGGATCACTAAGTGTACACAGTGATGGTGAAAAGAGATGATCAATTAAAACCGATACAACTCGAGATATTGAATAAATGGCATAAAAAAAATTAAGAACGCGTTTTGTCACATTTAATTATGGAATTTGTACTTGTGGCCCGGTTGAGCCAGCATCAGTGCAATTTGGGTGGCCTAAACCTAGTTACATGGTGGCCCAGGGCCATTCTTAATGTCGGAACTGATATAGGACCTGTGATTGACTGGTGACCGGTCCTGGCTGGAGTCCACCTTTTGCTTAAAATCAGATGGGATAGGCCCCAACAGTCGAGTCAAACAAAAAAAAAAAACTCCCAACAAAGACTAAAGATTGTGACCGTAATCATGCCAGCTACACCTTCACTCTTTTTCATCCATCCTCACGCACATGAACAGATGGAGGTTGTCATGCATTATGCTAATCTCCTCATTAGTGGCAATTAGAGGTTTTGTTCTTGAACCAGTAACCTGCTGACTACTACTGGGTGACTTGGATGGTCACCTTAATCCGTAAAATGATGCAAACCTATGCTGTTCTGTGTCCCAGAATGTGTTACTTGTATGCCATCCCACCTGATAACACCTTCCTATTTGATCTGTCATGTGGCAGTTTGAATACTGCCCCTCTCGTTTTGCCTGCGCGCGCACACACACACACACACACACACACACACACACACAAACAACTGGCCTTTGAACAGGGGTGTGGTCTTTTTATATACCCCCCCACCTCCTCGTGTGCTTAGACTAGCACATGTTGTAAATGGATAGTAAACATGCATGTGTGTGTGGGGGGGGGCACTCTGCAAGGGTAGTTGTAGGCACAGCAAGTGCATTTGTGTGTGTGAGAACATCCCGTGTGTATTCCACCTGCTTCTTGTCTGGTCATATCAGCCTCTGTGTGTTTGCATCGCTCCAGTCAACCACATTAGCCCCTTTACTTTCCCATTAGTTGATAAGCGTGTGTGCATGCATGTTTCATGCTTGTTAAGGGGTTCAGAGAGGCAGCAATGCCTTGTTCAAGTTGATTTGGAATTTGGATGATGGGCTCTACCTGTCTTAATGGAAAGCAAACAGAATATTTAAAAAGGGTGTGGACATTTGAATCAATAGCGTCATTCTTGTTGATAACCAAATGCAATACGTGAGTTGCACCTTATCACAGTTTTTTTAATGAAAAGATAATTTGAGTATTGTGCCCAACCGTAATTCTAAATTGACGAATGCAAATGCTGTCATTGAACAGGCTGTGTGGCATTGCTCGTCTATGGTGCGTCCTTATTTGATTAAATTTAATTCATGGGATTAATCACTGAATGAATAAATTCATGGAAAACATAAGAGATCAATCATTTGACAAAAAGTAAATTCAATTCTTTTAGACACTCAATCTCTTAGCTGCTTACATATCAGGGATTTATCTAAAGTGACAAACCATACCTAGTGAGTCCAGATTGTGGATTTTCAAATATAGCAGTTCTCAGCATTTACAGTATTTGTCCTTTTGTTTTTCCCCAAAATACAGCAACTGTGGTATAGTAGAAAATTGGAAGAAAAAAAAAGCAAAGAATGGGCTAAATTGGAACCACTAGCATTTGACGACAGTAGCTTTTCTGTTAGGATTTGGGCTTTGCAACCCACATTTATGCAGAAGTGTAATTAGAAATGTGCTGTTTCTGAAACATTGCTTGTCTTCCTGTAATAGATAGCCAGATTCTGATAAAATAGCCATTGTTGGATGCATTCCAATGTTGTCCTTTGTTTTTTCTGCTGTGTTGGTCGTCTCTGTTGAATTTATCGCCAGGTTTTCACTGTGTCACACTGCTATATTGTCACGACATTTGTGTAGCTGACGCACCTATCTCCATCACGCCCTACACAGCCTGTGGGGAAACGCAAGCAAAATTGGTGTTTACCATTCCAAAACCATGCCACGATGAGCTTGATTATATTGTACCACTTAATGAAAACTTGGCGTATGTCAGTATTTGTCTTGGTCATCTACTGTGAAAACAGCCATAATTGGATTCTTTTGTAAGGAGGAAGACTTCAGGACCCAAACAAAAAATGCTTCGGATGGTGACATCGCTATCTTGTACGGAATAAAGTAAACAAAGTGGTCCAAGTAAATCTTTTGAGGTTGGCTGTCCATAATTAAAACTGTAAAAGTATCCATAATTAGGTGATGTTTTGTTACGAGTTGCAGCACCTCAACCTGGACATCTTACAAAGCCCTCTTTGCTGATATCGTGGTACACAGGAGATGGGTGTTGCAAAACCTTTTTCCAGGATACACTTTCTGAATTCCGCCAACAAGCATGTTTTGCTTTCTGCCAACCCTTGTGAGCGTAGCGTCTACTTTCATGCTAATCAGGGCTGTGAGGGGGGAAGCTCAGCGCCAGAATTGTAGCGAGCCGCGGGAAAAGCCAACAGACTTCATTAACATTGTCAGCTGTTCGAGCAAAGCCGCAGATGTTTGGCAAACCAAAGAAAACTGCTTTTTCCATCCTGAGACGAAGCATCGTGAACATGTCACCGACATCTTTTTGCAAATACAGTGGAAACTTTCAAGTTCAATGCTTCTGAAGTTGTGCAGATTTAGAATTAGATTTTGTGTGTGCGTTTTGTTTCGTCTTTGACTTTTTGTGGGTTTTATTTTCATTGTGGGTGATACCAAGCGAGACCTTTACACCCCTCACAGCCACTAAATTCATCAGAGCATTGATTCTGAGTGTTATTTTATTACAAAGTAATAATGTCAATAAACGTACATGGCAAGAGCTGAAAAAAGATGTCCCAAAAGTTACATCAAGTAACCAGACTCACATCTAAAGCAGTATAAGTCCAGCGTTACTTGTGATCAAAGTTAATGTGTGTTTTGTTTTCTTTTCACATCTGCAGCATGTTGATGGATGGGGTGGGGGGGGGAACAAAACAAAACAAATCTTGCTGGGCATCCATGGCATTCACTGTTTGGCACGTTTGCTCCTCCCGTCTCCGTTTATATTTTAATGCCCATCCAGTTTTGTCTCTGGTAACCTGGAACAGTGATGCGGTGCTGTTGGGAACATGATGTAAACGTTAGCATCGGTGAATCACGCGCACATCCCCAAGTGCTGATATGGTAGCCTTCCAAACTAAAAATGGGTCACCAGAGCAGTGAATTTTACAAGCGTGCTGTGCCTAGCCGGTGGCTTGGATGCACTTGCTTGTGGTGGCTGAGGCTTAGGAACTCAACACACACGTGAGGTGGTGCAGAACGTTGGCCAGTCCAAAACTTCAGTGCAAAAAGTTTCATCTGTTCTGTCCGGACAGGTATCTTGGTTCTTCCTCCTGCCCGTACATGTCTCAAACTCGAGCTTTATCATAAGATCTGCTATTTTATTGTAGGCGATGTGACCTCTCTTGCTTATTTAAAGCAAACATGAGTAGAAAAGCGGCGTATATGCCCCCACAGCATCATCACCCTCCTCCACAGTGAAGTATGATTTCAGATGTTGTCCCTTATGGCTTGCTGGAGTTAGTCACGGCACGCGCACACACACACACACACGCACGCGTACGCTACTTTAGCAGTTCAGTATTACACTAATGAGAAAATAACATGCAATTTTAGCCTGCGAGCACAACCAGTATTGGCAGTTTGCTGAATGGAGCCATCACTCAATCAATAAAATACAGTGATGAAGGTCTTGATGATGACGGGGGCAGATGACTGCAATTCTGACATTGTTGGAATAAAGAATGCGTCAGTAAGAGACTGGTGGAATGCTGTTGAATCATAGATTCCTCTATGCCATCACTGGGTGTGGTACCACAAAAGCAAACAAGTGAGGTACGCCGAGCGACAGACGGAACTACTGCACATTGTGCAGGGTTCGTCAGCAACTGGTTTTGCTGCAATTTGCATCACAAGTGAACGGCATTGCAATGTCGCACATGTAACGACCAATCAAATATAAGAGCTCGCAAAAGAGAAAAAAAATCTGACTATGAAAAAATGGAATATTGATTGTAATTCAGTAAAAAAGTCATCTCACCCCCATTGTTGTTCTTGGTATATGTCATCTTGTATTGAATGAGAGAAAGCCCAAATTATTTACAGTTGGAGCTCCTTATGTTCACTCATGCATCGAGGGACTTTTTCTGTTTGGTATTGAAATGTCCGACTGTATTTGAATGCACCTTGCGTCTCGCCGTGTCGTGACAACCTACACAGGCAAAGAGTATTGCCTCTTCTGTCCTTCTTTGTTGGTCAGTTGAGGTAGAGCCTGTGTGTTACAGCTGCCTTCATGAAGCCAGATTATATCCTTCTACTTTTTCCAAGAAGACCAACCGTCTTGTTACTGAATGTTGAATTCCTCTGAGGGAGAGCACACACTTGTCATGTCGTCCGTTGTGGCGTGAGCGCTGAAATGACGAATAAATGACAAGTGTTACTCATCTCATTTCAACATCCTGCGTGTCGCTGACCTCCGCTCACAGCTGGCTGAGCGTGATAAAGTTTTAATTGAGTTTCTAGTGAACTCTTACTGCAGGGTTTATTTAAATTGTTGACAGTTGAAAACATGCAGGTCGCCTTTTTTAATGCAATAATCTGCCCGAGGTCAAACAGCATTTAGTATTCTACCAGATGACCAAGACGAGCTTGGCGTGTGACAAACATTACAACACACATTGATCCGCTGTTGCAATAATGTGATTAAAAAGCAGGCTGGGTCAGCATACGGTATGCATCACGCACACATTGTATCTCTTAGCTCAAATCTGTCTGCCCTGCCACATGCTGTTTGAGCTTTATATGAGCAGACGTCCATCCAGACATATCTTTTTTCCAAATCTCACCTGGTGACGTCTGCGTATATGTGTTGCATCCAGGTCCCGGTTGGCCATCATATTGCTGACTTTATACACCTGCCTCAGGCTCCAGTGAAGATGACTGGAGCGCACGTCATCTTTCAATTTTCAGGATCCGTCCAACACATTACACCAGTCTTGCAGCAGATCCCACGGCTGCTGGATAAATTTAGAATGCGTTTGAAAACCCCGCTTCCTTTTGAGGACATCCATAACCTCACCATCCCACACCTGTCTGACATTGTGCAGATTGCGAGATGCGGCGGCATCCTTCGATCCTTATCTTCTCTGTACCTCCTGCCTGCCTCATCACTGCGGGGAGCAGAGCATTCAGTTGCTGTGCAGCACAGACATCATTTCTCTCTTCAAAGCCAAAATCAAAACGTACTTATTAAGGATGTAGTCTACCTTTTTTTTGTATTGAACTTACTGGTGTTCTCACCTTTTACCTTGATTTACGTGTTTATTGAATGGTGTGCCCCTATGCACTGAAAATAACATGCGCTATCAGCCAGTGGAACCGCTGAAGGTGACCCTGAGGTTCTGTATTACAGTTCCATCCATCCATCCATTTTCCGAACCGCTTGATCCTCACTAGGGTCGCGGGGGTTGCTGGAGCCTATCCCAGCCGTCTTCAGGCAGTAGGCGGGGACACCCTGAATCAGTTGCCAGCCAATCGCAGGGCACACAGAGACGAACAACCATTCACGCCCACACTCACACCTAGGGACAATTTAGAGCGTCCAATCAGCCTGCCATGCATGTTTTTGGAATGTGGGAGGAAACCGGAGCACCCGGAGAAAACCCACGCAGGCCCGGGGAGAACATGCAAACTCCACACAGGGAGGCCGGAGCTGGTGTATTACAGTTCCAAATTTCTAAAAGATTTTGAAAAATATGAGCCCCAAATGGAATTTGTCTTGTGGTAACATTCATCAAGCATAATTTACACGTTTGCATTCGAAGCAGCGAAACTTCAGTGTCACCAAACGTGTTATCAAAGTTAAGGAAGAGCGATAAGTTCTAATGTACAATGGTTAAGGCCCATTCACACTTTATTTTTTAGATGAATTGAGGGGTGTGAGACATGCCGCACGTGATAACTTCATCATTCTTCATCAAAGCTTAGACTTTAAACCATCATTCAAATTGTATCACAGAAGTATTAAAAAAAAAAAGAAAAGAAACGGGCTGTTTCATATACACAAGTCAGTAAAAGCGCTATGTTGCCTTTACTTCATTCAGCAGAAAAAATAGACCTTATTACTGCACTCAATAATAACAATGTTCTATTTTTCCTCAGTCAATGAAAGGCGGAAAAATGTGTAAGTAATGCATGATACCTTCATGGAGACAGACATCACATCAACTAAATTGTTTTGCAAATAACATATAATCTTGGTGGCAACACACTAATAATAAACTCTAAAGCGTAATATTAACCCAGTTGTGCATGTGTAAAAACAAAATTGCCCATCCATATTTTGTCGTTGGCCAGCGGCCTCCTTGCCTGTCTGTCATCGTCGGGCCGTCATTATTTCATGACGGCCCAGTCAGTCACTCTGCTATCGTTATGGAAACCGCACTTCCGTCTTCGCTAAAAATACAGTTTGGCACCACTATTTTCATGAAAAACTGGAGTCATTCGGTGGCGGACCTTCCGTCGGTGCTGATGGACCGCCTACCACCCTATAAACCTTCTAAACATACCTCTTAACGTGCATTTTAGAGGATGGACAAGGATGCAGTTCTGAGAAAACCACTTTGACAGTCATGCAGAAATGGACTTACCAAACGAATGCATACATTTTGGTTCCAACACACTAATGCACTCGAAGCTTTCACATGGGCCCTGTACACTTAAATACTTAGCAGAAATTTTATATTGATATTGGTACTCACCCATCCCTAATTAACAGTTATTAACCTTTTCATACACCAATAATGATAACCTATAAGATTATAAACTGTCCACCGTAGTGACTGATGTCCCTGAAAGGGTTACTGCCCCCCCCCACCCCTTTTATTTATTTATTCATTTTTTACGTGCGACCATCAAGAAAAATGCCATTTTTATTCCCAAAATTGACTGTGGAGTTAATGAAGAGTTTATACCTGGATCCAATTTTGTTATATATACAGTATACAGTATATCCATGGTTTCGTATGGAATTTGTTTTGCAAGTCATTCAGAGGTCCGCAAGCATCCAAGAGCAGCTTGTGTTCGAGCATTGAGGTTCTGCTGTCCTGATTACACGTTGAATGAATTGTAATTGCGTCATGTTGAGCTAGTCCTGCAGCCATACCACTTTTCAGGCTGAGTAAATGGTAAATGGGATCAAATTTGTACAGCTCTATTCCACCTTCAGCGCACCCAAAATTGCTTTCGGGCAAAAGCCGGTTTACTCCATTTGCCCGTATTTGTCACGGTGGTGAAGTGAAATCGGTGTCGTAGCGTTTTTACGAGACAGAGTACGAGTCCAGATTTACAATATCAGTGCATCAATAAAGAAAAACTTTCTTCCATAACTTCCCTCTGGTAAACCGTAAACGTCACTATGACAAAATGTGTACTCACTCACCCACTCACACAATCTTTTAACAAAGTCGAAAGTCTACACTCAAGTTATAGTGCCAGCTAGGAGAAACTTGTGATGTGTCTCTTTTACAGCATGTGGAAAGGGTTTCAGGAAGCGGACCCGCTGACTCGGCTCGCGGTCTTTAAAAAAGGGAAGAATTATAGTGAAACTTTGGCAGGTTGCTTGATGTTTGATGGACTGGGTCATTTGATAAATTGATGTTAAAAGTCATTGGAAACTAAACACACCGATTAATCAGCCCACTGCATCCTGCAAATGTTTGGAATTATTTGTGTGTTATGCGACTTGATGGATGGAACTGAGATTCTTGTGACATGTCCCATTTATTCATCAATCTGATGTTGGACTTTACAAACCAAAGTATTCAAACATTCTGACAGCACAGAACATGGAGGGATTCTTTCCACTCATCCATACTGTTATGTTTTTTTGGGGTTGTCAAAATACAGTTTCGAATGGGACATGAATAGCTGTCTCTCACAAGTTTAGGAGAAGTAAAGCCTGAACTTCACTCCCCCTTATCAAAAATCCTTGAGACAGCGACACTAGCATTTTAGACAGACAGTTATGGTTCTTGGGCACTTGTCTTCGTGACATACATTTTACGAAAAGATATTTTCTGCACCTCTTTTGTCAGAAGCGGGTGTTTTTGGTGAGACCAACCCATCTTTTAGTGCTGATTGCTAAAGAATGGAAAGAGATAGAAACAAACTATTTTTTTTTTCAGGTGAAAGGAGATTTCTTTTGGTAGGTTCAGTGCTTACACAGTCACAACGCAAAATTTTGGTGGTCTTCCAAGATCAGTCAAAATGCTCTAAAATGGCTGGCAATACAGGGGACTGCTTTGAAACCATCTTTAACTGAATGACTTGATGAGATTGCATGTGTGATGAACAAGATTTGAGTGTAATCTCAAATCTAGTTCATCTGCCGAGTTCATTATGGCATTATCATAGGGAAGTGTTAAACCAGTACAGTATTGCTTGCAGGCCGCTGGCATGATAAGGATCAGGACTCATGATTGAATAATAGTTCAGGATGATGTTCCACAACCTTGTAATGTGTGGCATGCAAACATATATACAATTGGGCTTTCAATTACAGTACGTTGGAACTTTTGAAGTCAGAATCGGTGTGCAATATATTTCTCTTACGTCCGTATTGTTTCTAAATTTATATAACTGGAAAATTTACCCAAATCATCTGAGATCTTTTGAGTCATGCTGAACAGTCTTTGCTTCCCGTTACTTGTTGTTTACAAATTGTCCACAGCTGGTATATTCCACTTGCCAGAATAAAAAAGGGCTCATGTGACTCATTGGACAAAAAACACTTCAAAAGACATCATGGAAAAAACAGTCATAATGTCATAAAGTCATAAAGTCATAATGCAAAAAAAGGGAATGCTCCCCCCGCGGACAGTACGATTTCGTTTCAGGGGACCTGCGGACCATTTGAGAAAATTCTCCCCTCTACCCAGTTAGAGTGGAGTTAGAGTATGTAATTAGCCCTCATTAGATGCCTTACATCTGCTCCTCGCCTGTTGAACATGTTGGTGAATTTAGCACATTACATTACAGTCGAGGCTGAATACTAGACCACATCAGTCAATCGCGACCCAAATGATGGTTTAGTTTTGTTGTTTGACTTCATTTAACACATTCCAAGACGTGGTATTTTGGGGGAATAAAGACAGAAAATTCCCACCCGCAATCACATGACAGCTACAAGAAATTTGTGTTTTTGAACCGTGCCAGTAGGCTGAAGAACATAAAAAAAGTTCATGCAATCACCGGGAGTACATGTACACTCCAGACAGAAAGGCCAAAACCATAGATTTGAATAACACCACAAAACATGTGGTGACGTGCATCGTGGTGATAAATAGTCACAGAAAATGTATATCCGGCTTCAACAAAATAGCAACACTAGCTATACGAAGCTAGCATGAGCACTGTAAACAAGCCGATGTTAGCTCGCGCTGCTACGTTGGTTGCATGGTATATGCAATGTAGAATTAAATCAAAAAGAGGTACCGTATTTAAAAGTACAGGTTGAGCAGAAAGGTTGTCAGTTATCTCCGGCCAATGATTGACAAGTTGCCAATTGGTTGTATTTTTTTTTTTCCTCTGGCTTGGTGGTTTCTTGAACATCTTACCAACTCCCCTTTAAATCTATTCATAAAAGTGGCTCTGTTTCATATACATTTCAATTAATACTTAAAAATAAACATTGTTACAGAAATGTTCTTATAACCAAATACCAAATTAACTGACAAAAAAGGAAATAATACATGTTAATTTGTAAAAAATCTGTGCCATAATTTGGCCCTTAATATGAGCTGACACAATCTGTATTGTGAGACAAATCAAGGTTTTTTTCTTCTTCTTCTTCTTCTACAAGTACACACATTGACTGGCCATTTCATTAGAAACCCCCCCAAAATTGAACCCAATCCGAGACTAGAGCTTTATCCAAAAAAAATCCCCATCTGAGATTGCGTTATTGACCAGTTTGGCTCTTATATGGTTAGTTGTGGTACTGCTGTTTGTAATATTGTTAGAAATCTCTTGCTTTAACCTTTTGAGTTCAAAACTCATAGGCCCTAAAAACGATGAACAGTATAACATGGAGGGCTGGATATACTTCTTAAAGGTGAGTGTACTGTACACTGAACATCTTGTAATTTCATAAGGTTAATTTTTGACAAAAGGATAACTTTAGGGAAATAAATTGGGACTTTTAAAGTCCACGAACCAGCGAAAATACATCAATCTAATTCACATCTGTGGTACTACATACTGTATATGATTCCATGTTGGAGTGGAACCAGAGGATCATAGCGTTGACTTGCCAGGAAGCTTACAGTATGTTATGTTGTAGTCATGTCGTGAAATGTTGCTTCGGCTCTGCTGTAACTAGGCGAAGGACAGATGGAGCCTGTTTTATCTCCTGTCAGAGGTTTGCTGTTATGTTTTCAAGCATTCGGGCCGGTGCACGTGTGTTTAATTTAATTAGAGCTGACATATAAATAAGGAAGGATGTTAAGGTTATGAAGATTATATGCACATATTTTGTGCCCAGATTGACAAACACGGTTTATGCAGCGTGCACATAACAACAAACACATGCAAAATAGCCTGCTACCGATTGAATTTCTCAGTGCACCTTTAACACTGACAAAAACACACCTCTCTCTGCTAGCTCATAAGAAACATTTCTCCTTGTATGGCAAAAGAAAATCTTTTCTGAACTTTACGGGATCTCCAGACACCACGTTGAGATATGTTGTTTTTGTGATTTTAGTACTCATCAGCACTGTAACATTTATGACCTCATCCTTGTTCTGGGTGCCTGGCAATCGTTTTACTTTTGCCCTTTTCCATGTAAAAATACTTGCATTGTTTTCTCATTCCTATTAGCAGCACTCACCCTAAGTTTTGCACAATGGGCTCCCATTATGCAGATTGTCTCACACCCAGCAGATACTTAGTTTTTGCGGTGGGCGTAATCACAGAGCGGGAGTGTGATTGAGGAGGGAACAGTCATTTAGTGTTCTCTGAGAGGGGGATGAGGCAGAAGGGGAGGATCAAAGAAAGCAGAGAGGAAGGGGGGGTGGGTGAAGAAAAGAGAGGAAGTTTGTGGTTGATGAAAGACTCTGTACAGTCAAGTTAGGTATTTAACCCCCCCACCAGCCTGGCAGCATCGAGGCCAACGCGGTCCCTCGGCTCACGCATATTGGGATGATTCAGCCTTCGTGTCCTGTACCTCGCCAGTGCCTCATTGCTCCTCCTGACGTTCCCTATTGGTCAGTTCCAGCCATTCTCTGCTCTGGTTTCCTCTTAAAACAGGAAGTCAAATCAAAACCGTTTTAGCCACACTTGTCTAAACACGGTATTCTGATTAATGTTGTTTGTGGAGTATGAATTAAGCAGAAAAATCGACTCGATTTTAGCCCTTTGAAGGGCCTGCCATTTTGCCTTGTACTGACACTTGCTGTCGGCTGAAAATGACATCAGTTCCTAAGGGCTCACCTTGCAAATGTCACGCGACTAAACCCAGAAAACTTGACTGTTGACTCGCTTGCAATAAAGTAGTTGTGCAACGTTTGATGTACAGGCCACCAATATTCCTCTGAATACAACTCCGGCATTGAAGCAGCAGTTGACAAATGTCAAAATGAGACTTTGCCTTCCCATAAAAAAAAAGTTCAAATTTAACATCAATAAATCAAAGCAGTTTGTTCAACAATCTTGTAGAAAAATGGCTTATTCCCTCTGATGACCATACTATCATTGTCACAGGCCACACCAGGCCTCGTGTAATGGGCGCATTAGTTTTGATTTCCCATGAACTCTTCACTCTTTGGGGTTCTCCAGCTTTGCGTTGCCCTTCCTTAAATTTCAATTTCGATGCCCTTTCATGTCCTCTACTCAAGGGGGGTTTATCCCACACACTAATTAAAAAAAAAAAAAAAAAACGAGCAGCGTGTGTGAATGATTTGCTGCAGTACCACAACAACAGTGTCGCGCATCTGAGTTCTCTTAAGCGAGGCGAACATGCTGGGAGGCAAATGAGCTGATTGTTTTGGTCCCTGGCAGCATCAAGATGTGACTCGGTTCATTTTATTCACTTATGTTCTTGTGTCACAAAAATATTCTTCTATATTGTGAACGTAGCTTTATCCAAACAGAACTTTTTTGATCAGCGACCAAAATAAATAAATAAATAAAAAGTAGAGAAAATGTACAGTGGGTAGAACCTCTTCGCAGTGGAATATCCATTTTTGAATCTTTCTGCTTTTGAAATTGTGCCAAAATGATATTGTGAGGCTGTAGAAAAAAATTATGCACAGCATGATTGTTGATGATTATGTCCAACTGATTATTCATACGCTCGATGGCTGCAGTGCTTCAAATAGATTTGGTTGGCATTTTGTTTGCTTCTTTTTCAGCTCAAACCTGAAGGTCACTTGCTTCATATTTTGTTTCCTGCACGCTCTTGTTTTAGACGGACAATTATGTGTGCCTGTGTAGGCGCGCGCGTGTGTGTGTGTGTGTGTAATATATATATATGCATGCAGCTTTCTGTGTGTGCATGTGTTTGTGGGATGCAGATGGGTTTTCGGGAAAGAGGCCAGTGCACACAATTGTACCATTGAGCTGTTTTACACCCAGTCTCTCCTGCTGACACACACACACACACACACACACACACACACACACACACACACACACACACACACACACACACACACACACACACGTTGGTGTGACTTGTTGCAGTTTGGTTCGTAACGTGTGAGCAAAATAGCTCAGCTGCAAGTTGACACAGTGAATTTACCCCTCTGTATTTTTCTTTCTTTTTCTTCTTGAGGCGAAACAAACCGTGAGCGCTCCTCAAAAGAAAAGCGTGCGTTCGTGAGTGCACGCATGTCACGCTCATTTGAAAGTTCTGTGACGGTTTGCACAAAAACGTTACCACTTTCAGGAATTTTTGTCTGAGGTCGACAGAAGAGCACTTTCCTTTTTGAATACTATCCAGCTCAACATGGGTAGCTAAGGTCTTTTTGAAGTTGATGCAGAGCAACAACCAATTCCATTCAGACTTGCAAGATTTATTGTTCCAAGATTGTATACGTGGTGTGACCCCAGATGTTTGAGGTCTAATGTCATATCACATCAATCTCATTCTACAAGCGTGTGTTTATTTGTCTGACCACATGTGGTGACAGCTGTCATGATGCACATATGTTGTTAGTTTGCATGGAGCGACTACGTTTTAAAGTCAGTCCATTCCGAGACGCTAGTCAGACTACCCAGTTGTTTGGATTTGGAAACCCCATAGTGAATGTAGGGGGGGAACAAAATAAAGCACGTAAAATATATTTTAACGTTCAGGGTCACGTGGCGCTCCCAAATGGCTCTTTTGATAATTTAAGAGTGCTGACCCTGAGCTAAAACAATATTATATTTTGTGACATGCAGATCATATTGAGTGCCATGTCTGAATGCAAATGCATTGGATTGTGTTGCAGGTTTCGCTTTGACCTAGACCTGCTCAGGTTATTTTAACACCACAGCTGCAGAATGCTATTTGCCTGGCGGACATCATAAATATCTGTGCTCACTTTCATGTGGACATGATAAATCTTTGTGAGCCTCAGCTCTACATCGAGGATGATGTTGAACTGTTTATAAAAATAAACAGTTCAACATTGAGCTTCGATCCCTGGTTTAATCCTTTCTTGTTGAACAACACTGAACTCGGGCATATTCGAGGTTCTGCAATCGAGAACTTGGGCGGGGGATTGGGGGGGTTGTAAGAACTTATTGATAGGTCAAAATCTGTTGTATTGACTTGCCAATGCTATTTAAGTATAATCAAACCTCGGTTTTCGAACGTCTCTGTTCTCGACCAAATCGGTTTTTGACCAAAAAGTTCCGAGTTTTTTTTATGCCTCGGATTACGACCAAAAATCGTTTCTCGACCAAACTGAACACACTTGAATGCACCACTTGACTCCTCTCGCCTTCCTGACACGAGGAAGTGACGCTTCCTCGTGTAGCGTTCCATTGTGAGCCGATGTGTTCAATAAAGATTTTTTTTTTTTTTTAAAGAGCGTGGTTTCGGTTTTCGAACAGCCTTCTGGAACGGATTATGGTCGAAAACCGAGGTATGACTGTATTCTTTTCGCCATCTAGTGGAATCGAGGTGTTGTTGTTCAGGTTTGTACATTGCCTCTGCTTTTTCATCTGTATTTTGAGATGTTTGTGTGCGGAAAAGGTTTATATTTTTACATTTAATTTTTTTTTTATTCTATAGTATTTTATTGTATAATAATGGTAAAAAAATGAAGCTGACTTCTACACGGATCTTTTTGTCAAGTCATGTCAAGTCAACTGTATTAATAGAGCACTTTTTTTTTTGGAGCGTAACCCTGGCGATACACAAGGGTTCATTCACTGTACTGTCCCAGTTAATACTCTTAACCAACATCATGTGAAGAGGGTTTGCTGTGAATAATTTAAGAACTGAAGACAGTCGTCGATGTAATAGGAGTTCATGATTGTGTACATTCTTGATGCATGACATTGATTCTTTATTATTCTCTCCATTTTTTTTGTGCTTGGCCTATATCTTGTGGCATCAGTATATGCAATTACAAATTCCATTGAGGTGCGGTGCGGCATTCTTATTTTTTTGTTTGTTTGTTTTTTTTGTTTGGTTTTTGGTGTTAGGTCCCATGATCCTTACGAGAGTTCAGCAAAGTGTTCTTCTCCAATGAGCAACTTGTGATCAGAGATTATGGGAACGACATAACTGCAGGGTGTTTTGGTGAGGGGAATAACACAGTCAAATTGGGAATGAGGTCACACTGAAGCCATACTGAAGTATGTCACATACACTTTCAAAGGGTGGGATTGTACAAAATCTTTTGTACATTTTTATGTGCACCCAAATTTGACATGTCTTGATCAATTGGGTTTTTGCTCTGTACGTTTGAGGCACATTTTTATTTTGAGTCACTGCGGTAAACAAACACAAATGTTCATTTGTGAAGCAATCCGGTCCGGTCCAAAGAAGCCTTAAGAATAATTGTATGCGCTTGTTGAAATCAAAAAGTCCGCACAAGCTCCCACTTTTTCTCTCTTGCTCTCCAACCAGTCCTGGCAGAAGTAGCGGCATGGTTGCAAACCACCTCGGTTTGACTCGGTTTGCTTTGGTTACGATAAGCACTGTTGTATTCAGACATTATTGAATTTTGAATTAGTGTACACTGCAATTGGCTGGCTGGCAAGTTGTAAAGAGTGTACCCCTGCCTCTTGCCCAAAGCCCGCTGGGGTAGTCTCCAGCTCTCCCGTGACCCTAAGAAGGTCAACCAGTTTGGCCATAAATCTGACAAGATTGTGGCCACATAGGTGAATTACTGGAAGTACTCCACAGACATTGGTCATCAGTTTTATCACAAGGTATACAGAACAGTAAGGACGGACAACCTTTAATGCCCATTCACACTGTCACCGATTGGGAACTCGCAAGCTGCCTGGAACTCAGGCAAATTAACCACCGCACTGTTGGTAATCGAAACAGGAAGTTGCATCAACATTTTTCTTAATGTACAATTTAGTTTGATTTATTTATTAACCCACATTACACCATCAAGTCTGTCTAACTCCACATAAACGGAATGACCGAACAGTCGGAGAGAATATCAGTCAAATGAGATGCTTGCATCATATTGCATCTTTATGAAATCACCCATGAAACTGCATAATATTCTTCTGACCAATTTGACCACTTTCTTTTACTTAACAGGAAGTCAATATCAGGTAAATATGACCCTTGTCCTTGCTCTTGTCGGCATGTGTGCATTGCGGAGTACAACTTGGGTTGGAGGTTATAGTCGACGAAACAACCACGGCCGGAAAAGTCATGAACGCAAACTGACGCCATCCAAATGTTTGTGTGCGCGCGAAAGCGCTTGGCTTCTCTCTGAGTTAATCTGTCATCAACTGTGATCAGATTATCGTGGATTATATACACTGACCATTAGCGGATGAACACACACACTTGCTCACACACACACATGCGCGCTTATCTACACAGCGTACGTGTAACCTTCCCGAACACACGAATGTTTCTGGGGCCTCATGTGCACACATACAAATATGAGCTGACACTGGCGAAAGCTCTCTCTCGCTCTCTCTCTCTCTCTCTCTCTCTCTCTCTCTCTCTTGCTCTCTCTCTCACACACTCTCAAGCATGCATGCATGTCGTGATGTGTTGGAGGATTTTACATTTATCCTATTAGCCAAGCAGCAGGTGTGAGAACACCCAGCAAACATCCTTCACTTGGCATGAAATAGACTAGGGCTATTAATTACACCTGGTTGAATTGTGCTTTCATACAATACGTGGCAGGTACTACTACTGTATTACTATTTGTATACAATTGCTCACTGCTCATATTAGTATAATAATTGTTAAACCATCTAGCTTTTATTTTTCTGTCTCAACTCAATGCGTCGAGGTAGAGGACCGATAGTCTCTCTGAGTTTCTGTTCAAGGTTTCCTCCTTGGGGCGCGTTCTCACTAGCACCCTTCGGTCCAGTTGAACCCTGCTTAGTTTTTCCTCTTTGGTGCTGCTCGTTTGGTCAGATGTGAACACCGTAATGCTTTGGTATGGCCTCCATCAACTGGTCACCTCTTCTTGGGTGCATTTCCAAATGTGTTTGCCTGTGGTGCAAAGGACGGAAATGGATCAGGTTTGCAAATTTGTTGTGGTTTATTAAAACTAAAACAAACGCAGTCTTAAACCCGCTCTATGAAAATGTGTTAAGTTCTATTTTAGCATGAGAATTTTTTAACTCTTCTGATCTTTCTAATTCATATAATGTCTGCAAAATAATAATTTTGTCATTGCTTGCGTGCACTCCTGTTCAAGTTTTGACATGAGTCACCAATGCATTCATTCATAGTAGATGTAAA
This sequence comes from Hippocampus guttulatus, assembly GCF_054856545.1. Taxonomy (NCBI): domain Eukaryota; kingdom Metazoa; phylum Chordata; class Actinopteri; order Syngnathiformes; family Syngnathidae; genus Hippocampus; species Hippocampus guttulatus. The sequence continues at coordinate 17,872,332 of NC_141263.1, forward strand.
ATGTATAAAAGAAACATAGCAGCATTATTTAGACTTGCATTAAGGCCATTGTAGTTACTTCTGGCTGTAAATTAAATATTTAAATTGTTTTGTGTCGGTGTGTGCACTTTGTTAGTCGTGGTGCTTTGATACGAGGCAGGTTCTTGTCACATTGAGACATTATTGGTCTGGAACTGTCATGTTTCATTTAATGTCTGCTTGTGTCACAGCAAGGCCCAAATTGCTGCATTTCTTAAGCGGATAGGACACATTCAGGCCTGAGTCTTGACGGTGACCAAAAGCAGTGTTGAGCTCAATGAGAGAAAACAAGTGAAAGCCAAAAGAGAACAGAAATAAAAGGATGGAAAAGGCAGGTCAGTATCATTCAACCATCTATGAATTAGACTGAGTTATATAAAAATAGTTTTGCCCACCATTGCAACAGCCCATGTTTCAAGGACCGAAAACTGCACACATAAAAATAAAATAAAAAATCAGGTTGTAAAATCCATCATACGAATGCAATAATATTACTCCAGCATTTGTTCTGTAAGTTATATCCACAGTAGCTTTTGGAGAGGCGATTATGCCCACGTGTCCACTAAAGTGCTTAACTGTTTCTCATTTTCATTTTAAAGTCCTCAGCTGTGAATCGCAAAGATTTGTGGTGGTAATCTGAAAATAGGAATCTTGCTGAGTGTATTCAATTCATCGAGTTTGTGTGTCCCTTGGGAAAGGTTTTATTTTATGAGGCACTCTTTCAGCCATCCATCGGTCGTCCGGAGCAAACAATATAGTTATACGAAGGACTTATTTGTGTCAGTTTTCAATCCAACCCATGTTCCTCCAACTACCTAATGTGAACTTGTGACTGATTCACAGTTGGGTCTTACCATATATACCTAGGGTCAATTAAAATGTATTTATTCTGCTCATGATTGCAGTCTAATTCTAGTGTTGGAAATCAATTAGGTAGGTTTGGTGCCTGGCTCAGGGGCACTCCACTCGAAGTTACCAAGTAGACTAGCATATCTCCAACATTTACTTGCCATTTTCATTTGTCCAAAGTGCAAATTGAACCGTGAAAATTGAAATTCAGTGGTATACAACTGTCCAGACCCATTAAATATGACATCATTCTGCTTGCAACGGAGACCAATCTAAGATTGAAGACTTGAGTTCTGCTTTTGCCTCTTTGGGTTACCTTTCTGTGTTTCGTGCCCTTAAGCTGTGCTCTCCAAAGTCTCAGAAAATTAGTTTTTCCTTGAGTCCCCCGGAGTGCCTTGAAAGAGGTTCAGATGATTATCTAAGAGTACGTCATTTGAAATGAGTGAAACAACATTTTCTGCCTTTGAACTACAGTGAAACATAAGAACTAAACACTCTTTGACGCCGTGTATGGTAACACTGGAATATTATCACCTGTGAAGGCAACACCTCAGAGTCGCTGATGTTGTAGTAGTACACTTACCTGACCTTGGTGCAGGCAGTACAGATTCTGTTCCCACTCATTGACGGTGTGAATGGTTGTCCGCCTCTCTATGTGTTGCCGGGTAGTTCTCCTTATGCCCAAAGTGAGCCGAGATCAACCTCCCCACTACCTGAAAAGGGCCCTGCGGTATAGAAACGCATAGCTATGTTAGGTGTACGTCTGTACTGCACTGACAAAACTAGGCGGAATTAAATCTTAAATCCTTGTTGTTAAAAACAGTCTTTCTGTATTACTTCTGATCACATATTTGCAGAACAGATTATTCTTGCTCCCAAGTTTCCTTGCAGCTTCTTGTGTTGAATTGACGCACAGCCCATTTTTAATCATTTATAATGACTTAAGGTTCTAATGATGTGCTAGCATGATTTAAGGGACTTTCCAACTTGGCTGAAACCCCCCCTAAAATGTCCAGTGGTTAGAAAATTCTATTTCACTGTGACATCACTTTTGTTCCACTGATGTTGCCCACTTGGCTCTGTTGAAAGGACCCCATGCGTTAGCTATTAAACTGCTACTGGAAGCCACACTTGTATGGCGTGCATTGGATGCTGCCAATAAGTCCAGATGCTAATTGGGTGGTATTTTCATTGGGAGGGTGTGTTCCCATGAGCACTCTTAGATACCACTGTTCTCGTGTGTACAGCCAGTGAGCTGCAAGACTTGTTAAGAATCAGTTGACAGTGTTTTGGTAGGGCTGGATGACGCTCAGAAATAAGAACATGGGACGTAATAAACCGATTGACTCAAGTGTTGGCGGGGAGGGAAAGCCATTTGGCGAACTTCAGTAGCTGATGTCTGTCATCTTAAGCGGCTATGAAATAATTTACAGCGGTGTCACAGAGCCACAATGAAGGATGTCAGCCCATCTAAATCTGCTTTTACTCCAGATGGGACACTGGGTGGCAGGGGGCGTGGATCAAATGTCGGAATGATTGTACAGCATTCGTTTTTATTGAGAAAAGGCAATAATGGTGTCATCATTTTATGTTACATGATGTTGACTCTTGAAAATGTCATGCCACCTTATGTAAGTGTATTTATTTCCACCGTCATTTGCTATGTGTACAAAAGTATCGGTTCCACCTGCATTTTTGCACCGATGTGAATGCGAATTGGAAAAAGGAAGAAAAACGCAATTGGTCCACCCTTTGCAGTTATAAATGCTTCCATTCCTCTGGGAGGTCTTTTTGCAATATTTTGTCATCTGTGGAAATTTTGTATTTCAATGCAGAAAACTGACACTGGCTTCTGATAAGGAAAAATTCGGATACTGTCCTCCGGCGTCACTAAAAGTATTTAACCAAAATTGGTAATGTGGTCAGTGAAATTGTTATGTAGACATGTAGTCGTGCCTTGAGGTACGAATTTAATTTGTAACGCAGAACACTTAAATTATCTTTCCCCATTTATTAAAATGAATGGAAATGCCATCAACCAGTTACAGCGTTCTTCAAAAACATGAGAAAAGAAAAAGTATTTGTAAAGGTTTTTTGGCAAGAAAAACAACGATTAATATTACTGTCATTAAAAAAAATAGTGAGGACATAATTAAATCGATTGTAAAGAATTAAACAGTTTTTTGCAATCTTTTTGCTTCAGTTCAATGGACATTGTGCTGCTTCTTCCAGTGTGTGTCCCTTGGCCACCTGGAGGCAGTATAATATCTAAATGGACATACAGTGGAACCCCACAGATTTATAATGGGTGACAGTTGTCAAATGGCTCTAAAAATGCATAAGATTGGGACCCTTGTATCTCACGTCACTATATCTTCTCTGTGTAAACGTATTCTGTATAATGCGCCATATAAATTGATCAAGGTTGCCTAAAAAGATGATTTGTTGTCAGGCCTGTTGACAATCGATGATTTGCCCATCAACAAATCCAATACAGTTGCATCTTATATCCTTCAACAAAACTGTACCCACAAAGACGGCAGGAAGCACACAATTGTCGAAAATGTCTCAAAAATGAAATAATGGGATCTCTCCCTCACTATGAAATGTCTGAAAATGACGGCTGAATGGAAGGAATTAATGAGCTCAGACACACTGTTTCTGATGGATTAGTCTTGTAAATGGCTCTCGATCTTCATCTCTGAAGATTCAATATGAGGAGACATAAAGGCAAAAGATTCCAGAAAGGGAATGAAATCTTTTCAGTGGCAGATACTTTATCTGGCATGAAGGTTTTTCTTCTTTGTCCTCAGAATATGTATTTACACAGAAAGGTATGAAAAGCAACAGGTTCTCAGAAGATGCCTGCTAACCAAATTGTTGCATGCCGTTCCCTGAAGTCTAGACTTCTAATAGTCCTGTCTCACATTGCATTGATTCAGTGGCTTTAAACGTTACATTAGATTAAGTGCTTGGATGACTCGTGACCACAATAGCTAAATCTTTTGCTTTCTAGATTGACTGACATTTTTATAAGTTGTGCTCAAAATATAAAGTATATATCTATATATTTTTTCTTTCAGGATGAGTGGGACTCGAGCGACGCGGCCCGCCGACACAGAGCTCATAATACTGATGACAAGACTCAGGAAGTTTTGCCGCCCGGTAAGAATCTTACTCGTAATGCATCACAGTTATGCCGATATATTTTTGGTCAAAATGTCCAAAGAGAGGGTTATAACTACGAATGCACAGTCTTGCGTGACTACGGTCTATTCCACCAGGTATTCTCCAGTTGGATGTAGGATCTGGATCCATCCATCCATCCATTTTCCGAACCGCTTGATCCTCACTAGGGTCGCGGGGGGTGCTGGAGCCTATCCCAGCCGTCTCCGGGCAGTAGGCGGGGGACACCCTGAATCGGTTGCCAGCCAATCGCAGGGCACACAGAGACGAACAACCATCCACGCCCACACTCACACCTAGGGACAATTTAGAGCATCCAATCAGCCTGCCATGCATGTTTTTGGAATGTGGGAGGAAACCGGAGCACCCGGAGAAAACCCACGCAGGCCCGGGGAGAACATGCAAACTCCACACAGGGAGGCCGGAGCTGGAATCGAACCCGGTACCTCTGCACTGTGAAGCCGACGTGCTAACCACTGGACTACCGGGCCGCCCAGGATCTGGATCATTTCACCCAAATTCTTTCAGAACTTTCTGTGAAAAATTTAGTTCATAAAACAATGCCCAAAATTGGGAGGACTTCGAATTTCACAAAAAGGTCATGGATGTTTGTTAAAACTTCAAATCAAATTACACTTGGACCTGGGAATGGACTGATTGAGAATTGGTGGACAGTGGGACATTGTTTGTCCTGTTTGGTGACACATGAACTTGGTTTTCTGTATAAGGGAGAAGCTTCTTTCGGACTGAGACCTAAATGTGCTCAAAGATCGCCTGGAGCTTATGAGAGTTTCTCCCAAGTGCTAGTTTTTGTACATTTTATTCATTTGTATTTCCCCACTTTGTGCATGAAGAGTCTTGTGACAGTATTTTTTTCAAAAGGCGTGTAATTTTAATTTCATTGCATCTGAACAGCGGCGCATGCATCACGAAATGCATAAAGCCGACATTCCAGTTCTCCATAGGGTGGTATAATTACACTGGAGAACACAATTTTGGTTGAGTTTGGTATGACAGCTGTTTTCAACTCTGTCATCTTGTCCAGACTCTGCAACTTTTTTTTAGATTTTATTTTATTTTTTAAATATTTTACTGCAATCCTTCAAGTCCATCAAAGTAATCGCGACAGTATTTGAAGGCGTCCTCGAATTGTCCTGCTGCTGTCTTTAAATGAATCCATCTCGAGCGACATTCTTTGACCCGCCCTGAGCCAACTGTCTTTATGTCAAGCACAGTGTGGTTTGCCCATGTGGCAAAAGGTTTCAGGGCGTCAGATAACAGGCCTATTTTCAAGATAATTTGCTGGCTTTATATTTAAATAATGTATTCAATATGAATGACTAAAAGAAAAAACTTCACTCACTCATTTTGAACATGTTACTTGATATTATTCCGACAAAGGTTGTAGCGCATAGCACGCACCCTTATTTAATTTAGGAGTAAAATCAGGTTACAGGGGGGGTCTGCCATATCTAACTACATCCAGTTGTTGGAGTTTGTCGTTGTGGTTTTACAATAGAAATTGTAAGATAAATACATCCCAGCTGTGTCTAGAAAGCAAATGTATCTGGTTCTGGCAAACCAAATCATTTCCTCCTTCAAAAGTAATTGATCAGTCTTACATGTTTCCCATCCTCTTCGACCTTCATACGTTACACCAACTAGTAACAGAAAAGACAATCCATTTCACTTGGCAGTCCAATGGTAGAAATTCCAATGCGAAATGTCCGCAAACCCAACTATGCATCTCCACCCACTGTTTCAACAAACAACATCTGAATCCAAAAGCAGAGCAGATTGAAAAAGTCATAGCTGAGCGACTTGTCATGCAGTTCTCGTCTGGAGCCTTGCTCGGATCTGTCGCCCCTCCCTCCCACACAGTCCGTATGACCCATGAAAAGTTGAGTGCATGCATCTGATTGATTCATGAGTGGAAATGGATTCCAATTTGACTAGAGATGTGGGAGGCTTTACAACTTCAGGGTGCCTTTATTCATCACCCTGGCAGTTTAGCCTATCATAACACTAGCACTTAAATTCCCAAGATATTTCGAGGACAAGCAGGAGGAGAGTGGACAGAGTAAGGGTGGAAAAGAATGTGTTTAAAAAATCTTTGAAAAAAATGTTAAATGCATGGAGAGCGATAAGTGTGCATGGGTTGTCTCGGTGACTGTGCACCGCCCATTTTAAAAATCGAAAGGGGGGCACTTAATAGATTTTGTGTTATAATAAGTGCATTTAAATTGAACCTTTGGAAAATGAACAGCTTTTTAGCAACCGCTTGGAGAAGAAATCCCCTGCTGCTTTTTAAACAGTCCCAGTCTGCCTTCTTTTCATTCCACATGGATTTCTCAATTCACTAGCAGTTGCCTTAAGGGCCAGAAATAGTTTTCGTCATTTCTTGTTGCGTTTGTTCAGTTCTCCACCCTGAATTAATCATCTCTAAAAACAATAGTACAAGATTTTTCATTTCACCACACATTTAAACAATTATTTTAAATTCGAGATTTTTGAACAGATATTGTCATACTTTAACGTCAAACAATAAAAAGAGCAATGTTGAGCTTATTTTTACTTTGGAGTGACTCTAAAGACACATAGTGAGTGGTGTGTTGGAATGGAGTGAACTGAGTGGGTTGGTGGAGTTCCACTGGATGGCTTTGGAATGGTTACTCGGGGGAGTCCTGTCTGCCATGCACCATCAGTATGACAACACCACAGCATCGTGGGATTTCCAGAAAATACTGCAGCCAACACAAACAGACAGTCAGAAGAGGCTAAGAGTGGAAAGAGCTCAGTGAGCAAGAGGCCAAGGGAGAGAAGTGCAGACTGTTCAAACTGTCCATTATTCACCAGTGGAAAAAATAAATCCAAGCATGCACACCACAAGCCAGTTCTATAGGGGAAGCACTCGAAAATATGGGCTCATGGAGGGTGTTTTTAAAAAAAAATTTTAAATTCCTTTCACATGAATGAGAGAGGTTGTGGACATCTAATCGAGCATGTCAGCCCTGAAAGCGGGTCTCTGTAGATATGATAGTATGTACATTACAGTTCAGTCTGCATTAAGTTAGTATGAAATGGTAAAACCTAATCAGGTTTGTGTTTGCACGTGGGTGTGTAAGCGGGATGGTGACAAACAATGAACAACGAGAAGGAACGCGACAATCACTGAAAGCCATGTTCAATATCGCTTTTTTTCAACCGATACCAGTATGAATATTTAACCTTTGAGTACTCACCAATACAGTGTGCAATTTAACACAATGACAAAAAATTGTGAACAAAGGTCTTTCTTTCCTGATTTGCTGATGTCAAACCTCTGCAGGATGGCACCAACCGTTGCAGAGGAGGACTTATTTAATGTCAATTTTTTTTAATTGCATTGATCAATTGGGGCTGGTGTCAGCAGCCTCGATGTGTAATTCAATATGTTAAAATAAGGCCGGTAGAGGACCAATCTCGCGTACTGGCGCTCACTCCTTCATAGTCACTTTTTTATTTGATGGCGACTTCCCCAAACCGTACGGTGCAGCTCGGTGGACACAGAATATACTTAAAACTTCCAGGCGGATTTAAAGATGGAAGAAACTCAAATTTATTTGGGAAACAAAATAAAGAAGAAACATTAATGGTTGCCATGGAGCCCCAAGATCAGCAAGGACATCATGTTGCCGTGTCTCAGCCGCGTCACTTTGCACTCACAGGCTGATCACTGTGAGCCCCATCTAGTTAACATGCGAGACACATACACATACTGTCAAGTTAGACACATGCACTCGTTTCGGTTGTCACCTCTCATCCTCGTCAGCGTTCCCTTCTCTCGTTGTCTCCGCCTGCCATTCCATGCACTCTCCTCCGCAGACAGATAGTATAATCTCACAGTGCCATACGCTTAAAACAAGTCATTAGCATTGCAGCGGCGTTCAGCTAATTAGCCGTGTCTCAGTGGTCGTGATTAACTGGGAAATCAAACCTTTTTCTCTGTTTAGCGATCTTGGTAACCCAGGCAACGTCTTTTTGATTGTTTGCAGGTTTTTCAACTCGCACATTATCACGACAGCGTATTAGTTTTCTTTCCTCTCTCTCTGTTTATGAGTAGAAAATATCTTACAGAAGCTAAGCAGCTTTCTTCTCAGACAGCTCTGAAGTCTTCTTGCATCAACCTTGCCACATTTTATATTCCCACTTTACAATGGATGTAGAATATATAATCCCCATTCTAGCCGAGACACATTTGTGTCGGCTCAGAATCTTTGGAGGTTAAAATGATTTGGAAATGTTGAATTTATTCGACATGTGTTTCACAAAGCAGAACTGAGAATTTAAACATTGACTTTAAAACTCATGCTTACCGGTCGGTACTGCTTCTTTCCTGACAACTAACCTTAGAATACGCAGAACTCCTGTTTCTGTGTTAATGTCAGATTGGGAAGTATAATGCTGTCCCAAATTGTCGCTGTTCAGGCCACCCACGAGTTGAAACAGCAATGCCTGTGCTCTTTGCTACTGAGTTGTGTGATTCGTTTATTGTCCATTACGCCAAGACGTTCAATCAACAATAATCTCACATAATTGCCAGAATCCTCAACGATCAATCAGCCAGTTATTATGCCCCATGCATATATCTGAACAAATTAGCTGTTAACCACCCTTGTCAATAGTCCCCATAGAGTGGCAATAAAGCACAGCAGTTTTTTTGTGCTTATTATTTGTTTCTGTCTGTGTCCAGGTAAAGTCCGCTGGCAGGACTTCGACCAAGATCTGTATGTTGGAGCTACAGTGGTCCGACCAGGTCAGGACCCATATGCCAGAAACAAGTTCAACCAGGTGGAGAGCGATAAGCTCCGTATGGACAGAGCTGTACCGGATACTAGACATGACCAGTATGTATTATCATTTTTCGCCGATGTAGACACAAACACGCACCCACACAAGCATAATCTTTTGTTTAAGATCCACGTTTCACCTCTTCACACTTTTTCATGTGCAACTACAGTGTGCAAGCCTTTCTCCATGTCTGTTTGACTAATTTGTCCTACAATGATCAGATCCGATGGAAACACGTTCTATTATAGTGGTGTCGATCGAATGAAACAACACCAGGAAGTAGCAGCAGGTTCCAAGCACACTTTACAGTGAGCAATCCTTCCACTTGTAATGGCGAGTGAGAGGATATCAGTATAAAAGGGTACAATCACGGGTGGAATCATATCGGTTCAATTTTACTTATAAAGCACCAATTAACAGCACAGTTTTTCTACAGGCATTTTGTTTTTGTACGGCGCATGGGTAAGACCACACTTAAACCCAAACCAACACCTCAGCTGTACTTTGGCAACAGCGATAGAGGAACTCGTACATCCTTCTGTTTATTGGACCTTTTTTTTTTTAACTCATCCATTCATTTTCTTCTGCTCATCCTGTTCAGGGTCTCGGGTAAACTGGAGCCTTTCCAAAATGACTTTGGGCTAGAGGCAGGTTCAACCCCTGTTTGGTTGGCAGCCAATCACAGGGCACATATACAGAGAATCAATAATATGTCGATACACCCCTGCTCAAGTGCTAGGTTTGAATGATTTTAAAAAAATAGTTTTTATACACCACAGAAACCTGACATTTGAACAGGAGTATGTATACTTTTAAAATGCACTGTAGACAAACAACTATTCACACATTGATTTTGAGGAGAGGAGAGGAAGCATAGGGGGAAACATACAAACTTCACACAGAAAGGCAGACTTTCTAACCCTTTTAGAGAATAGGAGAATGGGTAACCAAATATGCCACAGTGTGTATTTACAGTATTATATCGAGTGCAAATCTGTTAGTAAAGAATTGACCACTGCCTGTCATTATTCTGTCTTGGCTGAGGTCTTCTAAGTGCCCTTGTAGTCTCAAAATAAACGCACCCATCCTTTTTGTTTCCTGGCCTTGCTTCAATTTGCTCTTCAGACAGATGTTAGTTGTCCTCTTCAACTTTAAATACATCAAGTTTTTCACAGCCCCGCTGTTGTCACACTAGAGGCATAACACATTTGCTTTGATCGCTCTCCTTGAAGTCGTTCTATTACAGCAGAAGGATTAGCATCTGTTTTATTGCTTCTCTGCTTCACCAACCCATTGTACTTCATTTGATAACATTTTCCTGGTGATGCTGATCTTGCTTTAATAGCTCATTAAGCAAACGATATGAGCTCTCTATGTTTGCTGCCAACACTCACCCCTGTCTATTCATCAAAGAGGTTTTATTTTTTGCACTTCCAGTCCGGCCACACAAACGCCCCGTTAAGTCTTTTTGAGAGTGACAACGGTCATGCCTCACTGATGCGCTGACCTGACGTGGCTCGCTAAAGCCATTAGCCTACTAAAAGAGTAGGGATGCGTCTCATATTGATTTGGCAGTGTTCTGTCAGTTTGCCCAGCATGCAGGCGCTCTCGACGGTGAACGGGCAAAAAGACGGAAGCTAGGGTCTCCCCAGCCCAGGGACTCATTTGCGATTTTCAACACAGAATCCTAAGAAGTTAAAGATTTCTTATAAAAGGCTCACACTTTAATAGTCTTTTCTGCCAATGTGACGATTGAGGCGATGTTCATTTTAGATTGATGAAGTGACATATTGACTTGTTTGAAGCCAATGATGCTGTGACAGAGATAGAACAGATACAAAGGACCACACACACACATACACACTCAATCCATTTTTTACACTTTGGCTCTAGATACTGCACACGCATATCAAAACTAGTCTGGTGTGTATGGCAGATTTTTAATTGGTTGTTTGTAGTGGCCGGGGTCAGACGCGATGAGAGGCTGTTGCTAATGAGGCCAGGGTCCTCTACTGCTTCCGTTTTGCTCTCTTCCCCAGTGTCTTATGTTCTTGATTGTAATTTTGGTGTGTCTGTAGTGAAACCCAATGCCAATCTCGGCCAATCTCAACCTTTTTTGAGCCAAGGCAGATATTGGACATTGGCATACCACTCGGCAAAGCGATTCACAAAAAGTGTCGATGCAGTTTTGTGTACCTTCAGTCATCTAGTGGAAGAGCCTCTCATTATACATGATTTTTATATGTAAATTAACACCAAAAGAAGCTGTTAGAAAATACTATGTATTTTTGTCAACGTAATTCACAGTGGATAATTTTCCACGGCACACTAGTTGAAAATCACCGCTGTAGAGCATAGTGGGTACGCATGCACTTTTGTGTGAATTCATTGTGCTCACCGGCGCATTCCCACTTCACAACATCTGTATTCAAATGTGCGTGTGTGTGTGCGTAGTTGCAGACATAAGCAGTGGAAGTCAGACCTGCCAGCTTCGAGTGTGGTCATCACCTTCCACAATGAAGCCCGCTCCGCTCTGCTGCGCACCGTTGTCAGGTACGTGAATGCTTTTTGTTCGTGTTGCACATGAACAAATGTAAATATTGGGATCCTGGTGTTTTATTTCGTCCTTCTCCCTTTCTCTTTCTTCATCACGCTTCAGCGTCTTGAAGAAAAGTCCCACTCACTTGGTGAAAGAGATCATCTTGGTCGATGACTACAGTGATAATCGTAAGCACAATGCACACAACAGATGGCCGTAACATGTGACCAGAATCGAATTGAGTACATTACCATGCTAACTAGCAGCATAGCTCGGGGGTGTCTACTTGTTGAGTTCAGAGTCGAAAAAAAGCAAGTGCAAAGTGTGAACGCACATGAGCTTGTCTAATTTTTTTGGGCGTATTTTCACTTATTGATGAAGCATTTCACCAGGAAGCTGCCAAACTCAACTTTTTGTTTAATTTAACCGAGATCTACATGCATGTCCACTGTGTGCAGCCTATCAGAAGCTAATGTTGGTGGCTAACACTGATCTGCGCTAAGACACTACTTTTTGGCTTCGACTCATGCTTGGACTTTGGCCATCGCTTGAGAGTGTTAGCTCTCTTTCTAGTATAGCTGCCAAGCAGTAGGTGGTGGAACTTGATTTGGAGGGCGGTATGTAAATTACAACGGTTTGCTCACAGACATATTTCAATTCCTTTTTGACTACTTTTGTATAACTACCGGTAATTAAAAAGGCAAATTTCCATGATATGTTCTCTTTAATGATGTGCTCTGGTGAGCCAATGCGGAGACATCATCATTTCTGCTGCGGCGTTCCAGTAGAATGCACTACTTGGCTGCAACTTGAGGGAGCACCTAATGATCCACTATCAACTAATGCAATTAGAACAACATGTGTCAGCTACGGGAACTTGATCCTCAACCATTTGCACTGGCAGTGAAACGAGTTCTGAAGTATATATTTAAAAGACTTAACAATTGACAAATTGATTTATTTTCCGGTGGTCCAGTGGTTAACGCGTCGACCTCACAGTGCAGAGTTACCGGGTTCAATTCCAGCTCAGGCCTCCCTGTGTGGAGTTTGCATGTTCTCCCCGGGCCTGTGTGGGTTTTCTTCGGGTACTCTGGTTTCCTCCCACATTCCCAAAACATGAATGGCAGGTTGATTGTACACTCTAAATTGTCCCTAGGTGTGAGTGTGCGCGTGGATGGTTGTTCGTCTCTATATGCCCTGCGATTGGCTTGCAACCGGTTCAGGCTGTCCCCCCTGGGATAGGCTCCAGCATCCCCCGCGACCCTTGTGAGGATAAGCGGATCGGAAAATGGATGGATGGATTTATTTTCCCCAGAACCGCCCTAGGACGTTTTGCCAAACCCCCATCCTGAAAAAGTATGGTAACACAAGTGGTCTGATACCACTGTGTGAAAGAACATATTTTTGGATTTGTTGCAGCGGAGGATGGAGCGCTGCTGGGCAAGATTGAGAAAGTTCGCGTGCTGAGAAACGACCGCAGAGAAGGTAATGAGAGGAACAGAAGATGTTTTCATTTTTTAATCTCGGGACAACCCTCTTGGTGCTGTTGCTTTGATATCAAGTGCCAGCCTAAGGCTCAAGATGAAGACATTCTGTTCTGGAGAAAAGTTGTGCGTATGCGGTTCTTTGTAACCAAGTTTTTTTCAGGACTGATGCGCTCGAGGGTTCGTGGTGCAGATGCTGCCACGGCGCCAGTTCTCACCTTCCTGGACTCTCATTGTGAATGTAACGACCACTGGCTTGAGCCGCTCCTGGAGAGAGTAGCTGAGGTACGTACGTGCACACTCATACATTAATCAAGTATTTGCTCATGCTTGTAGTTCCTCGTTCAACAGCAAGTTCACGCTGAAATTAAGGAATGGATGCATGCCTTATTCATCCTGTGAGAGAAATTAAATTAGACCCAAAGCAGGGGCTCAATAAAAAAAAAAAAAGTAGATTTATAAAGATAATAATATTCCTTTTTGACTGACGGTCGAAAAGGGATTGATTGCACATAATACATCCCAACAGGGAAACGGGAAAAAAAAAGGATGCTATTTCACTCACGTTACAATTTGGTGTTTGCCGCAGAGCTTAAGATCTAATTTTGGATGTAGTTATGCCAATTTTCTTTCCCCTCATGAATTCATTGTTATCCAAAAGCCTGTGAAGAATTTCATTCGTGATGACCTTGTAAAGATTGTTTTGCTGCACATCTTTGAAACGTGTAACATATTCAGTATCACAGCAAAGGATGAAAGGTGGTATACTGTACTAGTGAGTGGTAATCTGCAGCCATGCATTTATTTCTCTTTTTAAAATGTGCATATTAATATTTCATTCCTCTCCTTCTGGCAACAGTGGAAACTACTCTCAGTATGATGCAGTAAAGTTGTAGCTGTTCCCAATCCAAACTACTACCACAATATTAAATGTTATTTTGACAGATCCCAAATAAGATCCACCAAGCCATACCAATACAGTATTGTGGCTAAAAAGCAAAGCGTGGAGAGTCTCTGACGTTGACTTGCACAAATGCAATCAACGAATGGAGCTATTACCGCCAACAGTATCTGAAATATCCATGCGGTCCACTTCTTCTCAGCCTTTTCCTCTCGTTGCATTATAATATGGCTAAAGCAACCAGGGAAATCAACTTTGTTCTTGACACTATGCTCTTTGTACTTCAATAAATGATATGCAGGATAGTGCCTGAAAGTGTTATTTTCCTATAAGAACACCAGCAGTTGCAGTTTTTCTTTTGCTGCAAGTTTGTGTATCTGCGAGTATGAAACTCTAATTTGTTTGTGATTGTTCAGTTCTGTTGCCTTCTGCCGCGTGACTTGATGCGCAGGGGCCTTCAAACTTGAAAAAATGAAATAATCGTTTTTGATTAACACTATTAGTGAGGTATTCATTTAACAAAGTTTATTGTGGTTGTAATTTAATACAGCCCTCCTATTTAGACAGCATGTAGAAAGGCTCTAAGTGCTGGATTTTAAAAGTATGAAAGGAGTTTGCCCGCCATCATTGTTTTTCTGTTATACTTTTAGTCTGAGACCTTTGACATTTCCAAGTGGTGTTCAAGTGATGATACATCTTTTACTTGTTGGTTGAATGGGTGCAAAGTCATCATTTGGACTACGTACTTTCAGGCATTTATTTCCACTTTTAAGACAAATACACCGCCACCAAACACCCTCAAAATGTCCCAAACACACTGGAATGCTTTCAGGGTGGAAGTGTTTTTGTTTCCTTGCTGCCTCTAAGTATTTTGAAAAAACAAAAAATAAGAAATAGGCAGCATCACAGCACTGCCAATTGCTTCATCGCATAGTGTGTCTATTTCTATCTGTGAAATGGTTGTCTTTCTGTCCTTCACTCAAGAGGAGGACAGAGGTCCTGCATGCACCCACGGAGCGGGCTGGCTGGCACTCAGCGCCACGTCGAGCACGCACGTGTCTCATGTTCTGTACAGTACAAGTACGGATTCGCAATGTTTTGATATCAAAATTCAAGTGTGGTATTCATGGATTTAATTGATTGTAGTGGTTGACGGGGGTCTAGGGAATGGTTTCAAATGAGTTTAAAAAACGAAAGTTAGCATTACTAAAATATGAATGAATTGAGCTTTATTACAAATTAATTGGCTGTTTGAAGGAAGACCATTAAGAATAGAGACTACAAAAATATTCTTTTGCCTAGCAAAATTTTCATTGGAAGTACGTTCTCATGTTTTAACAATGACATGAAATATTTATCCGTATTCAACAGACTTTGTTTTGACTTTGTTGAAAAGTTGGAAAGGATTCTTTTGTTTCTCTCCATTAGTTCGTGACTTAATTGGTTTCCTTAAGTCTTGTTTGTCTGAATTTCATTAATGAGTTGATCGATTGTTTTATTTGATTTATTTTACATACATTTCAGACGGCAGAAAGTATTGAGAAAATGTTTGTTTTCTCCATTATAGATAGCAAATGTTTTAACATTAGGACATGAAATATTGTGTAGTGCAGTTTTTGCTGTTAGAGTTTTGAGTTACAAACGAGTTGAAACTGAATAAACTGTGCCTCTACTTTATGAAACAAAGCAGTGCACTCCATTTTTCTTGATCGATTCAAGACACAATGAATCAATTCAATTCCACACAACTGACAGAGTACACAGAATGAGTACGCTCACTTGGAACAGTGTTTCCTATTTTGCTCGCTGCCCACTTGTGCAACCTTGTCTTTCCGCTGGAACGTGTGTTAATCTGGGATGTGCATTGCCGAGGAAGGTGTCTTTTGAATTAATCCTTTTTAGCTCTTTAAGCACTGAAATATTATCTACCTAATGGTGTCTTAATTATCATTGACATCCATCGTTGTCTCTGACATATGCATTTTAACAGAAAGATACAATTATGTTTCCTCTCGCCCTTTTTCCAGGATAAAACCAGGGTGGTTTCTCCCATAATTGATGTCATCAACATGGACAACTTCCAGTATGTAGGAGCGTCGGCTGATCTCAAAGGAGGTAATTGAGGCAGCATTCGATGTGTTCAATGTCAAATGTACTTTTCCGGATATTTCGGCACACTCTACGCACCCTTCTCTTATTCTGATGGCGAAGAACTGCGATACTGGGTTTACTGACTAAAACATGATGACAAAGTACGATGAAAAAAACAACTTAATTCATCCATTATATGTGTGTGTAGGTTTCGACTGGAATTTAGTATTTAAATGGGATTACATGACTCTGGACCAGAGACGAGCAAGACAAGGCAATCCTATCGCCCCGATAAAGTAAGACCCGATACAACACAAAACCGCTCACACCATTCTGGCTACTAACTACTAAAATCATTTGTTTTCTTTGACCCCCACCCCTCCCCCATACAGGACTCCCATGATAGCAGGAGGTCTGTTTGTCATGGATAAGGAATACTTTGAGCTTTTGGGGAAATATGACATGATGATGGATGTTTGGGGAGGAGAAAATCTGGGTGAGTGCAGCTCATGCAAATGTCAGTAATACGCAGTAGAAGTGCAGCATCAAGTCAATAGACTAATGAAGCTTGTTAAAACTGTTGTCCGGTTTGTAAGTCAGCATTCTCGTACAATTGCATTGCACACAATCTTGTCAAAAGCATTGGGACACACAGTCACGAACACCTACGGGAATGAAAATATCAAAGGGGAATGGGCCCATCTTTGCAATTGTAAAAGCTTCCACTCTTCTGGGACGTCTTTATCCTGTTTGGAGTGCGGCTCGGTTCAGGTTCTCTGTTGTAGTTCATCCCTAAACATATTGCCATAAAGCCTTTCTCCCTCTTAATTTTGTTTAAATTAAGTTGGGAATTTGTTTCGAGCGTGCAGCTGTCAGACAGAAGCATTCTCCTTTGACGGGATTTTTAATGAAGTGAGATTGCCAATTCGTACATTCATTTTATCGCATATTCCGATGACTCGAATGTCGGCGAGGGAGCCTGACACCGCCGCAACGCTGAAGACATTTACGACGCGCTGATGGCTCTCGCAATAATCCCCTGTTTGTTTATGGGCCCGCCTGTGTTGTGTTTCAGAGATCTCATTTCGTGTGTGGCAGTGCGGCGGAAGTCTGGAAATCATCCCGTGCAGCCGGGTTGGACACGTTTTCCGGAAGCAACACCCCTATACCTTCCCTGGCGGAAGCGGCACTGTCTTTGCAAGGTGCATTAGACCTTAAACTAACAATTACATGCGCGTCCCTTAAATGACCTTCCTGAAGCCTTTGTGGGCAGCCAACATTGTGGGGTTGGGGAGTAACATTATTAGTCGTTAATGTTGAGCTACTGAAGACCAACATTCAATTACACTCTTAATATTCAACAGTAACATATTCACACACATTAGATAGTCATTAAGATTTTTCTCATCTCATTAGATGAGGGCAGTGAATTGTGCAGCCACCGAAGCGTCACTGTGTTGCATACTTGAAGCTGTGCGAAGTGCGGCTTTTATGTTCCTCTTGGTGGGTCCGGACTACAAGTTAAAAACTGTCAGTTTTGCTGGAACTGATTCTGACATTGTGTACTGCGAACGTGGCCTCATTGAGGACAAAATTTTGAAACGCACTACATTTTTACGGGTCATACAAATGTAAACCTGATATTAAGCAGGAGTAAAATGTTAAAAACAAAATAAGACTCAATCTCTCACCTTCCATCCAACTTGAACACCCCCCTTTTTTAAGTCACCAAAGTGTGAAAAAAATGTTTAAACAATACTACCCTCTTAACATTGAAAATAAATAGCGTGTGGTAAAGTACAGCGTTTAATGTACCGGTACATAAATCTGATTAGGCTATGTTTACAAGATCCCAACGGCCACGGCAGCCCCATTTGCCATTTGCCTCAAAACCTAGTGTGCTGTGGAATTTTGGTCTTTTTTTTTTCCAGTATTCAAGTCTTGTTAAATTTTCTCATGGTCTTTCACCGTATCTGTGATTGGTCATTGGGGGAAGTTGCTTCACACTCAAAAGGCCAAAGGAAAAGCAAATAATGAATCTTTTGGGGCTCACTGAATAGAGTTTGCATATGCTGCTGTCTTGTATGATGTCATACACGAGGCGGGTTTTGTGATTTTGGAGGTACATTTAGAGGTAGATTTTGGTCACATTGGTTGGAGTATTGTAGCTTAGAAATTGCCTCATTCTTAAAATCTCAATTTTTAACATTTGGTGCCGTTCTCGGTGTTTCCAGCTGCTGGTGAACATCAGTAGATAAATCCCGCAGCACCCACCCCAACCCCAAAATGCATCCATTGGGGATGGTTATGAAAAATGGCAGAGCGTTTGGTGCATCGCAGTTACCCCAATATGCACGGCGGCTGCTTATCACTGATGAAAAGGCCAGACGCTCTCTTCTTGTCTGTTGTCGGCCACCCTAGAGAGCCAAGAGTTGGGCCCCAACTGATGACATTCAGCATGTTCTTCCGGTCTCTCCTATGTAGTGAAGTTGTACTGGCATGTTGCAAAGGGGCCGATCATAGACCAGAAAGACCCGTTTATGTCGTCTCTTCTGCTAGAACAAGTGGGTTACAAAGAACATGTCCAGACATCATCTTTAGAAAGAAACACTTCATGCATGAAGTTATCCTCCTATTAACTCTGCCTCTTTAAAATTAAATGCCATCTGGTGTCGCACTTCAACTCGTACAGAATTCTAAGTGACTAGCATTGTACTATGGACATCTTAGGAAAATGTCAGCCGGTGGCTTAAGATCAGTGTTAGAAACTTTTTATTGGAACATTTTAATTTATAAGCTTCACAATCCCGACACAAATTTCCAAACACCGGCACAAATTCTGTCTAACAGTGCTCATGCAATGCTTTTTAAGACAGTAATTTAGCGATGTTTCTATTGCAGTGGCTGTAGTTTGCTCCACTGTACTTCAAAATCTAGATTAACACTATAGAAGTCTCTAATCGGAATTAATCGCAACACAAGCATTTATCCAATAATGCAGCTTTATTTATGACATCTTCTGTAAGCAGCTATATTCTCAAAAGATATCAACTAGATTTGGAATTTCGGACCATGGGCTGTAAAGCTAAAAAATTGCCTTATGTGTCATCCACAGTATAGATCTGCTGCCATTACTGTGAATCCAGCTGACTCGGCGTTTAACTGTCTGTCTGTCTGTGACATTATGAGAAAAGAATGTAAATATAGAAAAATAGCTCCAGGCTCTGTGTCAACACTTTGCTTTGCCTGGCAACCTCCACTGAGAGCAGTAACTAGAGAAATAAACACACGACCCCACTTGACTGTCCAAACAGGGGGATGCTGCCCTTGGATAGCTGTTAAGATATACTGTACAAAAACTATAATTTCATCACAGGCACACTTTTTCATCTTGTCTCTCTTCCGTTCTTTCTCGCCATTTCAGGAACACCAGGAGAGCTGCTGAAGTATGGATGGACGAGTTCAAAAACTTCTACTACGCCGCCGTTCCCTCGGCAAGAAATGTGCCGTATGGGAAGTAAGGGCTAATCTTTTTATTTGTTTTCGGATATATAGCCTGTATATTTGGAATAGTTCACAAGCCACGCTGACACTTGTGTTGAGGAGCATATTTCTTTGTTTTTGTTTTTACTTTCAGATCCTATCTGTATATAAATAACCTACTAGTGTAATAATTTCATCGGGGAAATATATAGGCACCGGGTAGGACTAGATAAGTTTTTGTACTTCTTCCTACTTCTTTTGAACATGGAAACCATTCTGAGCTATGACATCTATTGATGATGTTTGTGTGCTAATTTTATTTCAAAGCCTAATGAAAAGGAGAGATGGATATATGAACAATTCTTAGGCGTAAGCTTACTGTAATTTCACAGCATTGCCATCTTTGTCATCTTGCTTGTTGATGCTTGTTGATGCAGGCACTGGTGAAATGTCACTTCAGTGTGTGTGGCTGCACAAAGGCATCACAAGGGTGTCACATGGCCGCAATTGGGAGACAAAAAAAAAATGGGAAAAATAATGGCGCCCCCTTCAGCCTCAGCTTGTAAATTGCATTAATTAGGGTTTACCGCCAAGCTCAGAACTGAAACACTGTGTTCATGATGTACATTGTGACACATATTTGCATCTGTAATTTTCGAAATAATGTATAACAAAAAAATATACATTTATTTCTATTTATGTTTCTGTCAAATCTTAAGTCTGAGTTTAAATTTGATTTGTCCAAGTAACGTCAAATATTAGTTCTAAAAACACACTTCTATTTGTTGTTGTTACATTTTAATGAAAAAATAAAAATGCCGTATCTCAATTTGGTCTGATTAAGGTCCCGGTCCGTAACCATTCACATAAACTTAATGCTTTAGTGACACTTTTGTTACAATTTTTTTGTTTTCAGGCTCCCTGTGCTCATTGCTAATCGTAATCATTTTTGGGCACTTCTTTTAATTGCATTTCTGGGCTTTGATTTTTGCTTATTTACACTGCAAAAGCCCTCCTGAGAGACTCTAGATAGATGAAATATTTTATGACGTTTTTGGAACATTGTTGTCATATCTCCCCCTTTTTGCTTGTTTCCTCTGCTGCAGTCATGCCGTGGGCCTCTCTAGTCCTTCTCATCATTTCTATAATTGAATCCGTTTTCACCGTGAGTGACAAGCCTCTCATCCTCTCTGTCCCTGGTTGTCTCCCTCAGCATCCAGAGTCGTTTGGATATGAAGAAGCGTTTAGCCTGTAAGCCCTTTAAATGGTACCTGGAGAATGTCTACCCTGAGCTGCGGTAAGATGGTGACTGTATTTCATTTTGTATGCATAAATGTGTCTTACGGCATCCAAAACGGTTTGCATTTAATAACTGTACAATGTTCGCCCACAATATCACTTCATCGTTTTTGCTTGTGCTTAATCGCTGATTTGTGCATAAATATTTAAAGACAATTTAAAGGTTTCTGCATGTGTGATTAGTGTCCCGGACCACCAGGACATCGCCTTCGGAGCCTTGCAGCAGGGAGGGAACTGCCTCGACACACTCGGACATTTTGCTGACGGCGTGGTGGGCGTTTACGAGTGCCACAACGCTGGCGGAAACCAGGTAGTGTTACTACGGCAACACACGCAGGTCAGCATGTCTAAACTTACAGTCACCTGGCGGTCGAATGGTTGCACTGGCGCTTAGAAGGAGGCAGTTATGTTTTGAGTAAATCTGAATTAACCCACCTACATCCGTTGTCTGTATTATACTGCCTCTGGATGGCCAAGGCATGTTCACAACAAAAGGAGCAACACAATGTCCATTGAATCTAAGCAAAAAAAAAATGCAGCAAAAATGTATTCTTTGCAATTTGTTTAGTTATACCATTAGCATATGTTTTTTTAATGTAAACCCAAAAAAAGAACATTATTGTAGCTATTTTTGTAATTGAAGAACGCATTGCAAACATTTGTCTTTTTTTTTGAGGAAGGTAGGCTAAAATGGAGTATTTGCATTTTTGTGCATTTCAATGGGGAAAGATGATTGGAGGTACAAGTATGTCGAGTTATGAGCGTGGTCACAAAACGAATTTAGCTTATCTCAAGGCACCACTGTGCAGTGTACAAAATCTACCATACTGATAATAAATCCCAATTTTAATTGACATTGTCTGAAATTGATTAAATCATGAATTCTGTATGTTTATGATTTTGCGTGGAAATTGCATTGGTAGAGAACTGCATGGTTACACACACCCGCCCTCAGTATAATGCAGGGCAATGCTACACTAGTGCAAACGTCAGCTACTGTAATATGAGGCTACTGCTCCAATTAAACCGCTCCCACACATCTACTCCACCCATTCATTACCCATTTAAAATTTAAGAACTTTAAATATGCACCATTTTGCACACTAGTAACCTATTTATTGCGTTTTTATTCATAGCTTATTGCCTTTTACATTTCATTTGGTAGCCTGCGGCTTCATGAGATGGGGACGATTCAGACTATTCTTTCTCTCGACTTTTCGAACATATTGTTAAATTAATACCATAACTCTCTGACAAAGGTGTATTATCTTGAGGTGGATGTTATTAGATTGTGAAGGTTGCCCGTGAGCATAGAGTCCAATAATATAATGTACCGTAATACTCACTCAACTTTAGTCCGACAGTATTATTCTTTGTTTTGAATGCCTTGAATTCATAATGAAAGTTGGCAATGACAGCGCCGACTTTGAATATGGCAAGAACGTGTCATTTTCTCATATTATTGAATATGAGTGAAATTATAGTATCATGTTCTTTACTGTAGATTATTTGACCATTGTACCTTTTTTTTTTTTTTGCTCAAGGAATGGGCTCTGACTAAGGACAAGTCAGTCAAGCACATGGACTTGTGTCTGACAGTGGTGGACAGAACGGCCGGCTCCCTCATCAAACTGCAGGGCTGTCGCGACAATGACAGCAGACAGGTATACTGACACCCAAATATTACGAAACATGACAAAAAGGAGCAAAAACCTCGACCGATGGGCATGATGTCTCATTAAGTTATGCTTAAGAATTATGTTGAACAACAGTCCCTTGCCATTGCAAGGCTTCAAACAATAACTGGCAATTGAGCTTATAGTGTGACGTATCATCGGCAGGCAACAGTGAGACTGGAAGAGTCACACAAAGGCAAAGTAGTGCGGAAATGTATTGGTCCATGGATGAATTAAACACCCGTTGTAAATTTTGGCGTTCATCTTGCTGTGAGAGAACAGTAAGTTATGTAAAACGCCCCAAAACAATGAATGTAAAAAGGTGACTAAAGGTCAAATTAAATTCACCTGTAAAGTTTAGCGTTCATTTTAGGCTAACCCTGAAAATTCACCCAAAACGCGAATACCATCCATCCATCATCTACCGCTTATCCGGGGCCGGCTCGCGGGGGCAACAGCTTTAGCAGGGAAGCCCAGACTTCCCTCTCCCTAGCTACTTCTTCCAGCTCTCCCCGGGGGATCCCGAGACGTTCCCAGGCCAGCTGGGTGACATAGTCTCTCCAGCGTGTCCTGGGTCTTCCTCGGGGTCTCCTCCCGGTGGGACATGCCCGGAACACCTCACCAGGGAGGCGCTCAGGAGGCATCCGAATCAGATGCCCAAGCCACCTCATCTGGCTCCTCTCGATGTGGAGGAGAAGCGGCTCGACTCTGAGCCCCTCCCGGATGACCGAGCTTCTCACCTTATCTCTAAGGGAGAGCCCAGACACCCTGCGGAGAAAACTCATTTCGGCCGCTTGTAACCAGGATCTCGTTCTTTCGGTCACGACCCATAGCTCGTGACCATAGGTGAGGGTTGGAACGTAGATCGACCGGTAAATTGAGAGCTTCGCCCTTTGGCTCAGCTCCTTCTTCACCACGACAGACCGATACAACGTCCGCATCACAGCAGACGCCGCACCGATCCGCCTGTCGATCTCTCGCTCCCTCCTGCCCCCACTCGTGAACAAGACCCCAAGGTACTTGAACTCCTCCACTTGGGGCAAGATCTCCTCCCCGACCCGGAGGGGGCACTCCACCCTTTTCCGACTGAGGACCATGGTTTCAGATTTGGAGGTGCTGATCTTCATCCCAGCCGCTTCACACTCGGCTGCGAAACGCTCCAGTGAGAGTTGGAGAGCCCTGTTTGAAGGAGCCAACAGCACCACATCATCTGCAAAAAGCAGGGATGCAATACTGAGGCCCCCAAAACGGACCCCCTCAACGCTTCGGCTGCGCCTAGAAATTCTGTCCATAAAGGTTATGAACAGAATCGGCGACAAAGGTCAGCCTTGGCGGAGTCCTACCCCCACTGGAAACGATTCCGACTTACTGCCGGCAATGCGAACCAAACTCTGACATCGGTGGTATAGTGACCGAACCGCCCGTATCAGGGGGTTCGGTACCCCATACCCACGAAGCACCCCCCACAGAACTCCCCGAGGGACACGGTCAAACGCCTTCTCCAAGTCCACAAAACACATGTAGACTGGTTGGGCGAATTCCCACATACCCTCGAGGACCCTGCTAAGGGTGTAGAGCTGGTCCACTGTTCCACGGCCGGGACGAAAACCACACTGGTCCTCCTCAATCTGAGGCTCGACTTCCTGACGGACCCTCCTCTCCAGCACCCCTGAATAGACCTTACCAGGGAGGCTGAGGAGTGTGATCGCTCTGTAGTTGGAACACACCCTCCGGTCCCCCTTTTTAAAAAGAGGGACTACCACCCCGGTCTGCCAATCCAGAGGCACTCTCCCTGTTGACCACGCGATGTTGCAGAGGCGTGTCAACCAGGACAGCCCCACAACATCCAGAGCCTTGAGAAACTCCGGGCGGATCTCATCCACCCCTGGGGCCTTGCCACCGAGGAGCTTTTTAACCACATCTGTGACTTCAACCACAGAGATAGGAGAGCCCACCTCAGGGTCCCCAGACTCTGCTTCCCCCAAGGAAGACGTGTTGGTGGAGTTGAGGAGGTCTTCGAAGTACTCTGCCCACCGGTTCACAACGTCCCGAGTCGAGGTCAGCAGCGCCCCATCCCCACTGTACACAGTGTTAGTGGTGCACTGCTTCCCCCTCCTGAGACGTCGGATGGTGGACCAGAATTTCCTCGAAGCCGTCCGGAAGTCGGCTTCCATGGCCTCACCGAACTCTTCCCACGCTCTGGTTTTTGCCTCAGCGACCACCGAAGCTGCGTTCCGCTTGGCCAGTCGATACCCGTCAGCTGCCTCTGGGGTCCCACAGGCCATAAAGGCTCGATAGGACTCCTTCTTCAGCTTGACGGCATCCCTTACTGCTGGTGTCCACCAGCGAGTACGGGGGTTGCCGCCACGACAGGCACCAACCACCTTACGGCCACAACTCAGATTGGCCGCCTCAACAATAGAGGCACGGAACATGGTCCACTCGGGCTCAATGTCCCCCGCCTCCCCCGGAACATGGGAAAAGCTCTGTCGGAGGTGGGAGTTGAAACTCCTTCTGACAGGGGATTCCGCCAGACGCTCCCAACAAACCCTCACAATACGTTTGGGTCTGCCAGGACGGACCGGCATCTTCCCCCACCATCGGAGCCTACTCACCACCAGGTGGTGATCAGTTGACAGCTCCGCCCCTCTCTTCACCCGAGTGTCCAGAACATGCGGCCGCAATCCGATGATACAACTACAAAGTCGATCATCGAACTGCGGCCTAGGGTGTCCTGGTGCCAAGTGCACAAATGGACACCCTTATGTTTGAACAAGGTGTTCGTTATGGACAATCCGTGGTGAGCACAGAAGTCCAATAACAAAACACCACTCGAGTTCTGATCGGGGGGGCCGTTCCTCCCAATCACACCCCTCCAGGTCTCACTGTCATTGCCCACGTGAGCATTGAAGTCCCCCAGCAGAACAAGGGAGTCCCCAGCAGGAGTGCTCTCCAGCACACCCTCCAAGGACTCCAAAAAGGGTGGGTATGCTGAGCTGCTGTTTGGTGCATATGCACAAACAACAGTCAGGGCCCGTCCACCCACCCGAAGGCGGAGGGAGGCAACCCTCTCGTCTACCGGTGTGAACCCCAATGTACAGGCACTGAGCCGGCGGGCAATGAGTATGCCCACACCTGCTCTGCGCCTCTCACCGTGAGCAACTCCAGAGTGGAAGAGAGTCCAACCCCTCTCGAGAGAACTGGTACCAGAACCCAGGCTGTGTGTGGAGGCAAGTCCGACTATATCCAGTCGGAAATTCTCTGCCTCACACACCAGCTCGGGCTCCTTCCCTGCCAGAGAGGTGACATTCCATGTCCCAAGAACTAGCTTCTGCAGCCGAGGATCGGACCGCCAGGGTCCCCGCCTTTGGCTGCCGCCCAGCTCACATTGCACCCGACCCCTTTGGCCCCTCTCATGGGTAGTGAGCCCATGGGAAGGAGGACCCACGTTGCCTCTTTGGGCTGTGCCCGGCCAGGCCCCATGGGTGTAGGCCCGGCCACCAGGCGCTTGCCAACGAGCCCCACCTCCAGGCCTGGCTCCAGAGGGGGGCCCCGGTGACCCGCGTCCGGGCAAGGGAAACCTTGGTCCATATATTTTTCTCATCATAAGGGTCTTTGAGCCGTGCTTTGTCTGGCCCCTCACCTAGAACCTGTTTGCCATGGGTGACCCTGCCAGGGGCATAAAGCCCCAGACAACTTAGCTCCTAGGATCATTGGGACACACAAACCCCTCCACCACGGTAAGGTGACGACTCACGGAGTACCCGAATACCCGTTATACATTGTGAGTAGTTCATTTTGTAATTGATTTTGAGGAAATGAAAACTTTTGCATCATTGTGATGGATTCTGGTAACCTAGAATAGCATAAGATGGAGTGTTCCAAATCAGCATCAATTAACAAGATTGAACGGAACCAAGGTATGAATGATTTGGGGGCAGCCGCGGTTTCCTTCAGGTCTCAGGGTCCAGGTCTTAAACAATGAGCAGAGCCAGTAAAATTGCTGGTCCCCAGTTATGGAACACACTGCCCCCTGCTCCCCCATAACATGTTGTCAAATGTCCACCTTACAAACCGCTAATGGTGTGCCGTCTCTGCCTTGTTTTATGAGCAGAAATGGGAGCAGATTGAGTCCAACTCGAAGCTTCGTCACATGGGCAGTAACTTGTGTCTTGACAGCCGCAGTGCCCGCATGGGTGGGCTCACTGTGGAGGTGTGCAGCCCCAACCTGAGCCAGCAGTGGAAGTTCACCCTGAATTTACAGTCCTAGGGGGACAAACACTGCCACTAGACATCATCATCCTCTGCTAAGAGCATGACACACCAACTGA
This sequence comes from Hippocampus guttulatus, assembly GCF_054856545.1. NCBI lineage: Eukaryota > Metazoa > Chordata > Actinopteri > Syngnathiformes > Syngnathidae > Hippocampus > Hippocampus guttulatus. The sequence continues at coordinate 17,899,019 of NC_141263.1, forward strand.
CTTTAAGAACTTGTAGAAGATGTCGACTGGAGGGGAAAGACAAACATGATGGATGAATGGGTCCATCTTGCTCCTCCCAGGGGGTCTGAGATCATTTCTACACCACCACTCCCCCCTTCAACATACAGACCGGCTGAGAGCCTTGTAGACCTCAAACAGGAAACTGACCATATTTTGTGGGAGGACCAGTGCCGGTGACGCTGATGATGAGGGGGATAAAAGCGATGAAGGCTTTCCATCCAACTACTACATACCTCAGTGTTTTTCTCATTGATGGTTCAGGAGGCAGAATAACATGAATTCTCCAAGTTGGTTGTTTTCTTCAGTGCTGGTGGAAATGAACTCTTTTGTGTTTTTATTTTGTTATTATTTTCTTTTTAATGTTTTAATTACTGTTAATTTGTGGAGGCTTCTAGGAGCTTTTTTTTTTTTTAACAAAAACAAGGTTTTCCGAACCTAGCCACAATTGGAGGAAAACGTTTTTTTTTCTTCTTTTTGTCCTTATGTTGAATCGCATCGGTTTACAGGATCAGCAGCGATGAGGTGGATAAAAAAAAAAATTCTACTAATCTTCAGCCCTACAGCCCCCCCCCCCTTTCCAACAAAAGTTGAGGAGGAACTTTTCCTCACTATACACAGCGAAGCTCCTAAGGAATTCTTGGAGAACATGGAGTCGGGGAGTTCTGCTCTCTCCTCAGGCTGTAGCACTGGCTGCTGCACTTTAGCATCCTTCTTTTTGTCTTTAAAGCAACAACACAGCACGAAGCTCTTAGAAGCTTATTTTTTGTTTACTCTTCCTCTCTTAGGCAAATTGGGAAAAAAACTGCAAGGACAATGAACTCTAGAGGACTGATGTCTTTTCTTTACTCTTGCTGCTCTTCGGCTACTCCCTCAGGAGCGCCTCCGTTTTATACAATTTCTGTTTGCATTGCGATTTTATGTTGCTCAGCACATCAGACGGAATTTGTGTTGTTTACTGTTACGGCAGTTTCTCTCTAGAGGTAACGGGAATAAATAGTGGAGCTTTTATTATCACCCCCAACTCCTATTAGTTTCTCTATGGTAGGTCTGACCTGAAGCACCACACTTGGTAAGATGTTTGTCCAATTGATTTATTGTATCCCACAGGGGGAACTCAACCACACCCGCAGCTGCATAGATGTTAAGTGAAAGGAGCACAGGTTATATTCTTACGTGGATCGTGTTCAAATTGTGCATGTTTGTAGCTGTGCAGTGACTCAACATGGGACAAACTGTTTTTGGTGAAGTTATGACAGAACAGATGCAGTGTCATTTAAAATAATTAATAGTTTTGTCAAACAATTATGGTCCATACAGTTTTATTGCTGTCCGATGACATCGCAAAGCGTTTAATTAACGAACCGCCAACAACTGAAGCACCAAAGGCAAATGCACCACAATGTACTGTATGTTGTTTGTTTTCAAATGTTAGCGTAGATTTGTAAAGAGCGTTTCCGAACATGATGGCCATTTGTTTTTCTTTCAGCTTGTAGCAATGTGTAACAATTTTCCACGAAGCACATTGCGTCATCAATGTATTTAGATTTTACATTGAAATCGTGTGTTGTCAAAGATGCCATTTGCTTCAACAGTAATTATGGCTCGACAGTAGTCTGAGCCGCCCCTTTACCTTTTTTTTTTTTTTTAAAGGACAGTCATGATTTGTGCTCACGTTTTCTGTATTTACAGGTTGTGTTTAAACAACAATGATAAAGTGTTTTTTAATTCTAAACTCCCTCTTTAATTTTTAATTCACCCTCCTGATTTTGCCACATCCGATTTACTTCTCCAGAAAATACTGAATGTCAGTCTTTCAAAGTATTATGCTTGCTTCATTAAAACAAGCAATCTCATTTTGAGACTCCGGTACAAAGTGAAACGAGGAGGTGTGGTCTATTGTGAAGGACAGTTGCGGTGGTGATGGTGATGGAGTACAGTACTCATTGAATAACAAATGGTTTTGTTGAATAGCTCGCCACTTAACGGTGCATGCAGGAGAACATGATTTTTACATGACGTCCAAATGAGTGAGTGGATTCGCAATGTTGTCCTCGGACAGCAATGCTAGTGTGTCATAAAAGATTACCGGTTCAATTTCTCCAGAATTTTCTCCACATCTCACATTGTTTTTTTTTCTTTTCTTACCAAATGTTGTCCGTCATGGGCCAATTTTGTTCTGTCTTTTCCTTTGTCTTAAACTTCAGTTGAGGTGACCATGTTGACACTGCAGCTGCTTACAGGGCCGATCCTGACACCTGATCGGCTTCCTGCGCTGGGCTGCCAGCACCCGTGGCCCACGGGTATCTCAGATACAGAGCTTGGTTGTGAGGAGGGCCCTGTTGCCATGGTGACTGTACTGTACTCAGAGGACCCAAATGTCCGTTAATTCCGAGGTTTAAAACTCAAATGTTGATGTTTTCAGGTGCATTGTGCTTGGGCAAATGCAAAAGAAAGTTAATTTCTGTTGCGTTATCTCAACATTTTTATCTTTAGAGATAAATTTTAGACAACCAGATAAAGTATGATCAAGTATAAGTAACACTTTAAAGCACTCTCTCTGTTCATTATTGTAATATCATGGCAACCCCACACACAAGATGGTGGAAATTCAATATTAAAAAGTAGACAGTGTAGTTTTCATGCTGCCGTGTTTTCAGTCTTGTGCAGATTTCTTCAAATCACATAATTGTTGTTTTGCATAGAAACCTTCGTGAAGAATAGCAAATGTTTGTTTGGTGCACAGCGCCCTCTATTGCCACACAGTAGAAACTGGAAGAGTTGAAAATGACATTTTTCTTAACCAGATGGGGAACCTGCATCCTGTGGGCCATGGACGGACCACGAGTGGATGTAATCCGGTCCGCCATGCAGTTCCACAAACAAATATATTTGATTGCCTCATATTTTCTCATACAAATAATGTGGCTCCCTGAGGACTTTTGCATGACTGAAATGGGTCTTGTTAAGAAAACGGTTCACTCCCTGTGGACTAAAACCTATGATGTGCCACCAAAGAGTTTTAGGTCGATTCGTTATTAATAGTTGTTGCTTTTATGAACTGTTCTCTGCTCAGCCATTTGAAATCCAACTGTACCTATCAGAGTTACCATGGCAACACAGTCTGCAAGTCTTTTTGAACCAGAACCATTTAACTCAATGCCTTTTATTTAAAAAGACAACACAATACCATTGATTGGATGATTGAATGTTTACATCTTGAGCACACCGTGCCAAAGTTTCTTCCTGTTTTTTCTTTTCTTTTTTTTCTGCATGATGAATGAGAACGTGTTGACAGGATGTGTTTTCCACAGGGTATAAACCTCTCAACTTCCTAATTAATGTCTTAATACTTGTAACAAGAACATCCAAAGCATGCGTCACAGTTTCAAAATGACGCGGGATTAAATGCAATTCTGTGGAAAAGAGAAAGGAGGTGTAACAATCCAGTTTGATTCAATTGTCATTTTTATTTGCTTAATTATTGCTCATCCTAATTATTCGATTAGCATCCGTTTTAACTGACCAACCTTTAGTTATTAAAATATGACGATGGTCAGCAAGTGTGTCCCATGCTTGAATTCTCAACAATCGATAATATCTAAAAATTAAAGGACATGAACTTGATGCTTTGTGGTCTCTCATGTAAAAGTGGATATTTTGGAGATACCTTCATCCTAATCTGTGTACAGTATGTACATATATGAACAGTGTACCCAGCCCCAGGTTACTGGCAAGTTTTGTTTTTGTCACAGTGTGCAGCATTCCCTCTTTTATAGACACTGCAAAATTTGAATGAGGGGAAAAATGATTAACTTAAATGCATTTGTATAAAAACATTTTTGAAACGAGTCGAGTACGTATTTTGGTGTGCGTCCCTGATCGTATTATGACTTGCATGATTAAGTCACTGATTTCTGCTGCTTTGTTTTCACTGGGCTGATGCATCATGAAATTACCATCCTGTTTAATTTTTTTTTTACTCGTCACCTTTCTTGTGCTTTTCGTCTTTCATAACATCAATGTGTATTCATCCATCCATTTTCCGATCCGCTTTATCCTCACAAGGGTCGCGGGTGGGGGGTCTGTAGCCTATCCCAACTGTCTTTGGGCAGTATACCCTGAACTGGTTGCTCGCGCAGCAGGCGCGCTGAATTTAAAATTTGATTGCCAACGTGTTGCTGCTGAAATGGGATTGATGCGTCAGATTTAAGGGTGGAAAAAAAGCCAAATACAACTGTAGCCAGTCTGCACCTGACTAACGGTTCAGAGTCGAGGACAATGACGATACACGAAAAAAGTTAACTGCGAATCTTGCAGGTAAATGTCTAATAAAGGTGCTGGTCGGAGAGCTCCAAGTTCATATCGACACAGAAAAACACCGAAAACCTGTATGAGAGAGAGACTTCTAAGTGTGCAAAATTGATCCGACTTCCTGAATTGTTAGACACGGCATCATAGGATTGAGACGAAAACAACTATGAGGAAGAAAATTTAAGACAGAAGTAATGTTTTTTTTTTCTTTGTTAAATTGTGAGATTAGTATGCACTATGCCTGTTGTATTGTCATCTGTCCACCAGGGAGGCGAAAGGGTAAACGCATTAACAAGGTACGTAATGCGCCGTAGAAGAAGAAGCATCGCATCAAAAACCTGAAGCTGATCTCTGTAAAGTCCGTAGCAAAACGCACCTCCGGTGGAACAGTACAGGGAACCATGAAGAATGAAGGCATAGAGGGGACGGAGCGGTTCGTTCACCCGGACAGGGGCCGAGGTCTGCGGGCATTGAGGCACTTCGCGTTGGGGGAGCTGGTGTTCGCCTGCCCAGCTTACTCGTACGTGCTGACCGAGAGCGAGCGAGGAACGCACTGCGAGCACTGTTTCACCAGGTAACACTCCGCTAGCAACCATCTCGTATTGTTGTTTATTATTTATTTATCTAACATGAATTATTTATTTGAAAGTTAGACACATGTCCATTTCGTCGCTTAGGCTGGGTTAGCGTTCAAACCCCTCCGTGGCCACCCAGCGCAATTGACTGGGTTAGTCAAGTGCAGTGTATTAGCTCAACATTTATCACTGCAGATGATATTGTTTTTACCGCAAAGCTGAATGATTGCTAACGCAACGGATCACATGTATTGTCTATCACATGTATTGTCTATCAGTCATGTTGAGACGTTCACTCACGTGCACCTGGGGTTGTACGATAAACTCCATTTCACTCACAAGCTAACTACGTAATCCGATTTAAACTACCTCTCATTCATTAGGCCGAAATCACTCTTTTAATGGACACTTGTTTTGTTTTGCTCATTTCACTTCTTCCAACTGCATCATGTGGTACCCTACACAAACATGTATCCATTGTTGAGGTCTTTGGAAGCTCACTGTGCACTTTCAACTTTATTTACACTTTTCAGCATACAGATTGGTTGAGTTTTTAACTGTAAACTTTTTCAGTTTAAAATTGGAGTTAGTTGAGCAAGAATTCGCTATGTTATTAGGCCACGAAACTGTCAATTTTTTTAGGAACACACTGTACATTTTTCCCCCAAATAACAAAGTGAACGTGTTTGCTGAAAAACGTCCTCACTAGGGGCGTGTGGAAAAAAATGTTTTAGGGGTTGTCTTTAGCGAAAGAAGGCAAAACGGGAAACATTCAATTAATTTCTACAGTATCGTCATTTAATTATTAAATTATTTTATTGCCTCACGCGCATGCATGTTGTGCCCATGCTACTTGAAGGTTTGTGGAGCAGTGAAAGGTTATCGCTAAATATAGCTGCCCATGTGTCCCAGTAGTGGAGCAGAGAAGAGAAGGCCAGGGGTGTGTGTGTTGTACATTTGCTTCATTTTGTTCGGTTGAAATATTAAAAATACAATCCCTACAGAGTTGCGATGCAAAAGAAAAGTTCTGAAGAGAGGGTTTAAGTGTGTGTCCATTATGCAATAAAATATACAGTATACGCAAGTTAGTTCTGTGCTGTCTATAAACTATGGTTCTGTCAGTTTATACACACACACACACACACACGCAAACAGATCAAAATACTCACATCAATAATGCGTTTGATTCATTACAGAAAAGAAGACCTTTCTAAATGTGGAAGATGTAAGCAGGCCTATTATTGCAACATTGACTGCCAGGTAACTCCCATTATTTATTGTCCATATATTTTTATTACACTGTCATGAGGTTGCTTATTGTGTTTCTGTATGCACGCAGAGAGGCGATTGGCCCATGCACAAGCTGGAGTGCGTCGCCATGTGTGCCTATGGGGAGAACTGGTGTCCCTCAGAGACTGTCAGACTGGTGGCCAGAATCATCATGAAACAGGTCGAGCTGTGGTCTCCAACCACCGGGCCACTTTGGACAATTTAGTCATGTAACAGTGTTGTCATCTATGTTTACTTTCAAGGCCGAAATGGCTACTACTCCACATGCCCAGATGTCATGTCAGGGTGGTAAAGTCTTATCAGTATTTTTAGTATCAGGACATTTTTGGGAGCATGAGTACAGATACTAATATTCGTACAATTAATAAGGTTTTTATGGTCACCTTGGGACAGATGATGCTGATTTCATATATGAAAATTTCTCATTAAATCTGAACGTCTATGTCGACTAGTCACGCAGAATGAGTCGTCTTCAAGGCTTCTCTGTCGTTGTTGTCAATCCAGTGTTAGGGAAAGCCAACATGTCTGCAGTCAATACTGTGGCTCTCCAGCTGTTGTTCCAGGCAGCTGAGCTCACAGAAAAGTGATTTGTTCCAACAAACCTGGTTTATAATGTTCTTTTTTTGCTATTGAATTCATGTCATGTTTACAGAAAGTCACAACAGACCGCACACCTTCAGAAAGACTACTTCTGCTCAAAGAGTTTGAAGCACGTGAGTATGGATGTGCTTGTCTGAACTACATTGACACATGAACCATCACTATGCCAAGTTTCATAAAAATCATGTTGGTAATCTTTGTACCTCGAGCACTTTTTTGCAAAGCATAGCTAATTAAATTAAACTAGTAAAGTAGACATCTCCATAACCTACTTGCATTCAGCTGCAGTATCAAATTACCTCCTCCAATTGCGCGTGTGACTTAAATAGTTATAATAGTGTTAGCAGTGTGTCTATTTGAGACTCCACTGTAGCCGCCGGTCCTTTTTCTCTCGCTTTCTTTCACTCAAAATGTGCAGCACACTGGGACTTAAATCCCAAGACTCCTAATGCTGTAATTTCATGTTCTCCAGAAAACGTTACTCAAACTGTGCCCTTGAGCGAGGTAATCAATGATGAAGTAGTTGAGCATACGCTTGCAGAAGTGAATGGAGTTTTTTTCCCCCCTAGGAAGGTGTTTAGAGTGCAAATGTTTTCAAACGCAGACTGAACAATGTCACATGGCATCGCTTTACAGTGTGCTATACTGCGACACCATATGATACGAATGGTGCGATTGTACTGGGTGTTTTTGCAGCACAAACACCATCTGTCTTGCGTGGTGATCATGATTTTTTTTTTCCCCCTTAAATCATATTTATATGTTGGAGGTGAATTCAGTTCTGGCCGTGATGTATACACAGTTGGTGATGTGACAACAACCCCAAAAAAGAAATCCATCCCTTGTCTTGTTCTTTGATGTTTTCTCCCAGATCTCGACAAAATGGACAGCGAGAAGGATGAAATGAACCAAACGGACATCGCCGCCCTGCACCACTTTTACGCCCACCACATCAGCAACATCCCCGATGACCTGGCACTCACTGAGCTCTTTGCACAAGTTTGTTGCCTTATTTACTCATGCATACACTGTACTGTAAACAGTGTTGCCTTTCAAATTGAATGAGTGTTAATTAAAGAAGAGAGACTTGATGGCGCATTTTTGTTTGTCTGACATGCCTCAAGTAATGTGTTGAAAGACTTGTCAGTTTTACTCAGGGCTGCTGTTGTCCATCTTCTGACTGTTGCTGTTACTTTTTTGTGCAGGTTAATTGCAACGGTTTCACAATAGAGGATGAGGAGCTCTCACATTTGGGATCAGCTGTTTTTCCAGAGTAAGTACACCAGTGTCATCCTTTAACTTAATGCTATTAATGTAATTTTTCTTTCTTTTTTTTTTTTTGGACAACCAATTTGATCTTCATTCTTATAGATATCTTCGGGGCATTTGTTTGATCTAGTCCTTAACCAGCATACTTTAAACGAAGATGAAGCACAAACATGTAATTTGTCCCGGCTCACATTGGACACATGCGTGATCGCAGTACAAAGTAAATGACAGGGATGGCAATTTCCAGTGGATACGCGGAAATCTGCCGTTTTATTTCTTAAATTTATCATTTTTGTGAATCGTCTAAATCCGTTGAGAACATTTTAGAGGGGGTCAGGTACCTTATCGTCGAGTTTTCACGAGCTCTCCCGATCAGTCTTTCCATCTTCCGATTGTAAACAACGCTGCGATTGGACGTGTATGATGTCTTACTTGTTGTGATTGGTCGCCCCGTCCAGGCCACGCCCCTTTCCGATTTTTTTTCATCAGTAGCCATTGCCATCCCTGAAATGACCAAATAACGTAAGAAAAGAGGACATATGCAAATAAAAGTAATACGATGCAGGAAGTTCTGTCGCATATGTTCATTGGCATCATACAGAGATGTGAAAAATTGGATGCCCCCTTCTTGATTTCGTTTTTTTTTTAAACTGGCAAAGAGTCTTTCACATTTATGTGGAAATGTTTTGGCCCACTCTTCCTTGCACAATTGCTTTAATTCAGTGACACCGGAGGGTTCGATTATGAACAGCCCTTTCAAGGTTGTGCCACAGCATTTCAATCAGATTCAGATCTGGACTTTGACTTGGCCACTCCATAACCTTCATTTTGTGTTTTTTCAGCTATTTGGCAGTTTACCAACTGCGATGTTTTTGATCATCGTCATTGTTGTGATGCAAAACTCAAATGCACTTTGAGATTGCGAACATTTGGCCAAATGTTCTCCCACAGGATTTTCTAGTAAAGAAAGCAGAATTCGGGTTTCATCAGTCAGAGCATGTGATCGTGGTCCTGAAATAGAAGCAGCCCCAGGCAATTATACTACCACCACCATATTTGACTCTTGGTTGGATGTTCTTTTTCTGAAACATTGTTACATTAACGGCAGGTGTGTAACAAGACAAATATTTTTCAAAAAGTTCAACTTTTGTGTTGTCAGTCCATAGAATATTCTCCCTAAAGTCTTTGGAATTATTCAGATTAGACAGCACGTTCTGTATTAAATCAAGTAGATGTTCCTTCCCATGGCCATTCTCCACTCATTATTCTGACGCGATTCCTTACAGCGTAGCACTGATGAACCACAGCTGCAGTCCAAATGTCATTGTGACATACAAAGGCACAGTGGCAGAAGTAAGAGCTGTGAAGGAGATCAGCCCTGGAGAAGAGGTAAGCGTCTACTCACACACATACTCGATCACATCTATTCCGAATCAAGGCCAGTTTGGGTTCACAGGTGTTTGTTTCCTTTCCTCAGGTCTTTAACAGTTACATCGACTTGCTTTACCCTACAGAGGACCGCAGGGAAAGGTTATTAGAATCCTACTTCTTCACATGCCAGTGTACAGAGTGCACAACCAAGTCAAAGGTACGAGTGTCTGCCTACATGCACACAAATAGTGGATATAAAAAGTCGCAGTATAGCACCCCTGTTCATATGATAATTTTTTTGTGAAATTAAAAAGATCACACCAAAATAGTTTCTAAACATTCTCCACCATTAATATGACCTATAACCTGATACAACTGAAGAAAAAAAAAACTTTTTGAAGGGAAAACAAAACAACTGAGACAATGTGACAGAATTGGGAAACGCCTACTGGAACATCTGCATTGGATTTAGGGTTAATCGAGACACTTTAAACGATAATCAGTAACACTTGTGTGCTGACTCCCATTTTGCATGAATTTTAATGTGATTGGGTAATTCTGAATCCAGCCATAACCCCAGATAGGGTGTGCACACTTCTGCAAGCACATTTTCTCTCATGTTTACTTCCCCTCTAAAAAAAGTTTTTTTTCCTTCAGTTAATTGTACACGTCATAGATCACAATAATTGGTGGAAAGAGTTTTGCAATGATTGATCTCGTTTTTTTTTTTTGGGGGGGGGGATTACAAAAGCTTAGCATTTGAACAAGGGTCTGTAAACTTTGCATAGTCACTGTAAATGTGGACCTTCGAATAGGCCCTCATTCATCTTTGTAATAACATGTTGAATGACTGAGTTCTTTTATATGCTGAAAGTCAAGAATAAATCACTAAGAAAAAATAATAATGCAATCAAATTCTACCCAAGTTTAATTTGTTGCATGTTAAATGATTGTGTTCTTATACATTTTCAAATAACCTGACGACTGAAGAATTTATTTGAAATTGCTCAAAGCACTTTTTTGTTTCATTCACAACCCATTCAATAAAAGATCCTATGATCTATGAAGTCATGTTTCTCTCTTTGATCATAGGATAAAGAGAAGACGGAAATCCGGAAGCTGAGTTCCGGAGCACCTGAGCCAGAGGAAATCCGAGCCATGGTCCGATACGCCAAGAATGTCATCGAGGAATTCAGGAGAGCAAAACATTATAAGAATATCCTTTTCCACTCCTCACATTTTTTTCTTTTTATTCTTAAATAAGTTCGATAACTTCACTCGTGACCCCTTGACTCTCTCTCTCGCACGCCCGAGCGAGCTGCTGGAAATGTGTGAACTCAGTCAGGAGAAGATGGGCACCATATTTGCAGACACAAACGTCTACATGCTGCACATGATGTATCAAGCCATGGGTGTCTGCCTCTACATGCAGGACTGGGATGGAGCCATGAACTACGGGGAGAAAATCATACAGCCATACAGGTAGAACATCCAGTATGGTTATGACTGTCCCTACAGTTCATTGCTTCACATTCACATACTAGCCACTAATTTGATAACCTTGCTCTCTGCAGTGTGCACTACCCGGCTTACTCTCTGAATGTGGCATCCATGTATCTGAAGCTGGGTCGCTTGTATTTGGGGCTGGAGAAGAAGACACAAGGAGTCAAAGCTCTGAAGAAGGTATGATAACACATTCTGTTCTGGTGGTAGACTGCATTAAATAAATAAATGTAGAGTACATTTGGGAAAACATGCTCCAGAGAGTTTTATGGTTGTGAACGCTTAAGCAGGGAAAAGCATCACCTTTTCTTATTTGCAGGCACTGGCCATCATGGAGGTGGCTCATGGGAAAGATCACCATTATGTTGCAGAAGTCAAACGGGAGATTGAGGAGCAGAAATAAAAAGCAAAAGGAATCAATAACCAAGGAGAGGAAAGCACACACACTGACTACATGGCATGGGCCTTTTTTTTCCATCTTCTTTGTCTTGCTTCAGAAGCGATTTGCTGTCATCTCTTCAAATTTTTGCTGAAGATGAGTACAAGCACTTTCATCAGCCATCTTTCACTGGCACACTTAAAAGGAAAATGATTTCCAAAGAGTTCGGTTTTTTGGGGTCTGTTGTGGGCCATTTCTTTGACTTTATATCAGCATCATTTGTAACAAGAGGATTTTGACTCTACCTTGCAAAATGCCTTCTGGACAAAACGGATGTCTCGTCTTGGTTGGTGTTTCTTATGTCTTTAAATTCTCGTTTGTAATTTAATCTAAAGACTGAGCGTACATCATCAGGGACTCTGTAGCAACAAAAGAGAAAATACGAACACTTGTCATGGGTCAGTGAATTTTTGGTTTGTGTCTGTCATGTTTGCTTTAGCTTAAAAAAAAAAGAAGACCTGCATGCTTTATAATTTGTTGTTGTTGTTTGTATGAGGCTTGTTGACCAAAAACACCACGGGCTTTAGTGAATTGTCCTGTTCCGAGTGGACATTCATCAAACACATTTAGGTACACTTGCACAAAGCGATGGCAGAAAACACTTCCAAATACATATTTTACAATTAATCCCGCTTTGACGTCAATCAAAACTGAGCTTCATGTTTGTAATGTCAGAATTTCTAATACGTTTTGGGGATGTCCTTGAATGAATATTTACAGTACCGGTAATTGAACAATACAGTACAAAATGTGTAAGATATCTGCTGGCCTGAGGCTAGCAAAACCATCTGTTTAAGCAAGTTTGTCAAGCCCAACAAACGGTATTTATTTATTTTTCTCCTCTAAATATTTATGAAGCTGAGTATTTGACCAGAATGTCATTGTGTTGTAGTCAGCTACTGTTTGCATACGTTTTAACAATTGAGTTGAATTATTGGCTCGTCGTGGAATGTTGCTGCTGAATTCTTAAACTTTGAATGAGTTCTTTTGGAAATCATTTCTGAGACTGCGTTACAAAGACTATATCACTTCTACTGCGTTTTAAAATGCAGGGTTCATGTTAAAACAAGATGATGTCATTTGTGGCAAACTTCAGTTTTATGCCAGTAGTTTGATGGATCTTAATCATGCAATGCCAGCATGTATCTGTAGCGTTTCCACTTTTCTTCTTTCAATCATGGGTCCAGCTTACCTCTTGTCTCACAATCGGTAGCAACGTCTGCACACAGGTGACATCGGCTCTGGTCTGTAAAATCGGGTTCATGACATGATGAGCTGTGCAACTGCATTGCAGAGTTACATTTAAGGGCTGTCGGTGATTCAGCACAATTGAGATAAATGCGCCTCTTTCTCAGTGATGTCATAAAACAAGACTAAACGTGTGGCACACGTTAAAAAAGCCCAATCAATGCACTGTAAATTCTGCATGAGCAAAAGCGTTTTGGTTGCATTTAACTAACTGTTAGTTTGTCAGGCATGGATGGTTGTAGTACTTGTGGAATGCACATTAAAATCTTTCTGTACTCTTGTCAGTGAATTCTAATAAATGGCATTATGGTCTTCAATTACAATTAGTAGTGTTTATTTTGGAGTAATGACAGCAATTGCCTTATTGAATTGTCTTATGACGCGTTGTGTGGCTCCTTTTTGGTCATTTATTTAAACTGCGTATGTCAATATGAATATAACTACACAAAAGTAAAAGGAAACAAAATACCATGATCACTCTATTGTATACATAGCTTATACTGTATTTCATCGTTGTATCTATCTTGAATGTCTCTAAAATGCAAAAAAGAATCCATTTGAAGAACGAAAAGAAATGGGGAAAAAAATTGCTGAAAGATGTATGCACATACAACACATCGCCACGTGGTGGCACTGTGAAATGGTTCGGGTCTAAACCAATCATGTCCGGCGTTCAAGGTACGTCATGAGCTGTAGCCAATGACTGTCGAGCTGTAGGAAATGCGATTTGTTTTTTTAGAATTTGAATTTTCAACGAAACTCGTCAACAATCGTGGCCGAGAAGCATCGCGCCAAAGTAAGTTTTCATATTTACATTTGGGTGAATGCCTTGTCGTGTCAATATAACACGTTGCCCGATATTTCCCTCGGTGCCAATTCAATATTCAGAGTAAAGCTGACTTGTAGCTTAATTCCATGTTTAACGACAGACTAATCCTAAATCTAACGGTCAGCAAGTTCGTGCCTTCGGTACCATTTATTTTAACTTATCACTATCAAAATATTTCTTACAACCAAAACAAACTTAAGCCATTTTATTAACCTTGGTTTAACGATTGTTAACACAATAATACATCAGATAAAATTGAGTTCGTCCATTTGTCACATACTAGTCCTGATTGTTAAAAATGCATTAGACAACGTTGGTAAACATAATGGTTATTTGGGATTAGCTCGAACAACATGTATTTAATATATCTTTTATAAATTAGTAAAAAAAATATACCACAGTCTCGATAGTGTGCAGACGTGTGCACATTGCAGCATGACGTCTTTGATCCACGGGTGAAAAGGACACTTTGATTCGCTCCTCTTTATCTATAACTACTTCAGACAAAGTGTATGCAGGAGAGTGGTTAAGATTGCACGATTGTCTGTGTCTCATGTGTTGTCTTGTATTATTTTGTAATTTTTTGTTAACCCTTCTTTTGATGGTGGCACGGACACCTCTTGTTTTATGTTGAGAGGGAAGACCTTTCATCTGTGCTGTATGTTACGCACATTTGACAATAAAGTTGTATTCAATTCAATACCCCTTGAAATGCGAGTAAAATAGATTTTCAGCTCCTGTGGATATGACTTACTGTTTCAATTCTTTTGTCCGTATAGTTTTGTTCTTACTCTAACCCAGCTCTTGTTTGATATCTAGCCAGGTGAGCGACCATGAGCTGGGCGGGGGAGGAGTGGAAGGATGGACTTCCAGGCAAGGCCCTGCAGAAGATCCAGGAGATGGAGGTACAGCTGGACAAAGTGAAAAAGGAGAGAACTCAAAAACAGTTCCAGCTTGACTCTCTGGAGGCAGCCCTGCAAAAGCAGAAACAAAAGGTCAGTGGTCAAAGGGGTTTTTATGGTTGGATTCTTAACCCTGGCGAGTGAAATTGTGTTCTTTCATTGAGGGAAATTGTAAGTTGCATGGCTGCTCATTAAAAAAAAATGCACCAACGGGAAAAATCGATTCTAAACTGTATCGTATTTTATTTTTTATACAGGTGGACAGTGAGCGCAATGAAGCATCTGCTTTGAAAAGAGAGAACCAGTCTTTAGTAGAGTCATGTGACTCTGTAGAGAAAGCTCGCCAAAAGGTTTTACACGATCTAGGGGTCAAAGAGCAGCAGGTGAGTTTGAGTTAAGTCAACTCTAAATAGGTTTAATTATCGGGCAGTAATTTGTACCATATTCCACTGTCATGAAGGTATAAATTGAAGTATTTCAAGACTGAATTTGAGATATTAAGAGAAAGTCATTCAGAAATCATCACATCAGCAACGTCATTATCAAGCATGTGTTTATGTAAATGTTCATGTTTGAATCTCATATCGGAAATTGTCTTGTTGGCGTTGTCTGATCATTGATCGACTGAGGTAGCTTTTATTTTAAATACAATATTGTTCCATATGCAATACTACGATTGTTTGGCATAACAATATTCAACAGTGACTCAAATACACAAAATATAGTTAAGAGCAAATTTAAGCAAATGTCCTGTGGGGCACATCTAAAATAAAATGTGCACTATGTAAATTACTTTGTTTTAATAAAGGTGAGATATTTGGAGGGCCAGGTCAACACTTGCAGAAAGACCATAGAGCGACTAGAGCAAGAGCTTAAGAAGTGAGTTGTGTCTTTTAATTTTGTGCAAATTTTGACTGAACAAAAGGTACTGTGAAAGTGCATCGCTCATCCGAGACCACCAAATAACATCTGATTTTGCCTTTCAGGTACAAAAATGAGCTGGATCGGTCTCAACCTGCTGGCTCTTCCTCCTTGGATCTGCAGCCATTTGTTACTCCACAGAAGAGTTTCTCCACTCCAGTTTCTGTTTACAAACAGCAAGGTATCCAGCTACTGTGAACCCGCACTACCTAACTTTTTAAGCTTTATACAATACAATACATCCTGATTTATATAGCGCTTTCACAACAGCTGCAGCTGTAACAAACCGCTTAACATAACAGTTAACATAAAATAAAATAATAAACACAACACATTGTTTTTACACAATGTGTTGTGTAAATTTCCCCAGTGTGGGACTAATAAAGGATATCTTATTACATAAAACACGGACAGTCGTGCATTCCTAACCACTTTTCCCTCATACGCTTTGTTGTTTAAAGCAGTTTGAGATGAAAGTGGAGAGAATCAAAGTGTCCTTTCACCAGTGGATCAGAGACGTCATGCTCAAAATGTGCACACGTCGGCTACAAGCTAAGTTTCAGAGTCAACAAGAAGCTGTAGCATCCATTGATGGAAAAAAAAGAGATTGGTTCACTTCTCCTGTCCCATGTAAATCCATTTCAATTCCAAATGGCGACTCTCAGTTCCAAATACGCATCTGCGCTCCGACGCTCCTCTCTCCTCATCCTCAACTTCAGCAGCCACCATCCAGTTGCACCAACGCAGACTGTCCCAACAGCGCCGACATCTCCACTGAACAAAAGGGGGCTGTGAAAAATGCTGACCATTACAGTCGCAAAAAACAAACGCACCCCGGGGCTGTCCAGCACCGACAGTCAATGGCGCCGACATTCCTCCCAATCAAAATCTGTGCTGGTACAGCCGTGCTGCCGAGAAGGCGCAACAACCAAGCGCAGATTCTTCTCCTTTGACGAATGTCGTGGCCAAAAAACGCTGAAAACAGTCCACAACAGGTCCACACGACGAAACAACAAACACCATGTGACAAAACAAAAGATAAAAAACTCATGCGCCATCTGGGTGTGTGTGTGTGTGTGTATATATACTGTATATATTTTTATTATTTTTCTTTAATAAGTATTGTTGCACCGGCAAGAACACATTTCACAAATCTGACTTGTATATTTGCTGCAGATAACAAACTAGAGGATCTTCAAGAGAAATATAACCTGGAAGTCGAAGAAAGAAGAAAGCTGGAGAATGAACTCAAAGTCCTGCAAGTCAAAGTAAGTATGTCAGTCATAATCACTGAAAGTCTTGTGTGTGTAATGTACATTGTGCAAACTTCTTTCTTTTGTAGCTGTTGAATCAGTCCTCAACCAGTGTGAACCACAAGGACATTGCTCTTCGCCAAGCTGGATCCTCTATTTTCCCATGGCAGCAACAAGATCAGGCGCACACCCGCCAGTCTCAGGAAATTACTGAAACGCCTCTGAAGAGGCGTGGCACGTCCCTTTGGGATGCCCACGAGGAAACGCCCATCAAACCCAGCCAGCGGATGAGCTGTACCAGAACCGCAGCGAGTCCGGCTGGATCCCAACAAATGGAACAACTGAAAATCCTCAATCAAGGTACTGTTCACATGATATGCACTTAGAAACTAAAACATTACCTCTATAATCAAATGACTGTACATCAAATACAACATTGATATTTTTGTTCTGCAGCAAAAAATTTTTTAAAAATGGCAAGTCTAATGATTCACTCTTAGCATATTCAGTTTCGACAAAATGAACTTTTGCCCTTTGAGGTAATATTGAGCGTGTAAGTATAAATGTAAACGTTACAGGCTCTGTCTCCTCTCAACGGCAATCTCCATTTTGAATAAGTGACTAAATAAATATTTCCCTTTTAGTGTTTTTATTTTTTATTTATTATTTCATATTTTTTTTAAGAAAGCAGGGATTCTATAGCTCAAAAACTTGGCGTGATGGAGAAAAACTTAGATCTGTTTTGGATTCGGCTCCCAAACATTCGTTAAATACAGTACAGCTGTTAGGCTTTACTCAATTAAAAATTGTTTTCCCCAGTGTTATGTGTCCAAATCAATTCTTCTCTGAAAAAAAAAAGAAAGACGTGAGCATAATTCTGTTTGTAAACGCACATGTTTTGATACAGCACACATTAAAGTGGATTTGTAACTGTCCTGAATTATTGTCTTGGTGGTTATCTTTTCAGATTGCTGGTATAATTAAGAAACATACTCATCATGTTTGTTTCAGAGCTGCGTGGCCGTGTGTCAGAGCTGGAGAGGAGCATGTGCAGTCACGAGAGAGAGATTAGTAGCCAGGCCTCCAAACTGCAGGACCTTCAAGTCCAACTGAACCAAGCCCGCAAAGACCTGACTGAACGGGACCGAGACTTGACCAAGACGAGCTACGAGCTGCGTCAGACCACAGACAGACATCAGCAGCTTGAGGTCAAGGTAGGGCACGATTTTATTTCATTCTATTCCTACTACTACTACTAATATTTTATTTTTGTCCAATAAACCATCTAGAAGAGGAATGCATGAAATCTTCTGGCAGTGGTGATTTCAATGTTTCTGCCTCTTTTTCTTAGTATTCTTCAGTAGAGCAGAAGCTGAAGCAAGTTACTGAAGAAATGAGCTGTCAGAGACACAACGCTGAGAGCTGCAGACGAGCCCTGGAACAGAAGGTCAAGGACCAGGAGAGAGATAGTCAGAAGGTGCAATGACACACAGCCCGACCGCCATCTGGCCTTTTAAATGTGATACAATTAAAACATAACACCTTATCGATTTCACTGTATGCAGGAGCTCGCCCAGCTGCAAAGGTCCAATCAGACTTTGGAGCAACAAATGGAGCAGACCAGAACTAAGTTAACACAAGAGATCCAACAATACAAAAAAGACAAGAATATACTTCAGACTGATTTGGAGAAAGTAAGTCAGCTTGAGTTTAATTTATTCTCAGTTAAATTTTCCATGTTCAGCTCTGTGTCATTATTATCGTCAAATCATCGTCTTGCCTTGCTCTAGATGTCTTCTCAAAGGTGTCAGCTGGAGAGGGAGGTGGAGGAGCAGAAACAGAAGCTGCTCCGCTCACAGCAGAGCCTCCAGGCCAGCCAGACCAAAGAGGAGGACCTCTGCAAGAAACTAAAGGTAACTTTAAATGGCTTCTTCCATTGTTGTCTCACCTGACTCTTTTTGTTCCGAATTGCTGATTTACCAGTACAAGTCGACTCTACTATTTGCTTTCACTGAAACAGCCACTTACAGCTTCCAGTGTCTGGAATTCAATATAATGTAATCTTTTTGTCCTGTCATTGTTTTGCCTTTGTGGCGTTAGAGCACTGGTTTCATAACATAGTGATGAATGCTGTATAAACACACATTTTAATAGCCTGTCTACTGTACATCATCTCAGTTAAGTTTCTTTCTGATTCCAGGAGGACCAGCGAGAGAAGAACAGCATTTCTGTTCAGTTGGACCAGAGCAAAATGCGTCTGTCACAACTGGAGGACGAGAGGAAGACCTCGGACCAGAGTCTCAAATGCACCCAAGGACGCCTGGATGATCTAAAAGGTAACTTGCTGGTAGCAACATATGGCCTGCGATCCACATAAAGCCTGCTCCGTTTTTAAATTTGGCCCATGGGCATTTATATTATTAATTAACCTGCAGTGGTTGTTGTATTAATTTAGCCGATGATTTCAAAAAAAAAAAAAAAAAAGGGCAATATGTATTAATTTTTGGAATTCATATATCAAAGTACATACGTTTTTTGAAAATGTGTTTATTTTGGTTAATACATTACACAAATGCGACCAAACTATTTTATTCACGTAATGTACTTTTTGAAAATATTTTAATTCATTAATTATCAATACTTGTAATTAGAATTATTTGAATATTAGAGGATTTAGTCGTAAATAATAATATAAACACGCATTGTAAAATGTTTTTTTTTAAATTAGTTTAAGTTTTTTAAAGAATCTTTCGTATCTATTTTTTCTTCTTTTTATAAATCTAATTTTATATATACAGTAATAATTTGACAGAAAATAAGGTAGATAAAAAAAGTAAAAAGAAAGAAATCAATCTTCATTCAACACAGTTATTATGTTCAAGGGAGTAGGAAGAAGTAAAAAACGTATCTAGTCCTACCCCGTTATGTGATTGTATCTAATAAATCATTTTTATATCAATCAGAAAAGAAAAAAGTAAGAAGAAAGAAGTCTCCATTAAGGCTCATACTTTACCCTTAACCGTGATATTTTTACAACTTTTGGTTTGTATCGGGATTATATACTTCCACACCCTGACACTCTTGTGTCAATTTTCTCTTCTATTCATAATGGATATTTATATACCTGTCTCTATTTATCAACTTAGTTCTGATTTATCATTATATTTAATGTTTTGAATTTATCATTTTAACTCTGATTGATGTAGGTTGTTTGTACTATTTTTTTGAATTTGTTTTTGAACTCAGCAAGCGATTTACTCATTTTCAGGTCCGTTGCGAGATTATTCCACAGATTAACACCTTTGATAGATACACTTCTTTGCTTGATGTTTGTTCTTGTTTTGAGTTCTTCGAATAAATTGGTACCTCTTAAATCATAGCTGCTTTCTCGAATTTCGAAAAACCTCAGAATGTTTTGGCAGAGCAGGTTATTGTGTGCTTTGTACATTAATTGGGCGATTTTAAAGTCAACCAGGTCATAAAATTTCATCGTATTTAATTTGATAAATAGTGGATTTGTGGGTTCCGTATATTTTGATCTATTAATAATTCGAATTGCTTTTTTTTGTAGGTTGAGAATAGGGAGTGTGTTTGTTTTGCAGGCGTTTCCCCATATTTCCACACAGTAGGTCATATATGGTAATAATAATGAAGTGTATAATGTGTACAAAGATCTCTTATTTAGCACTTCCTTGGTTTTGTAGAGGATCCCTACGGTTTTGGCTATTTTTCTTTTTACGTTATCGATATGTGGCTTCCAACATAGTTTTGAGTCTATTACTAATCCGAGAAACTTGGTTTCATACGCTCTTTCTATCTCAATTGAGTTTACCATAATTTTAGCTTGGTGTTTGATTGGTCTTGTGCCAAAAACAATTAACTTCGATTTTTTCAGGTTAAGTGACAATTTATTTCTGTCGAACCAGTTTTTTAATTTGTTTAATTCGTTTTCTACGGTTGTCAGGAGCTGTTTCAGATTTATTCCAGAACAGTAGAAAGTTGTATCATCAGCAAATAGGACACATTTAAATTGTTTTGAGACCTTGCAGATATCATTTATATATAAGATGAATAGTTTTGGACCAAGCACTGACCCCTGAGGAACTCCGTGAGTGATTTTTAGTTGATTCGTTTTTTTATTGTTGAGTTGCACGTACTGATATCTGTTTTCTAAATAACTTTTTATCCATTTATAAGCTACACCTCTAATGCCATATCTTTCTAGTTTTTTCAATAATATACTGTGATCTATTGTGTCAAAAGCTTTTTTTAGATCTAGGAAAACCCCAACAGTAAATTCTTTGTTGTCTATATTAGTGGCTATTGCTTCCACAAACTCCATAACTCCCATTGAGGTGGTTCGTTTTTCCCTGAAGCCATATTGATTCTCACTTAACAGCGCATGCTTTTGTATAAAGCTATCAAGCCTGCGAGAAAATAGTTTTTCTAATATTTTTGAAAATTGTGGTAGTAGTGATATTGGTCTATAATTTGTAAACCGATGTCTTTCTCCACTTTTATAGATTGGAATAACTTTAGCAATTTTCATTTTTGATGGAAAGATACCAGCTTTGAATGACAGGTTGCATATGTGCGTGAAAGGTCGCACTACATATTCTATAATCTGCTTTATTATTGTCATGTCAATATTAAAGCAATCAGTTGACTTTTTATTTTTAAAAGTTTTTATAATATTTGATACTTCTTGTTTTACAGCAGTAAGGAACATCGTGGAGGAGTTTTTTTCTACATATCTATCTATTTCAAACAAGTTTGTTGGATCAGGAATTAGTTTTGCTAGGTTACTGCCGATGTTGACAAAATACTCATTAAATTCAGTTGCTATTTCTGCAGTTTTTTCCAAAATAGTATTTTTGCCTTTGATAAAATACTCTGGATAATCCACTTTTTTAGGACTATTTCTGATTACTTGGTTAAGTATCTTCCATATTTCTTGTGTGTTACTTTTATTCTGCTCTAATAGTGCATGATAATGATCTCTTTTACTGGTTCTTATAATATTTACTAGTTTATTTTTATAGGTCTTATATTTTTTTTCTGCTTCTTCAGTTCTCAATTTTAAAAACAATTTATATAAATTGTTTTTCTTTTTACATGCGTTTTCTATGCCTTTCGTTATCCATGGCTTACTTGGGTCTTTATACTTTTTGGAGACTTTAGTTAATGGAAAATGTTTATCATATAAGGAGATTATGGTAGACTGAAATACTTCAAACGCTGTATTTGGGTCTTCGTTTGAATAGACCTCGGTCCAGTTTTGTTTTTCTAGGTCTTGCTTAAAGGCGTCGGTGGAGCGTTGGGTTCTTAGTCTTATTTCTGTTATGTGAGTTGTTGACTTAGCTTTTCTATCAAAATAATTATGAAAAACTGCAAAAACAGGTAGGTGGTCACTTATGTCATTAATGAGAAGTCCACTTTCCATTTTATGGTCAATCATATTTATAAATATGTTATCTATTAATGTGGCCGTGTCAACTGTTATTCTGCTAGGTTTCAGGATTACTGGGAAAAAGCTGTTGCTGTACATAGTATTTATGAAGTCGGTTGTTTTTTTGTGTCCATTTGGGTTTAATAAGTCAATGTTAAAGTCACCACATATTATTCGTGTTTTCTTATCGTTGTTGTAACTGAGCATATCTGTTAGTTTTTTATTGAATGTGTCAATACATGATCCTGGTGTCCTATAGATGCAACTTATGATGATATTTGATGCCTTTTTATTATGTATTTCAATGGTTAGACATTCCATTAGGTTTTCTATTGTGTTTGTCAATCTCTCGATTTTACTGCATTTAAGTGCTTTGTCTACATATATTGCAACCCCCCCTCCTTTTTTGTTTTCCCTATTAGTTGCAAACATTTCATAACCTTCTATTTGCATTTCAGTTGTTTTATCTTCATCAAGCCAAGTTTCTGATATGGCAATTATTTTAAATTTATTGAATTTAGTCAGGTATACTTTGATTTTGCAATCTATGAGGATTGCCCATCTGTTTGAAAAACCAAACGTGGCCATTGAGCACAAGTTTCCCCAACTCTGCATTAGAGGTTAACCAGCTCATTTTTCCTCAGCAAAATGTGAAAGTCAAAATGAAGAGCTGAAGAGACTTCAATGCAAACTGGAGCAGCAGTCGCAAACTTCGACTCTGCAGCTGGAAAACCAAAGGAAGATGCTCTCTGATGCGGAGACAAAAAATGAATGGTGGGTGAAGAAAAGCTCCATGATTATTCCTTGAGTTGATGAGAGTCAATCAACGTTGGTGCCATCCCATTGTAGGTCCCAGAAGGAAATGCAGAAACAGAAGCAAGCAGAGGAGCAGTTGACCGACAAGTTAGCAGAGGCTATAAAAGAGGGTCAAGAGCTGAAGAAAAATCTTGCCGCCAGTCATGACGAGTGCAAGCAGTTGACACAAAAGCATCAAGCTCTATTGGATTGGAAAAATGACAAGGATAAACTCATCAACAATGCAGAGGCCATGCAGCAGGAACTCACTGACAAAATCGGTGCCTTGGACAAAAGTCTGACCTTGCAGAATGAGGCTAACGAAGAATTGAAGGTAAAGGGGTAGAAAGTCCTGAGATTTATCCAACCAAATACATCAGGAGGAGACATCACTGTATGTCGTTCTTCATTTGGTAGAAGCAACTGAGGTGTGCAGAGGAGGACCAGGCCAGGCTGTCAGCACATATTGACAGCCTGAAGGGAGAACTCCTCATCAAGAGTACAGAACTGGAAGAGAGGGAGCATCAGTACAAGGTTCTCCAGACTAAATCTTCTGAGGCTGAACAGAAACGCACCAAAGATCTGGAAAATGTTGGTGCGCAGGTGACCCACCTTGAAACGCAGGTGAATTTCTATGATTACTTTTAGCTGTCTTCAGTAAATTTTCGGCTAAAGCGTTGCACTGGTCTGCTTTCCACGAATCATTCGATCCATTCAGGTCAAAGATCTGCAGTTGCAGCTCAAAAAGGAGATTGCTCGAGCAGAGCAGGCCGAGAAGAGCGTCACCCAGCTGCAGGACGAGCAGCGAGCATCCTCCGACCTGGCGCGCTCCAAAGAACAGCTGATTGAACTTGGCCAAGCTGAAATACGCCAGCTGAGGGACACCCTTGCTCAGGCTACTGCTCAGCTCGAAGAGAGAAATTTAAGGTGAGCCATTTATTTGCTGCTCTCTCTACCTCTGCCTTAAAATGTTTATTACTCTACTTATGCAACAAATGGCCGCTTCTCCAATAGACACTGTGCTGATGTTTGAAATGAGAAAATCAGACAAAAATCCCTAACAATGAGAAGTTTAATTACATTTGCATTAACACAGATAATGGTTCCAAAAAAGGAAGAAAGGTGGACACAAATGGCCAGTATAGAGTTAAGCAAGTTTGTGTATTACGTTTTGTTGACCGTGTATGAGTTTTTGTGTACATCCCCGTTGACTGTGAGTGTTAACCTGGACTCAGTACAGCTACAGAAAGAGCTAAATGTCTTTGTGTCATGTTCTATCTCTCATTGCACCCAGATTGTCAGAGGAGAAAGCGGCTGCCTTGCAACAATGTGAGGAAAGCATTGCAGAGAAGGCAGAGGAGATGACAAAAATCAAGCTGCAGCTCGAGGAAACTCAGCAAGAGCTCCTACTTACCAAAAACCAGGTGCGCTTTGCAAGTGGGAATGTACGTGTTTTGAGTTGCACAGCGCTTCACGTTTTCCTCATTTCACCTCCAAATGTTTCAGATCAGCTCGATGGACCAGTTGCTGAAGGCCCAGGAGCAGTTTGGAGCAGAGCTGCAGAAACAAAGCAAGAAGATGTCTGAGCGTGAGGACGAGCACAAAAGGATGGATGCGGAAAATGCACAAAAGCTGCTACAGATGGAGGAGGAGCTTCGGGAGGGACATGCCCAATTGGCAGAGAAGGAAAGGCTGCTTGGAGAAGACCGTGCTCGGCTTTTGTCTTTGGAGAAAAAAAATGAAGACTTGGAAAAAGATGTCCAAGAGATGGTGAAAGAAACCGAGGTAAAGTCTTATCACATGTTGGGGGAAAATTTTGTTTTTTCAAAGCTTAGTACCATATGCTAGTAAGTGTAACATTTCTCTTTTAAAGCTCATCAAAGATACACACACCGAGAAGGTAAACAAGCTGCAGGAGCGAATATCTTACTTAGAGGAAGAAGTATCCGCAAGCAAAGATTCAGCTGAGACATTTTCGTCGCTAAAACGTGAATTTGAGATGATCAACCGCTCACACGCCGACCTCAAAAATCACGCGGATACCTTTGAGAAGACCCTCTCCTCCATGACTGAGGTCAAGACAAACTTGGAGAACTCCCTGAGCGAGAGAGTAATTCTGAATTCTGCTTTGGAAAAAGAAGTAGCAAAGCTCAGGGAGAAGGTGAGCCAGCTGTCTGAGAGTCAAGCTCTGGAAGCTCAAAGTTTCCTCAACAAGGAAAAGAGTCTCAGAGAAGAGCGTGAAGACGCAGAGAAAGCCCTCAATGCCATCAAAGCGGAGACGAGTAACGTCCGAGCAGAAGTAAAGACCATGAAGGTAACTTTGTCTGCAGCCTCACAAGGCTTGGAGGAAAGAGACACCAGCATAAAGAGTCTGAAGGAGAAGCTGAGCAGGGCAGAAGAAGAGCATGCCAAGACGGCCGAGCTCCTGAAAGAGAAGATGCTTGCTATGAACAAAATCAAGGTTTGGTTCTTTGCAATCTCTCCTTATGATGTCCACCATCATGATCTAATCTTGCAACAACACATTTGTCCTCAAGGGGCTTAGATTTTAAAACGCATACAGTACATGGGCCTGGTCTTTTGAAGAGTAACTTTAAAAAAATAGTGTAAAATAATTCATTTAAATAATTTATTCTTGTTTTTTAATTTTGAGCTATTTCAATTATGTATTTATATAATTATAGTTAACTGGTTCTTTAATTTAAAAAAATAACTGTTTAATTTTTTTTTATCGAATTTGATATTTTACTCGGGTTTTTATATACTTGTATTTAATGAATTAACTTTTTTTTTTGAAAATAGAAATTAAAAGCCCCCAAAATTTGGACTCTTAATAATGTGAATGCTCAGTGGAACAGGATAAAGAACAGGCTGCATATGAAAACTATACACAGTATGATGCTGTCAGAGATTTTCTCGGACAAAGTTAAAGAAATGACTCGGCACACAGGAAAATTGTCTTCAATATCGGCGGAAGCGGATCTCTGAGAGCGAACGACGGTTAGTTGCTCCGCGATCACACTCGAGCTCCCTTCCCGCCAATTCAGGCTTTTATTGTAACATACAAGGAAAACACTATTTGCATACCGCACCCACGGTCCGGCCCCTCGGTAGTGATGGGTTACCTGTGTTAAACATTGAACCACCAGTACATTGGCGCCTTTTCTGGCTGGTCTACATCGAATTAGCATGTTGTAGACTTTGCGGATGGCCAATGTCGTCTGGGCGCGACGGGTGTTCTCAACTCGTCTTTTGTTGTTCAACCCCTGTTCCCGAATTATTCATTCCCCTTTTGTGACCGAGTTTCGCCCTCTCCCCCGTGATCGCCCACCTGTATTGACGTTCTAATTGTGGACTTCAACAGCCCTCTGGCTTTGTGCACAGGAATTTGGGGGTGCTGGATACGCACCCAAACGTTTAGATGTGTCCAGATTAAATGAAACTTTAAACATGATACAATTTTGCTCATAGATTCCTCTAACAGATGCTAATGATTACAACAACAAAAATAAATGTTAAATACCTCTCTGGCTGTGTCAGTCAGTTCTGTCTGCAAAGATAGGATTGTTTTATATACCACATTAAAATGGGCTTGTATTTATTTTGTTTTTTTTATTTATTTTTTTGCATACAGGTTCAGCTTGAAATGCTTCAGATGGATCTGGAAGACAATGAGACAACTGTCAACTCTTATGAAAGTCAAAATGAGGCACTAAAGGAGACCATCCAGTCACTGAAGACTGAGTTAGCACAGAACCAAAGCCACATGTCTGACATGGTGATCCGACTAGAGGACAGTAAAGCCCAGGTAGATATCGGTCATTTCTTTATTTGAGATGAACCATGCCTCCCGCAGCCACTGACTAACAATTAAAGCTTTGGAATCAAAATTCTCATTTCAAATATGTCTTTTAGGTCTCCGTTTTGGAATCACGGTTGGAGGAGGTCCAGTCTCAAAACTCCATGTTGGAGACCAAGTATGTGACAGCCAGAGAGGAACTGATGGAGAGGAGTTGTGAAATAACTCGCCTGGAAGGGGACGCTGTCAAATGCAGTCAGTTGGAAGATGAAGTCGCCACTTTGACGGCTGAAGTTTCGACTCTCACTCAGATGATTCAAGATAAAAAAGAGCATGACAGGGTGTCACTTGAGGAGAAAAATAACCTCAAAGCAACTTTGAAGCAATTGGAAAATGACAAAGAGCAACCGCAGGCTGACATAAATGAAGTGTATGTTCAGAAGCAGCAGATGGAAACCACACTGGACTTGTTAGCTAAGGAGAACAAATGCCTGCAGACCAGCGCAAAGGTTTTCACTGAGGAGAGGCAGCAAGCCGAAGCACTGACACAACAAATGGCCGCTGAGGGAGAAAACACAGAATCAACACTGAGGCAGCTCACCGAAGAGAAAGCCCAGCTCCTCACCAAACTTGATCT
Source organism: Hippocampus guttulatus (assembly GCF_054856545.1). Lineage (NCBI taxonomy): Eukaryota > Metazoa > Chordata > Actinopteri > Syngnathiformes > Syngnathidae > Hippocampus > Hippocampus guttulatus. The sequence goes on from NC_141263.1 coordinate 17,926,231, forward strand.
TCTCTGCGAGCAGAAATCTCAACTTGAGGCTCAACTCAGTGAGCTGGCAAGCAAGCTGAATCAAGCAGTGGAGGACAAACTTCAGCTGGAAGAAACCAATGATCAACTGATGGAAAAGAATGTGGCGCTGAAGTCCAGTGAAGCCCTGCTGATGGAGGAGAAGCAGCGGACCCAAGCAAGCGAAGGGATGCGTGATAACAAGCTGGCTTCTCTGCAAGAGGAAAAGGAACATATCCAAAGCCTCCTCCAGTCCTCTGAACAGGAGTGTCACCTGATGAAGGATCAACTTCAAATGACAGAAAAGCAGATGGAGGAGAACAGAGCCAGGTATCGTTATTACAGTTCTCCTGCTATATTGCGGTTCATCGTTCACGAGATTTGGATTTTTTTTAATTTAATTTTTTTAATTGGCTAACACAGTATAGTGCAATGAATTATCCCAGCATTTGCAAATGGTACTGTACTTCCCTTGCATGTGAGAAAGGAGAGCCAGTTGCAGATGAACTTTTCAACTATTTGTTGAATGGCAATGGTGAACAGTTGAACACAAACACAATCGTCACACTTGAGCAAGTGCGCCTCTTGGCATTGCTCATGCCGACACTCACATCCAGACTCACTGTCAAATGCAACTGTCAGATATGTGTTGTAGTTTCTCTCCGTATGCTTGCATTTTCTTTGTATTGAAATATTTTAACAATGTTTAAAATGTGTCGTTTAATTAATTTTTTAAATGTATAGAAAATGAATTCGATGGCAAATTTTTACCTAATGCAGGTGGATCTGGAATGTATCGGCGAGTTTCTGTGTCAGTGTCTCTGCTCTTCTGTTTATGTTTAAATAACCATTGCACCTTGATTGTGTTTCAGGAACCAGCAGTTTGAAACAGAGCAGGCTGAAATGCACCAGAAGTTGTCATGCTTACAACAAGAGCTGAGTGTATTCAAGCACCAGTATGACTTGTTGCTGGAGCAAGTGGGCCAACAAAACCATCTCATACAGCAGCTCCAACGGAGCCCCCAAGAAAACTTGAGTCCCGCAGAGCCTGAAGAGGCAGGCGTGACTGGTGAGTGCAGACTTGAAACAAATGCTAATGTCATAAGGGCTTTTTGTTTGAACCATGACACATTGAGATTGACTTATCTGTAATGGTAATTCCAGCGGAGGCAGCAAGCCATTTTGATGTTGAAGCCACTGTGGAAGCAGCATTAAATTCATTGACAGGAAATGAGGCCAAATTGGAGGAACTCTCAGTTCAACCTGATGAGTCCCCCAGGTATGGTGACATTTCATTTGAACTACTCAAAAATACACGTTTAGGAGCAATACAATGAATCTTCCTTGAATCTTGTAGTGAAACGGAACAAATCCTTGAGCCGGATGTAATCCAACCAGAGATGATCGAGGAGCATGTGGAAGAATACAGAGATGCATGTATCGAAGTTAGACACCAAATGCAGATAATCGACGGGAAACCATTTGATCAGGTATTAGAGAATTGTTTTTGATTGAGTTCTCCCCCGACCAGGTTGCTGATAAATGTTGTTTATGCTGTCACTGAATATGACCTGATACATAAATTGAACTTGGCTGTGAATTTTTAACCCACTTGTAGGTTCAGGAGGAGAGCATTGGCTGCAACGTCCTTGAACATGAAGCCGCTACGTTACACTCCATCAGTGAGTAATGAAATACACACATTTGCTGCTTACATTCTCCGGACATACGTAATATGAAGTTCACTGAATCCTTTCTCTATAATCATATATAACTTTCAAGCATTATAATTTTTTACCCTTGTTAAGTTCAAAAGTCACATAACTTGTGTGTTGATATTCCGTCCAGCAGACACAGAACCTGTGCAGTTACAAGATGACCGCAAAGACCTCTCAAAGCGGGAAGAGGAAGTCCGTGCCCTGCTTTCTGAGATTGACCTGCTCACGTCAGACCTAGCACTGAGGAAGGAGTTGACCTCAGACCTCCAAGCGCAAGTCCAAAACTTGGAGCAGAAAGTTGATGCGGCTGAAGAGGAAGCACGTTGCGCAGCAAATAAGCTGAACAATGTTTTGAAGGAGAAGAATAGCTTATCTGAGCAGGTGCACAAGAGAACAATCTAGTCCTAGTCTAGGATAGAATAGCATTTGTTGTTAAACTGTGATACCAATTCTATGTTTGAATCTAGTTGTCTCAGCTGTCAGATGAAAGACAAACCTTAACGCTCCAGCTCCAAACAGCTAAATGCCAGCTAGCTGATGTTATGGAGATGTTGGAAGGACTCGAAATGGCCAAAGGTAAATTCTTGATTTGTGAAATGGTAACATTGCCAGATATTTCTAGTTCTATAACTCATTAACAAGCATGTATGTCCTGAACAGCGATTGAGTTACAGTGCGTTATCTTTTTTTTGCTGCGTAGGTGGGTGGGACGAAAAGTTCCTCCAGCAGGAAAGCGAGCTGAAGAGGGTTCGCTCCGAGAAAGCCAATCTGGAGCAACACATCCTAGGCATGGAGTGTGAGCTGGATGCCCTGCAGGAGGAGCGCAGCAAGCTGGGGAATGAGCTTGAAACTCAGAAGAGGACTTGCTCGGGCTTGGAGCAGCAAATCGAAACGCTCACCTCTGAGGTGGGCATTCATTCACCGCATGCAAGATATTTACAGAATTGCAAATCATGATAATCAAGCCTGGCAAATTCGCCCATTTGTGGGCGGGGATACACATCTTTATATTTTATTTGCTAATAAACTCAACTATTCACTTTTTTTTTTTTTTTTTTTTGCTGCACTGAGATTGAAGTGAACCAGGAACTCCTTACCCGCTGCTAATAGTGGGGATTCTCTGTAGTAAATACATTAAACCCCGGTTATGTTCCCAGTATTATAGTATAAACCCACAACTCCTGAATGTCCACTTGAAATGCGCCTTCTACAATTTCAGCCTAAAATCCTACATTCTTGTTAAACACAAACACATGAATAAATTCTAAACTAATTTTACAGTCGGTGCAAAACCAGTGAACATATTATTAAGGCTATGATGATGAATCAGCTGCACAATATGATGCAATTACGGGGCACGAGAGCAGCAAAGGTTCACTGTCGTTCTTGTACAGTGGATCGTGTACCATATGCTGTTTTCTTTTTAAGACAATCCAGCTACAATCCGAACTGGTTTCCTGCACCGAAGAACGAGAGGAGCTGAGTCAGGCTGCTGGCCAATTGCGAGAGATAATACACGGGATGAAGACAACCGACTGTGACACCAGGTCATACATATCCATTTTGGAGAATGACATCCGAGGTGCAAAGAGGGACAACGAAGCCCTGCAAGGCAGCATAGACAAAATGAAGGCGGAGAGGCAACAGGTACACAAATAACTATTGTTTGAATAAGCTCGTCCAAATCACAAAGGACGTCAATTTTAATTGACGTGATGCTATGACAATATTTTTTTTTCTGTCTCAAGCTGTCGGAGCAGATGAATGTGTTGGAGGAAGCCATGTCTCAGCAGACTGAAGAGAAGGAACAATTGATTGGGCAGCTTGACAAGATTAAGGAAGCTCACACGTCTGCCAATCAAAACACAGAGACCATGTTCAGCAAAATCCAGGTGGCGATGAAGAGTGATGAAAGCGTGTCACTAAATGTAGTCTTTCAAAATGGTACGATAGTTCCTCTCTGTTTCTTTGCCAAGGCTTTGGAGGGACAAGTACGACAGCTGACGCAGTCTTTGGAGTCGTCTCTACTTGAAAAAGGGGAAATCGCTTCTCGGCTGAACTCCACACAGGACGAGGTCCAGCAGATGCGCAGCGGCATCGAAAAGCTCCGTGCTCGCATCGAATCTGACGAGAGGAAGAAGCAGCATGTGGGCGAACTCCTCAGAGGTAACTTCTACGCATCTTTTTGCATACTTCTCAATATTGTTAATGTCCTGACCAGGAATCTGTGTGTCTATAGCCGCTCAGAGGAAGTCTGACTCACTGCAAGACCGCATTGATGCTCTACAGCGAGAGAAGGAGGATGCAGAGCAAGACCTTGAGGAAGCTGTCCTTCAGGTACTCGCAGACATACCTGCAAGAACATAAATGCTCAAAGACAAAGTTTGTGACACAATGTTGTACCGCTTACCCTTGACTTGCAATCTGATACAGACTGAGACCCTGAAAGCTGAGCTGGAAGAGGAAAGGATCAAGGTACAGTATGTACTGTCCATTCATGTGAAACGGTGTGGTTAACTGATGTTGTATTCAGTAAACATAGCAAAGTACACTCGTTGGCCGCATTGTGTACCTCACACAAACCAATGAGATCCAATAAAATGTTGTTTATACATTACCAAAAAAGTTACTGTGTTTTGTTTATTTGGGCCTTCTGAGAAATTAAGAGCCTTTTTGGGGGACATAGACAAGCGTGAATTCTCATCAATTCATTTGAGCATCTTGCCATGTCCTGAACGCGATGCCCCAAAAATTCACTCAGGAGCTCCTTACCAATTATCAGCCCCCCAAAACCAGTTTCACGGGCCCTCCCAGAAATTGAACGGGAAGTCGGTCATTTAGGTATGAGGCAGATCTGATGGCCAAATTCCAGGGTTTACAAACTCCCATTAGGGAATAAACCACAACAGACCCTAATTGCAAGTAATCATCTGAGAAACAAGCGTGATGCAAAGTGTGCTGTTTTTTTTTTTTTTTTACCTGATTCGCTTCTTGTCTCTGGCCCCCAGGTGGATGAAGAGAAGAGAGGTCTTAGTGAAGAGCTCCTGAAGCTTTCTGCCACTCTGGACAGCTTGAGATCTGAGAAGGAGAATCTGGAGCGAGAGCTGCAGATGAAAAACGGAGAGTTGGAGGAGCTGAAGGCTACCAAGGAGGAATTGGAGCGAGGCCTGAAGAGGGCAGAGATGGATCATAGAGAAGAGGAGGAAAGGCAGAGGTGCAGGGTGGAGGAGTTGGAGAGGCAGATGAGGGAGGAAGCGGGGAAACACACGAGGCTGGTGGATGACCTCCAAGTGCAGCTTGAAGCATCTCATCAACGAGAGCTATCTTTTGAAGAAAAGAGCACCGAAATGGGGAGGGAGCGAGAGAGAATGAAGAGCCTCCTGGAGAAGCTGGAGGAAGAGAAACAACTTCTGCAGGAGTCGCTGGAGAAGTGGAAGATGCATGGAGAGGAGTGGGAAAGGCAAAAAAACAATCTGATGACTTGCATTGAGGGTTTGAAAGAAGACATTGTAAAGGCCAACGAGACGGATGATAAAGAAGAGCTAGAAGGAGAAAATAGACGACTGCTAGACGAAAAACAAAGACTAGAGCAGGAGAATGACAAGCTCCTTTCTAGCAAGGAGGAGAACATTGCCCTGAAGCAGGAGAGAGACAGAGTAGAGGAGGACAGACACAGGCTGGAGGGGGAGATGAAGACGCTTCAAACGGCCTTGTTGCTTGCGGAAGAAGAGAAGAATAGTTTGTCCGTAGTTCTTTCTGCGCTGGAGCAGGAGAAGCAAAGAGCTGAAGACGAGAAGGAGAAACTGTCGGAGGAGCAACAGAAGCTTCAGTCCACGGTTGTCTCCCTGGAGGAGAAGCTGGAAACAAAGCAGCTGTCTGTCTCCGAGCTCAACCAGCAAGTACGCAACGCACACCTACCGTCCCCAATTTAAAATGTCTGTCATGATACAAAATGAATAAATGCCATTTATACAAACAGACAATATACAGAATGGTGGTTTGAATTCCTGCAACTCCTTTTTTCCCGTCCAGGTGTCTGAGCTGTCGTCTCGTGTCGCTCACGTGTCCAAAGAGAGAGACGCCACCCACAACAAGTTGAGACTTTGGATGAAGACTTGCAAACAGCTGGAGCAAGAGAAGATGCTCATACTAAACAGCTCAGGTTGGTTTACTTGACACTCGGGCTGCCACGCACGATTATTTTGCCAGTCGAATAATCACCATCAGTCGTCGCAATTTGGCAACGAATCGAATCATATCTAAATCCCAGCATATCGCACCACCAAACAGCTCCTCTTATGCACCCTTTATTAACTTGCAGCTTCAATTCTTTAAGGTTTGTCCAAATTAATAATGAAGATGACCATACATTCAGCTTTGCTTAACTCATTCACTCCGAAGCGTTGCCTCGGCCTTCAAATTCCTTTAGCTGAATATGTTTGGCGCATTTTAAAATGGAACCCAAAAAATTCATGCAAGGCAGAGTTGCACTGATACTGTTAAACGATAAATACAAAAAGTAATAGAGTACAGCACTTATTTGGTTTTGTTTTGAATTAGCCTTTATCCAAAACCTTTTCCTTTCTTCCAAAAGTGTGCATAATTTAAAAGTCGTAAATTGATCCACTAATGCAAGTCAGAAATAAAATCAGGCATTAGCCACACCGTGTTTTCTTTGTCGACGCTCGTTTATCACCGCCATGCTGCCATGGAAGGGACATTTGCAACATATTATTTTTGGTTAAATGCGCCCAACCCCTCCCTCTTATTAAAACACATGTATTTAAACACAAAAAAGTGCACGCATAAAGTGTACATACTGAATTTTATTGACAAGTGCTGTGTGCGCTGAACTCCCCTAGATGGCTGTAATGCCCAAGGTATGGAGTTCTATAGCTCCTTAATGGTCAGAAGAACCAAAAACCTTTAACACCTCACGTGTACGAAACAAGCATTATGATAGCCGCAGGGCCAGATATGCCTGATTTTCAAAATAATACATTTTTTCAGACTCCGATGATCCCAAAAAAAATCTATAAATATTTTTTTCGGTCTTTCTGTTCAGTCCTGTACCAAATGTTCCATGGAACAGTACCAGTTGGCAACACTATATTCATATTAACGTAGAAATATGTGAAACCTCATTACTAACGATCACTATAAACGAAAAAAAATCCAATACATTTTGAACATGGACCTGCTCTTCCCTCCTCCCCCAGATGGTCTCTGCAGTGAAGCATCACAGGTGGAGGATAAGCAGCTGCAAATTCAAGCAGAGGAGAGGAAGAAGGAGGTAGAGGAGCTAAAGTCATCCCTTAAGGAGGCGAGAGCGGAGTGTAAAGAAAGATGCAAAGAGGTGGAGGAGCTCAAGGCGGCCCTGGACGCACGCAGCAGAGCTCTGGAGGAGGTCAAAGGGGAACTCAAAGAAGTCGAGCAGCTGGTGGAGGAGAAGACGAAAGAAGCGGACGACACCATGAACAAATACTGCAGCGTGATGCTGGAGGTGCACAAGCTGGAGGTAGCCAATGAAACACTGACGACGAGGCTGGAGTATTTGATCGCGAGCAAACCCGCCAACAAAGACAACCTCGGCCACTCCAGGACCGCTGACGGCCGCAGACGCTCGATGAGGTCCTCGACCAAAAAACTGAATGTCCAAACAGAGAACTCTGCTCCTTCGACTCCGCCGAAATCACCACCGGGGTCCTCATCCGGGAAGAGGGGTCATAAACATATGAGCAATAAGGACAGCGCCCAGGAGGCTCTTCACAACCTCACCAAGAAGATCAGAGCCAACGCTGTGACCACGCCAAAACAGACTACCGAACAGGAGGACGAGTTCAGGCCCGAGGGGCTTCCAGAGCTGGTACAGAGAGGTATGAATGCCCTGCGCCTTTCGCATCATGCACTTGAACATCTGTAGATGGAGTGGAGTCATGATTTGTTTCTGTTAGGCTTTGCTGACATCCCGCTGGGTGAGGCCAGCCCCTTCATCATGAGGAGAACCACAGTGAGACGCTGCAGCCCTCGACTGGCTGCCAGGCAGACTTTAGACAGCAAGGTAAGCACAAACACAACTGAGTAGCCAAAGAGTATTTGTGAGGTTAATATGTCACATATTGTCATGTAAAGGTAGGTTGGGTGATTTATTTTAATTCCCATTAATCAGCAGACAACCTGTGCAAACTCCTTTTCACATTGTTTTCTGTATGCAAAAAAAAAAAAAAAAGAGTCCGGAAGGCAATCAGCGTTCATGGCGCTGAACATTGCCAAAGACATGGTGCATATTTAGACTTCCACCTTCCAGCGAGTGAGGCTGAGTGATACAATACAATACAATACAATACAATACATGCTGATTTATATAGCGCTTTCACAACAGCGACAAAGTGTAATTTTTTTTCTTCGCAAGGATCCATTACTTATCAGCTTTTGTTTAAAAAAAACAACAACAACAACAATTTATAAGCAAAGGGAAATTAATCAATTAAAGCTGTAATAAATGGAATGGAAATGCGGGTGGGGGGCTAGATTGAGATGTTATACTAAGTCATAGCGCTCAGCCCCACGCGAAGTCATGGGTGTGGGACAGCGGTGTGAAATTATCACTGGACACTGATTTACAATATCTGACTCTGTGGTTTCTGTTCAAAAGGCAAGAGCAGATAAATGTCCGATTTTCTGTGACGCCTCTGTTAGTTTTGGGGGATCTTGGCATCCACTCCCGCATTCGAGTCACCTCAATTGGAGATTGTGAAAAATGTCCACCCTGCTTCCTTTCCTGTACCCGCTTTTTCATATTGTTGTTGTTTTTCTTCATCACCAGGTGTCTCCTTCCTCGACAGACAAGTGCGAAGAAGTGATCGCTCCTCATTTGCACGAGTCACCAGAGCAAGGGGACAACTGTCACGTTCAGTAAACCCAAACACACAGCACTTTGGTCTCGGACTACATTTACAGTTAATTACACTCCACTTCTTTGAAGACCATTTTAGTCGTTCAAGTCAATCCGTACAGTTAGCATGCACCATTTTTTAAAATGTAATTTCTAAGTGGTTCAATGTAGGTGATAATATGAAAAGCAACACTCGGGACACAAAAGACCTTATTTGCAACATATCAGTAACAGCTAGCATGACAACTTCTCCAAGTGAAAACAACATTCCCAATTCCTCTGGCGGTATTTAAATCAGTTTCTCAAGTTCACATTGTTACATTGTTTTTGTCTTGCACTGTATATATTTCATTGTCCACTAAGCCGTGTTTTCAGCCTGTGTTCCTTTTACTGCATGCTGTAGATAATGTTAACTCCAGCAATGAGTCCTGTGTTCCAGGAGCTTCTTTCCTTCTAACGGCAGCTACCTTTTCATGTCCTTTTTTTTTTTTTTGGTGCTTGGACTGCTTCACCTTCTGATATTTTTATAGCTTGGTATCTTTTGTTTCTCTAATTGCAGTTTGAGCATATTCAAACATTTTATGACAGGAAGTTGCTTATAGTTAATGTGCAGGTGTAGGAGATTACCTGTTATTATGAATCCTTTTTTTCTCACTAAACTTGTTTAAACAACCTTAAAGCGTGTGTAGTCTGTCTTGAGCAAAGCCTTTCTGCTGAATCACATTTTTTGTTGTTGTTTTTTTAATTTAGCATGACTAATTGTGAATGGGGATCGTGTTAGCATAATTCTGTGGCGCATCACCACACTAAACAAAGTCAACATTTGACTGGTCCAAACAGTTCAGGCTCAATTTGTGGTGTTTGCACACTTGAGTCAGGCATCACTTGTTCATCTTTCTTTTGCGAGTCGACCTGTACGATGTTCTGACCAGAATTCACTGTTGATACAAAATTGCATCCAAAACGGTTCGATGCAGGTAAAACAACTATACTTCCCCTTTAATAAAGTGTGATAGTCACGTGCTTATATATTATCTATGTATGTGGGGAATTAGCAACAAATAAATGTTATTTTTATAACATCATTGTTTTGCACCCATACTGTTATGAAACGCAATTAAGAGTCAGCTGCTGTGGTCTTTTTTTCAGGCAGCAGTTTTGCATTCTTATAGTGACCTATAGAATTCTTAAGTGGGGGGGGGGATTCTGAAACGTAATGCAGATGTGCCATATTGCACCCTTAGAAGTGGAGGAAAAAAAAGATGTATTTTTCAGGTTAGACTGAGAATTTTTAAAGGCCAGACAAAAGCCCGGGGGTTTTTAAGTTGGCACAAAACAAAACATTTGCCTTGAATCGTTCTTCTGGCCGACAACATGAAAGATTTTAAATCAGGCATTCAGAGGGGAAGAGCTTGCTTCTCCAAATCTGTTGCATATTCCTCCAATATTTCAATCCATCAATCACGATTTTAACTCTGGTTGAATTTGCCTCTCTACATCGTGTGGTTTTTTTTTTTCTTTTAATGCAATGTCATATGCGGAAATTGTACAAAGTAACAAGCCTATTTTTACAAAGGTGTAGAAAATGCAAACATGTTTATTTTCAAATGTAGGGAGTAAAAGAAAAATAAGTTGCCAGCAGATATCTGTAAAATCGACTAAAGTACAGTCACCAACTCTTGGCTCTGAAAGTCACACCACTAGGCCTATTTTGACGTGAAAGGAAGAGAAAAGGTTCAAAGTAGGCGTAACTATTGATATGTGCGTAATTGGAAGGCCTCTTGTGTTTTTTGTTGTTGGTGGGGGGGTGTTGTTTTGTTAGTTTTTTTTTTTTTTTAATGTGGGTCGAGTTTCATAATGCAGACGGCGTCTGATCAATGCCCATTGATCTTTTCTGCTTATAGACATTAAGGTTATTGATGTGTCAGATGAGGTCAGCTTGACCTCATGACCGCTTGAAGCCAATCTTGGCGACGCACAGTTAAAGCAGTCGGGTGGTTGAAAGCACCTGAGAACAGTGCATTGTGGGTTATGGGAACGGGGAGAGCCGGATGAGCCTTCCGCACACCCCTCAGAGGGGATACTGTTGACGGAAGCCGCGGTGCCAGAACCAACTGTGGCCCAGCACACGGGAAAAGTGGGGCCGTGTTATGACTGGCACCGACTGCCGAACGTGTTTGTGTTTGTGTATGTGTGAGTGTGTCTGCAGGCTGGATGGAGAGAACGACCGACTGTCCCAACCCTGGGCTCTATGCATGAATTGAGCCATTCTCTGGCTGGCAACGCTGTATAAGCAGCAGCCAGTGTCAGGAAGTGACACCAGGCTGCAGAAAGAACACTTGATCTCGTGCTAGAACATTTGATTTACCTTAAAACAACACCGTGGTGACATTACTTTATGAGTGTGACTCCTATTTGCCCAATTTAATAAATGAATTCCTGCTGAGTCCGTCGCACGACAATCGCAAGTGACGGATAACAGGGTGTAAGAGCCTTATTGAGCCAAGGCACCTATTTTACTTCATAAAAAAAATACAGGCTCATTCTTTTAAATAAGCGAGACCTTTAGGCCCAAACCCAAAAGCAGCCAATGCGTAACTTTATTTATTCTTAAGGTAAAAACGGAGAACAGTTTTCAAAAACAGTTATGTGAAGAGGTAACTTTTTGAGTAGCCAATATACAATAATTGTGTTTGAGGGGTTGGGGGGATATTTCCTCATTAGCTCAAGTTATCTTTGCAGGGTTTTTTTTTTGGTTATGTTTTTGTTTACTTTTTTGTCAAGCTACCCCACTGGTGACGAAGTCTCAAAAGATTATCTGTGCGTCAACCTTAACGTTATTAACTCATATTGACCGGGGGGTGTCCGCATGGCTGCAAACAATTGCACACGCAGCAATTGAGCTATTCTTCCTTAACCAGGCTGCAGGCGTTTTCCTTTCTTCCTTTAAATAACAGCAAAGAGCTGACTCCGCATTTAAGGAACCAAAAATAGGCAAATGGTCATAAAGAAAGCTCAGTAAAAGCCTCCGGATGTTTTACGTCATCTGATTTATGTAGTTATTATGTTTGCAAACATTTAAGCCGCCTGAGGGACGTCCCATTCAAAGACTTGCGTTGGAAGGACAAAAAAACTGCATGCGGTAATCTTGCTCGGTTTTAAGGATTGCTGCATGTTGTGGAAAGAATGTAACCTGCAAATTTGTTTAATTTATTTAAAGTTAAGCTAGAAACATAATTTAAAAGATAAGTGATGGGTTGAAGACTCCTGCATGTAAAACTGAAAAGGTTTGACTCTGTTGTCTGACTCATATACCAAATCACCTAAACTAATACAGTACAATCAGGTTAGACAAACTTTAATAACATCGCTGGAAAGGATGACAGCAAACAGGGCAAGAGCTGAACTAAAGTATATTTTCTACTCGTACAAACATGATATTTACACTCTAAAAGACATTCATGTGACATTCACCAGTAGTAGAAATATGCTTTTAAAAAAAACATGCAGTGTAGAAAAATACATAAAATTCATCAGCTGGTCATAAAACACATATTGGGCACATGTGGCGCAAAAAAAAAATAGCATTGGTTTCATTTTTGCACAGCAATAGAAGCAGGATATCCAAAATTTAACCCCCCCACCCCCTTTGCAAAAACATTGCAGTAAGATTCCAACCAGCATGTTAGTACCCCAACTAAAAGAGCCTGGGTTATGAAATTCACCATTCAGCAAACTTTGGTTTGCATTCAAATTCTTTCTTGACAGATGCGTCAGTCCAAAGAAGAAGAAACATAAATACCAATCTCCCTTTTCTCTTTTGGTCATGTGTGCAAGTGTGAGTGTCCATTTGAGCACCATAGTCCATCATAACTCGGCAGAGGAGTATTAGGGGACAATACCTAAACACTATACATATCTTTGGCGTTGGAGAAAATATTTGTACCACCAAAGCCCTCATTTTTTCAGGAGCTCCCCAAAACCGCATGTTTGTTCTACCATGAACCCTGTCAAGGACAGCGGTTGCTACAACTGACAGCTTATCATGTTATCAGGTTAGAGGGTGTTAAAGATGTAATTTGGCGTGAAAAAAAAGTTTGTTTTTTAATCTGGAAAAACAAAAAATTGTGAATAAAGTCTGCATGATTAAAAATCAAATTAAAAATTGTTGAATTTTACATGGAGGAGAAAAAAAAGTCACAATACAAAGAAAACAAACATCACAATATTATGAGCATCAACATTCTTCCGACATTTGTCTGCTAAACCTCCAACTTATTAAAAAAAACTTTTTGACATTCAGCGGGGCCGTAATATTCCTTCATACAGTTATAAACTGTAAAACATAAAAGCATCAACCTTATTATTCATAACAAGCCTTTTTAGTTTCTTGGCGTTTCACGGGCAAACTTGCGCGCAGCAGAAAACTGACTGATTGTTATCGTAACACGCTGACAATCGTGTGTTAAACTGTAAATCAGAAACTTAAATAATAGTAACAGGATGGACTGCATAGCCGCGCAAACTGTAGCATGCGGTTACGTGCTAATGCTGTAAAAAAAAAAATAATCAAAGTGCATTTTCAACTGCAGGTGGAGGAGGAGGCCTCTCGTATGTGTGTCTTTGAGCCCGTAGTATGACACCAGCTCAGGATGATTAAAGTCAGCGGTGGGGAAGTCCTCCGAGTCGACAAAGTATGTCCATTTATGGGTTAAATATCTTCACGTTTGTTTGTTGTTGTTGGTTTTTTTTTTTCCACAATTGTACGTCGGGATGGATCGGAGGTTCCCCATCCTCTGCCATCAAAACGATTGATGCTAACAGTGCATATTTGACATGTCATCCTCTCGCGACAAAGTAGAAGTAGAATGGTTTGAGGTTGATTTCTCATCCAGTCAACATTTCAACATTCGCATAGAACTGCATTCCGTTTTTCATATTCATATGGGAAAAAAAAAAAGTCAGCCCGGAGGCAAATACTGTCGAGTGATCGATGCACTTCACGTTTCGGACTATCCCGGAAGTATTCCAAGTCAAGTGTACACATCCCTGTTAAGGTACCTTATTTTCGAACCAGAGCCCAGAACTAAATCCTCATTTAATATTCAAGGTTATGTGTAATGAAGAGTGAGCTCAGAATATCAAGTCAAGCTGCGCCACGCTGGTTGTTTATGAAGATTGGCATCTTTTTTCTCTTGAATTGTTTATGGTGCCTCTTTGTCTATATGTGCCCTGTGATTGGCTGGCAATCAGAACAGGGTGCACAAAGTCAGCTGAGTCGACTCCACCTCACCCACTGCCCTCATGAGGACAAATATGAGTAAATGGATGGATGGAAAGAAAATCTAGAAAAAATACATTTAAAAAAATCTCCCCTGCAAAAGGATCCACCGGACCCAAAAGGTTTGAGAACCTCTGTTCTAATCAAGCATACTGTACATGAATTGGAGAAAAAAAAAAAAGGTATGAATTTGAACCGCTTAACAGGCTTGTGTCGACTTTCCACATGAACTGTAATGAACACTGGAACAGCTGTGAGTGAGTGGCTCAATGGGAAATACAAAGATACCTTTTTTTGTTTGGTTTTGTTTTTTTACTTCGCACAAAAGGTCAACCTCTGAGGCTTGTGCTTGACATTTCAGCAAAATGAACAACTTTAAGGCACTGTGACACTTTAATTACTTGTCCAAGTTGCCTCGTGCGTGTTCCGCAGTCTCTTTTCCCACCTCAGCGGAGAGAATGATAATGAATATCAGTCCGGGGTGTGTTGGCATGACAACAAAATCCAAAAAGGTTATTGCACCTTGTTATTCTGAAATTGTGACTATCCAAAACTATGTCTTTATGATTATGACAGTCGACAGCTGTTAGTGACAATAACACCTATAGAAAAAGCATTCACCAAACTCAAAATTATCACAGTCCCCCCCAAAAAACCAACCATAAACTCTCCAAATTATTCAAGGTCATCTTTCTGTTTCAAACTACCTTCTAACTGCTGTTCAGAAGCAAATTAAGGCATTGGTTCTCAAACTGGGTCCCCCGGGGCTCAGCAAGTTGTAGCTTGGGGGCCCATAAACAATTTCTTTCATAGAATATGTTGTGTCATTCAAAGAAGTGCATACATATGGTGGCCGGTGCGCCGATCCTATCTTTAAGTCAATTGAAAAAAAGTTAATATGATGGTGACCCGTCAACACATAAATCTGATATCCTTACGTGAATACTCATCAAAAGGCGTTTAGTGGCATTATTACACTAATAGTCCTATTTTTCACAAACAGGCATAATATGAGAATAAAGTTGATCACTTTCCTCCTTTGCTAAACCTTGATTTAACTCCCCCTGAGATTACAATAAAGAAAAATAATAAAACAACAAAAAACAAACCCTTGTCATATTTGTTAAAACTGTCAGTCTGACATGACAGTATAGTACATACTGTAAGTAAAATTATATTTGGGGAAAAAAAGCACTCCATCTTGTGCCTGATTTGACTTTTAAGAATCCCACACGAACAGACAGAATGCTTGACTAACAAAGTATCAAACATTTGTCATTAAGCAAGCGCCTTCACCCCAACCCACCACCGCCACAGCCAAACGCTGACCTGTTCCTAAGGGTTTCAAGAGCTTTGCTGAAACTATGACCGAATGTCCATCTCTCGACAAAAACAACAACAAAAATAAACGAACATTGGGTAGAAGACGAGGAAACAGAAGAAGACCACAGGCACCTAAGATTCAGAAGCAATACGGAATTAGCAATTAGCTTGACAGTTACATTTCTCACCTTTTTGATATTTAATTGATTGTATATTCCCAAAAATAAAACTTATAACTATGTGTAAAAATAACACTCAATTACAAATAAACCATTCTAACACGAAGCAGGCGTGGCTTACATTGGCTGTTAGCAGTGCTAATGCTAGCTTAGTATGGCTACAGCTGCTATTTTGGTGACGTTGTGTGACGCACTTTCATTATCGCTTGCTATGATGAACGGCCATGTTTAAGAATCGTGCTTGTGCACGTTTGTGAGGTGTGAAGCCTTGGTCAGAATCGAGCATGTAGTCTAATGAGGTGACATTCAAATCTTGCTAACAGTTATAACAATACTAAGACCCACTTTGATATCATAATATGACTTTTGCTAGGAGGGAAATATCTTTATTCTATTACCTCTCTCGAAAATGTTCCACCCTTAAAATAGGCCATTTAAAAAAAATTCTTAAAGCATTTAGGGGCACATATAGTCGTTAAATTAGCGTTTTTTCTTCTTGGAAAGATTACAACTTTTTTTATGACAACTGAGCAACTCTTTAAAAATAGAAATTTGTTATTGTTACGTGCCAACTTTTTTTTTCTCTCGAATGAGCAGCTATTATGTATTCAGGCATAGAGAGGGTATACATGGTAGTTATGCTTAATTGGTGTGAAAATTATAAGGAGGTCCCAGGACCCAAATAATTTGAGAACAATGGAACACGAATGAACAAACTGTTAACATTTGCTCCTGTTTGAATATTTTGTGGTTGCTCCCATTGTTGATTGACATTTAAAGTCCCAGACTTCTCCCAGAAAAGCTGGAAATCTGTACGGAGAACAAGGATGTCCACCATGGTTAAGAAATCCACAAGATTTTCGAGCAGGTCACGATACAACAAACTGCCCTTCACTTAACATGTTCAATAATGGCCATATCGCCTCTTTCCAGGTCCAGACCGTTCATAAATAAGCCGCTGTTCCGGTTTAGCTGAGGCGTCAGCCCCGGTAGCCCCGCCTCTTTGCCGCTCTTCTCCCGCTCCTCGCTGTGATTGGCTGATACCGTCCTTCGCGGCAGCCCAAATTCTGCGGCGGGGCTGAAACCGAGCTCGGACGACAGTTTACGTTTAATGGAAGCGGCCCGCTGGAATTTGTCGTAGATTTCCACACTCACTCGTCGGCGCGTTTCCTTCAGTTCTGCTGACACGTTGGCCGTCCATTCGGCTGCGTGGGCGCGGATCTCTCCCACCTACGGAGAAGATAGCTGCAGTCACAGGTTCAGTGAACAAAAACGCAGTGAGCCTTACTCACAGTCAATGTCCATCGCTGCTTAGAAAACAATTCCGTCCTCACAGAGGAATTCATAAATTTGTTTTCATTTAAGAAAACCTCAGCCGGTTTCGAAATTGCTGCAGGGGGCACTATAATCATTGATTCAATGTTATCCAATCAGAAGCCTCAGAATCATTTCGGAGGAAAAAATACAATAAACGTAAAAATTGTGATTCATATTTTGGAGAATGATTGTGAATTGGAGTGATTCTTGATTCAATAACACTTAAAAGTATCATAAAACACAATAAGCAAAAAAAAAAAGGGAAAAAGTTTTTTGCGTAATAACCTCACTGCTACCAAATCTAAAGTGGATCAATTTATGGTAAAATATGAATTCAAGACAACATCTTTATTAGTTTCGCTGCCATTCTGGCTCCTGTGAAAAGTGTTTCTCTTCTGGAGAAAATTGCACTCATTTGCATATGTTATATTTAGAGCAGCAATGAGTCAAGATGCATGTCCAGATGAGACAATGGATGGTCATGCTTTATGCAAACTCTCTCTGGAGAGACTCACACTAATAACCTGCAGGTGTATTTCGGTTGCATAAAGTCAATTGGATCAGAGAAGCATTTCATCATTGAAACCAAGTTAGGAGGGTGACAAAAGTCTGCTGGGACCTGGCGCCGCACTTGGAAATGAACAAGTGCTCATGTACAGTAAATGTCACTACACTGAGAAGAGTGTATCATCTTACATAATATTCTATATCAGTGGTGGAGAAAGTTGCATCTACAGGGAACACACTTTAATCTGACTACTGAGTACAGTATTTACTTGATCAAAGAATGCTGACGTATTTTGTCCCCCAGTCAGTGGTTCTCAAAATTCTACACCAAATATCACTGTTATGGGCAACTCCAAGATTAAAACAGTCCAAAAATACAGAGGCCAAGATTTGAGTCCTAAAATGAAAAATTACCATACTTTAAGTTAAATACAACTGAAATGCACTTCAAAAAATGTACTGTGCATGAAAGTGTAATTATTTTTCTTTTTTATAGCTAATCTAAAATTGAAATTTGAAAATTGAAAAATCAAGTGTCGGCCTTGAGCACAAAATGTTTCCTTGTCGTATTATAGTGGATGATATGCAATACATGATGATTTCCAATACAAGATTAGAAAGGAAGGTGTTCATTTCGCAATACATGATGTTATTACTATGTTTATCTTCTGAAGTGGTTTGCATCGGCGCTGTGTCCTACTGAGAACCCTTTATCATGCATTGCTTTCTTTGATTGTACCTAGTTATGAATCAAGTTGTTTCCAGTGGGTGCATATCATCCATCCATCCATCCATCCATCCTTTTTAGTGCTTATTAAGATCCCAGGTGAGCTGGAGCCTATCCCAGCTGACTTTAAGCGAGAGTAAGGAGTAAACCCTGAACTGGAGCCCAGCCAATCTCATCACCTCTTCTGACAAACAACCATTCACATTCACAGTCACACTTAAAGATTATGTCAAGTCTTCAATTAACCTAAAATGCATGTTTTTGGGAATACGATTGGAGAAAACCAATTCAAATGTTGGGAAAACATGCAAACTCCACACAGGAGGGGCCTCAGGTGAGATTCGAACCCTGAACCCAAGAAATGTGAGGCGGACCACTATATCCTGTACAGCACATGTATTACTATGTGTTGACAATAATGTAATCTAATAATAACTAAACCTCTTCTTTGGTCCTCCTCGAAATGACTCTTAACCAGTCTCCAATCATGCTGAGGATGGCGGCAAAGTAGGCCAGTCCAACCAAAATCCAGAACCAAACTACTGGTTTGTAGTAGTCCAAGTACTCGATTTCTGACCCCCCTGGAAGCAGAGGTAGAAGCATTCACAGAATCACACATGAGCCAAGCACAAAGTCACTTTTTTTCTTGTCCTTGTTGTTTTGAACTCGTTTTACCTGCAACAAAGTCCCCGAAGCCGATGGTGGTCAAAGTGATGACCACAAAGTAAAGCGACTCCAGCGCTGACCAACCCTCGATGTGTTGAAAGATGGCTGCCGGGAGCGCCACGAACAGCAAGCAGCCAAAGAGCACAAACAGCAATGTAGATATGACCCGGATCTTCGTCTGACTGATGTCCCAGTGCTGCACGGACCGCACACGAGGTGAGCACAAGCACACGTTATGCAACAGCTGATGGCATTTAATTCATTTTACAGAGCACGGGACGCAACGTTGGGGACACCTGTTTCACTCCGTTCTTGAATCCAGCCCATTGATTATATAATTTATCCACACTCAGAAAACTTTAATCAGTGTCTTCTTTTAAAAAAAATACAGATTCATAAAGTCCAAAAAGTGACACCTAATATAATTTTTATAGATTTTACATATCCCAACTTTGATATTAAACAATGTAATTTAGCAAATTAACTCTTAAAAACAAAATAATGAAACAATGGTTGGAATATTTTACTACCGGTAATCAATTTTACACCAATAACTGATAAACATTTACTAAGTACCTGGAAAAAAAGTAAGTTAGGCTAAATCGGAATGATTAAAGTGGAATTTATTTATATCTCATGATAATCTTGATGCCACTGATTAAAGCCATTTTTTTTTCTTCATTGTTGACTTTGCTGATAAATTATAATTTACAATTTATGCAACGATTTTCAGGTGATATTACTTAAACAAAAATAAGTTAAATGCAACTAACAAAGTCAAGTCAAGTACAACTTTATTGTCAAATGTGCTGTATGTGTACAGCACAGATGAAATTTCCTCCCTCTTAAACAGACAACATACAACAAGAGGAGCCGCCGCGGGTGCCCGCGCCGTAAATCAACCTGTTAGATCAAATTCCTAATAAGGTTAAAATATCAATTTAGCCCAGTGACAGAGTTGGTATGACAGAATGCATTGTCAAGAGTCCTGTAATATGTGATGCATTTGTCAAGACATTTTTTCCTAAATATGGTTAATTAAAATGCAGTTACACTTTAATGATGTTTTACTAAGGCGACGTGGTGTGCGAGTGGTTAGCCTCACAGTGCAGAGGTGCAGGGTTTGATTCTGGCTTGCATGTTCTTCCCGTGCCTGGGTGGGTTTTCTCCGGGTACTCCGGTTTCCTCTCACATTCCAAAAAAACAGGCATGACAGGTTGGTTGAGCACTCTAAATTGTCCCTGGGTGTGACTCTGAGTACAAACGGTTGTTCGTCTTTGTGTGCCCTGCGATTGGCTGAGATTGCTTCTTTAACAAGCATGAGACTAGTCAGTTTTGTTCAAAACACAAGTATTCATTTAACAATATCATAGTTTTTTTTTTGTTTTTGCTTGCAGTGTAGTTTGCACTACTGTAAAATATTCCATGCTAAATACAGTTGCAAACGTAGACTCAGACATTGTGACATCACAAGTTTGCCCCTGGGAGCACTTGGGACTGCGACTAAAGCTGTCGTCTAAAACCATCCGGCCTTCAAGCCATTAAGCGCTTAGGTGGGTGACACAATGAACTTTTGTCCTCGTCCCCAGTCGTCGTCATCATCATATTTCTCTCAGACTCCCTCGGGACCCCTTAATCATTCAGAACAAAACTGCTCGCTTAAACAGCGTACATTTAGGCAGGGGCGAAGGGATTGATTGATTCATGAATTGATTAGGAGCTGTGTCACAAGTAGAAATGACATTTAGGAAACGGCCAGGCAAAATTCAACAATCAGTTCATCGTTATTGTGCGATATTAATTGATGTTGGCGGGAGCGTGTCGCAATTGAAATCGTATTTAGTGTCAGATCACAAACCTCGAGTGCGTAAATAAATAACATAAACCTTAAGACTCTGGAGATCATCAACCGGGTCCTTCCTGGGTTACGGTGATTGGCTGACATTAAATTTCAGTATTTGCATTGGTAAAATGATCGTTAAAGTTGCTCTGAGATTGAGACTTTTATTGAGAAATGTGAACAAAAGACCAAGGTGGTAAACAACGGCGCTATATTACAGTACCGTCCATCCATGAACCCAATTTCTATTCTCATCTTCACAAGGGTCGTGGGCGTGCCGGGGCCTATCCCAGCAGTCTTCGGGCAGTAGGCGGGGTGGGGGGCACCCTGAACTCGTTGGCAGCCAATCGCAGGGCACACAGAGACAAACGGTCACCATCACACCTGTTGCATGTTTTAGAACTGTGAGAGGAAACCAAAGTACCCGGAGAAAACCCACGCAGGCATGGGAAGGACATGCAAACTCCACAAAGGAAGGCCGAAGCCGTTTAGCCAAATATCAAGGTTGTTGTCCGTCTGGAAACTGAAAAGACCTTGGCGTGATACGATTGCTGTCAAGAGTGCTTTTGTGTAAATTATTCAAGGCACCTTTTGTCGACTCGCTGCCTGGGACACGTGCAGACTGTTAGGTGGATGCTTGTTCACCTGCACTCACCACAAACATCTTCTCCACTCTAGCGATGATCTTTGCAAAGATGGTGCCCAGCTGGTCGCCTATGCCGGCCAGGAGGAAGCCGAAAAGTGGGATGCCCAGCAGAGCGTAGACGATGCAAAAGATTCTCCCGCCCTCCGTGTGAGGAGAGATGTTCCCGAAGCCTGGACAGAAGACGGAGAGTAGACTTCAGGCCACGTTTGACTCCAACAAGGTAGTTACCAATGCGTGGATGATGTACAACTTCCCACTGCTGGTGTCATATTCTTCTTTTCTGGAATGCCATTGAGTATTTATTTGAAACCCCTCTTAAGGTCCATGTACTTGTACACACATTGTCCTCTCGAGTAAGAGAAAAGTAGAATGATTGGATCTTACTGGATGTGTTTTTCCAGTCCTGCCTTTTCAACACATTAGTAGGACAACTTTGGAATCATCGGAGGATGACTCCATCTTCCGAGTGAGGCAAAACTGTGTACTAGTTAACGTCTGCACAATACTAGTGTGACACTTGAAGCAATAGATATTAACTAGTACAATTATATAATGTCACATGACCCTATCATCAGCACCAAAATGCCCACCGGTCATTTTCTCACCAGTACATGTACACAAATCCCCCTTCCACGACGGAGGTTACGTGAAACCCGCAATATAGAAATACTCTATTTAAATACACCCTAGGCATGTTTTTACAGCATTTATGGCACTTAATCCCCCCACCCCCCACCCCCGTCGGTATTTCCACAAATTTTTAAAATAATGCAGACACATTTGAGCACACAACATACTGGGAATGAGGAAGAACAACGGATAGCACAAAAATATCGTACAAACAGTGTATCAGTGTCCCAATGCACAAAATTTCTTGAAATTCAATGAAAAGAAGACAGAGGTGATATTGTTTGGTCCCAGTGGCCCTTGTACATCCCATCCTGTAGACTTGGGCCCCCTGTCTCCTTATCGTAAGTTAACAGTCTCAAACTTGGGCCTTAAACTGGACAGTGATTTCAAACTTGATCGGCAAATTGGTTTCACCTCAGACAGCTGGCCAAAATAAAACCTCTCCTCTCTCATGAACACTTTGAGACAGTAATTCATGCCTTTGTCACATCCCGGCTCGATTACTGCAATGCCCTTTACTTTGGAGTCAGCCAGCCCTCCATTAAGCGCCTTCAGCTGGTCCAGAATGCCGCTGCTCGCCTCTTGACTGGTACTCGTAAGAGGGAGCGCATAACTCCTACTCTGGCACCCCATTTTAGAGTTATTTTCAAGATCCTCTTATTTGTTTTCAAATCTGTAAATAATCTCGCACCACCTTACCTCTCTGAGCTCATCCGCCCCTACACACCTGCCCGGCGCCTCAGGTCTGCGGACCGGACATTATTAGAAGTACCAAGAACTCAACTGAGGCTCAGAGGGGATCGAGCCTTTTCTGTTGCTGGTCCCTCTCTCTGGAATGACCTCCCACTGAACATTCGGCAAGCCTCCTCGCTGCCCATCTTCAAAACCCTCCTCAAAACTCACTTGTATTCTTTGGCATTCGACTCAGCATGACTTAGATTTGTTCTTGGTTTTACTGTTTGGTGCTTTCTACCGTCTTTGTTACCGATTTGTTTTACTGTTTATTGTATATGTTAAATTGCTCCATGTACAGCACTTTGTATGCAGCGATGGCTGTTTGAAAGGGCTCTATAAATACACTTGACTTGACTTGACTCTGTGTCAACAGTAAACAAATCCCATTTTTTCCAAAATAAGCTTAGCGGTAATTTACAGCGTTGTCAAGATATAGAATAAATGCTCAATCGGCTGTCGTTTTTCAAAAACGGTGCATCCTCAACTTCTGATGGACTAATTCTTGAAAATACACTAAATGACAACATTCGGAAGTCGGCAACCGCAAGTTGAAACGGTGGCGGTAGACGTTTGTGCTCAGTGTCCTTAAATGAAAACTAAACAAAAGTGGAGGAACCGAGTCAATAAGTGGAGCAACTGCCATTGTACTTGCGATGTCGTAATTGCATTGCATTCAGCTGCCGCAAAAGAAATTTTACAGTTCGCAGAGAATAGCGAGGGAGGGGGGCAGGGGGAGGATAAAAGCAGAGAGTAAAAGAATATCGTGCACACACACAAAGACTAAACGTATGGTCATGAGAGCGCCAAGGTGCACTAGTTTGATTACTTGCAGGAAGCAGATGGAAGATCGATGACAAACGCAACAACCTCAAAGCCTTTGTTACATAACAGCTCATTTGGGGAGCGCGCGCGTGCACACGCACGCACACGCGGACGCACGCACGCGTCTAGCACAGTTCAATATATAACTTCTAACCCTGATTGATGGCAATCTTGCATGCAATCATGTAAGATTACATGTAACAGTTAACTGTGACAGTTAACAATAATGGTTATGTTTATTAAAAACAACAACAACAACAACAGTAAACACACACACACGTCCTACCAATGGTGGTGATGACAGTCCCTGCGAAAAAGAAGGCGGAGCTCAGGTCCCACAGGCTGCTGGGATTGGCGAGTGTCCCGGCAGGGTTCACTCCCGAGCGGATGGCTGCCACGACTTGCTGGAGGGAGAAGGAGAGGCAGACAAAAACTTGAACTCACAGAAAAAGACGGAAAAGTGCCTTGAGAATGCGGAACACCGCAGTGGAAAGTCTGATCGAATAATGTGATAAAACAACGAGCCTCCTCTCTTGTAGAATAACTGTTTACTACAATAGAGCCATTGTTATTCTTTAAAATTTGCACTGTACAGGTCATAACTTATTTTTACACTTGCAAGACGCTGAAGACTGTAAAAGCACACACACACACACACACACACACACACACACAAAACCCCCCACAAAGACGACGCAAATTCAGCAAGCCTCCCTCTCTACTTTCTTAAGAGCGATGCCTCTGTTGTCAAACGGTGAGTGGCTGTATCTTATTGATATCGTCTGAAGTCTGAAACATGGAAGATATTGACTTTATTTCCTTCCAAGAATTTCCAACAGGGAAAATGATCAATAATACAAAACGCTGAAGGTCCACCAGCTTCTCGGAATACTTTTTTTTGTTTTTTTAACCCTCACAGGTTCCACCCTCTGAGAAAGTAATGAGCTGTCCAAGGTGCTGAAACTACTACAGCGTCAACACACATGGTGGACACACAATTTCAAGTCTACACATCCTGTTCCATTGTTTGCTGTGATCTCAAGAAAAGTGACCGATATAAAATCAGTTCCAAACTTTATCCACACTTAATGTGACCTTTAGCCACTACAATCGATTAAAAACAAAACCTACATAATTTCAAGAGGGGAAGAAAAAATGAACAACAGAGATGTAGTTGCACAAGTGCGCACACCCTCTTATAATTGGGACGTGCCTGTGTTCACAATCAACTAATCACATTCAAACTCATGTTAAATAGGAATCAATGCACGCTAGCCACAATTTGAAGTGCCTCTGGTTAACCCAAATCAAGTGCATTTCTTGCATCCTTGTAGGTACGGTGTTCTTTTGGTGGTGGTGTGTTTGTGCCAAACATACCTTTTGGAATTCTGGCCACAAAGTTCCACCTCGGTTTTATGAAATCTCAAAACATTTTCTCACTTGCATTTGGAAGGGTTGAAATGTGTGGATTTTTTTTCTTCATTTGTTTTTGCCACCAGAGCCCAGAGCCCAGACATGTGAAGAAGATGGGAAATGGATGTCACATGTATCAAGCAGCCAGTACTTGCCGGAAATTCCTTCATCTCCTTTGACGAAGCTGTCGGCCTCCTGGCAGCCTCCCAGACCTGTTTTCTTATCATGAATTGTGGAGGGATGTCCAGTTTTTGGTAATCTGTCTGTCGCGCCATAATTTCGCCACTGTCGTCAATGTGTTCCATGGTATATTTAAAGCCTTGGAAGTTTTTGTCCCCTTCTCCTGACCGATACCTATAAACAGTGAGATCTCACTGATGCTTGCTGAAGTGCTCTGCAGATCGTGGCTTGTGCTACAAAAATGTCAGGAAAAGCTTACTAGAGCAACTGAAGTCTATCTAGGGTTATTCAGAATCCCTTTCAATGGTGGCAGGTGTGTGCTGGCTCACTTTTAACATGAGTTTAATTGTGATTGGTTAAGCTTTTCAGTTTCCAGTGTACCGAATTATCATTAAACTCAGATTTTTTTTCCTCATTCAGTTGTAAAGATTATAGGTCACATTAATGGTGGAAACAGTTTTGAAATGATCGATTTTCATATCACATCTCGTATTTGAAGAGTAAACATTTCGTATCCAGTGCATATCGACACAGATGAATATATTTCACCTTAACCAGATCCTCCAGATGACTGTGGTTGACGCAGGAGTGTTTGGCCAGAAAGTCCAACTTCTGGGTCAAGATGGCCAAGCGTTGAGCACTGATGGGGAAAGAAGGCGACAGTATTTGTCACAACTTGGCACCTCATTTGTTTGCATCGACACAATTAGAAATGTTTGCTTGTGGGCTACCAAATCCAATTATTTTTGACTTTGTTTAATCGCTGGAGAACATGTGATTTATTTTGCCCAACCCCCCAAACCATGCAAAGTGCCTGAGTTGAAATGTCAGCATTTTAAACGACTGCAACTTTCAGGGATGGATATGAAACAACAAGTACCCGATTACTGCTCCAACTATTTCTACGATCGGTATTTTGACTGTAGTAGCTGGAAGGACAAGTGTGTGGCTCGACTTTATAGTTTGTGGAAACAGTTTCTAGACCGCACAGCCCCTCCTCAAAGGTTTTGAGGCCTTCAGAAAGAGCATAGTTTTGCGCCAACCTTCTACTTGGCTTTTTAACAAAAATGCAAGAGGAATTTAAAAATCCCACGTTCTTGAAGGTTCGTGAAAAAGTACCGTACCATACTGAGAGCATTTTTAAAAACCTTATTCAGTCTGGGAGTGGGCCAATAGTTCAATTTAATAGCCTAAACGTATTAACATAACTCATTTGTGCAGGCCAATTTTTAATGGTTTTTTTTTACCTCTCATGAGGCTGTTCCAGGGACCTGAAAACGGCCGCTCCCATCACCAGGTAGAAGACGATCAAAAGAAAGATGGCGGTCACCGTCTTCCTTTTCATCACCGTGGCAACCACCTGCAATACTTCAACTGGTCAGTCAACCAACACGTGCATCGGAAAAAGGGAACGAACGAAAGCGTGATGGCGATTTGGTGGCCTCCCACCTCGCTCTCCTCTCGTGGAGTCAGCGTGATGGACTTTGTGGAGAAGGAGAGGCGGGGCTTGGTGTTGTGAGTGGCCGCTTTGGGGTCCAGTAAGTCTGGAGCTGCCACTGTCAGGGGGGATGTGGATAGTGGGGGTGGAGAAAAAAAAACATCGCCAGGAATTGTGTTTTACCCACACCGTCTCATTTCACTTGCTACGGCCATTTAGTTGTTAATTTTAGAAGTCTTTATAAATAAATCACAGACAAGGCTTCAAAATGGCCTTTCAATCCTGACACAAGCAAACACATGAATCGCTCTCTCTTGCCTGTTTTAGTGACAACATTTTTTAGAAGCAGTTTAGAATAACTGTACAGTACAGTACACATAGGTACAGTAACATAATTTTAGATTGTGATTCTCCAACATTTTACACCAAGTACCACCTAAAATCATTTGTAGCTCTCCAAGTACCACCGTTATGATCAACGTTATAACAAAGTAACATAAAAAACAAGACAGAGGTTTTATTCTTGAAAAGTATATTTCATATTAGTGTAAACCACTGTAACATTATGCACAATTAGAATTAACATGATGGTTAAGTATAGGGGGGGGAAACTGTACTTGTTTCAGTGAAAATGTTTACATATAAAAGTGAGACAAAATTACCTAAATAAATATTTTTTTTAAAAACAGTTAATGCATTGTACAAAACTGAACACATCAAATGTACTGCACTGGATGAAAAAAAATGTTTCAGCCACTGTAACACATTTTCAACATTTAATTCATTTTTTTGCTTTTTTCCTCCGACCACGAGAGGGAGCCCGCGTACCACATGTTGAGAATGGCTGGTTCACTCTGTTACATTGCACCAACCATTAGTTTCTGGCAATAGCTTTTTTGTTGCTATTTCATACACATTCAACAATTAAAGGCCATAGATAACAAACACAGTCATTACCAGGTCACATAAAGAAACAAAAATCATTTTAAACAAGCTTTCAATGGCGTCGCTGCTCAGCCTTATTGCAATTGAAATGTTTTTTCACTTGTCCACGATAAGTTCAGTGGTGAAAAAAATGTCAAAAAAGATAGGCTGTCAACAATTTGATGCTTTGTAAAAGAATTTCGTTTCTCAGCTTTTTTTTGTTGTTGCATAAATAGACAGTCATATACTGTACATCATGCTTGATCAAGCAAACAATCCAAAAGATGTACTGTATTACAAACTAACATTACCTTAAAAATAACTGTCAGCGTTTGTGTTTTAAGACCATTTTTTATTATTATAAAAAAATAAATTAAGACCATTGTGCTTATAGAAGTGCGATATGGACTCTCACTCAACAAATTTTTTTTTTTTTTTTTTTAAGTTATGAGATGAGCTAATTGCGCTGTTATGTCACTACTTTAAATGTAATGTCAAATGTTACTGGAAAATACTATTGCCATCTTCAGGTACGCACGGAAATATTTCAAAGTATTAGAATGAATAAATAAATAAATTCAAAAAGTACTACAATCAGTGCTACTCACTCCTGGATCGAGCCTATCCAATGCCCTCCGGGCTCCTCTCCTCCTCCTCATTCGACGCCCTCACTGCGTTTCGGGGAATCTTTCCTCCTCTTGGCCTCTCCTCCCTGTGATGCTGAGGCCTCCTTGTCCTGCTCTTCCTCCTCCTCTTCCTCGTCTTCTTGGTCTCTCCTCCGCTGAGGCCGGGCCAGCGGCAGAGCGGTGTTGGAGCTCCACGTGTGCCAGACAAATGCTCTTTGGCTCTCTGGCATGCACGCTGCTCCACTGCGCTCCCTGAGCGAAGGAGGGATGGGATAAAACAGAGGGAGGAGCAGCAGGGGGAGAGAGATGGGTGGAGAAACACACATGCATGCACACTCACAAAGAGTGAAGTTCTGGTCATGACACACACACACACACACACACACACACACACGCACACACACACACACACACACAGTATCACATGCATTTATGTGGCCCAGGATAGCAAATCAAACATTACAACTTCCACTTCCATGACGCTTGCTATCATCTGTACCAACATTTTCAAATTCTCATATGTAATAAACAAGAGAGATATTGCAAGCATCTTCTTCTTACCAAACCCTCATTACGATAAGTTGAACAATAGTGGAATAAACCATTTTATTCTTGACTTCTTTATATGGTTTCACAGTCATAACAGCCGTCCAAGGGAAACAGTAACTAAAATGTGGCCTGTGACAAAAATGTGTTTGACACCCCTGAGTTAAGGTAAATTAAAAAAACAAAACAAAACAATTACCGGTAAGTTAAAATGAACATGTACATTTTTGTAAATTATTTTACTGTCACTAAAATACTTTAAAATGTTATCAATAACTAATTTTTGATTGATCACACCATTATTTAATAAAATAGATCAAATGTATCGTGTAGTATTTTTAATTTTATTCTTTACAATTTATCCATTAACCAAATCATTAACAATAATAATGAAAATGAATGTATTCATTTTCACCCTTTCATTTTGGAGAGCGGGAGTTACTGAATGAATGAGACTCGATGGTTTCTTCTCTGACCTCAAAAATTTGAAAAGCATCACGTGCACTTCTAGAATAGATGACAGATACCAGCAAATATTAATTGAAGTTTAAAGTTGAAAATGTACAAAATTATTCATAACATGTTCTTTTTTTCTTTTTGGGGGGGGGGGGGATACATCACAAAATATGTTTTGGAGAACAACATCACAAACATTTTCAAAGCCTTGTCATGTAATTTTACAGGTTTGAAATTAATTTTATTTTTAATGCTTCTCTCTCTCCCTCTCACTCTCTTTTTTGTGATGTTTGGCATCCATTTCAAATGTTTAGCAGGATGCTGATCTGGCATTGCCATCCTCATGATTGCCGTCCCCGTCGGCTCTCTTGACACTCTGCTGCTGATGAGAAATTAATAGCAGTTTAAATCTTCATGCTTCCCCCTTGCTGGCTCCCACACACCAAAAAAAAAAAATACAATCCCATTTATACAGCCAAAGATAGACACGTGTGGGTCAATGTGTGTCACGGTTAGCTGAACACTCAGTGCTGTGCACATGTGTTTCTCCACTGTGTCGATTGAGTTTGTGATACAACACAGCAAAGTGTGGCTATTTGATGAAGAAATCAGTCCCGCACCATGTGAGTGCATTATTTATGCTGGCCAGAAGAGGGAGACTCCAATGGTTTGTCAGGTAGAACACGAGTCCGTGAGGAAACTAAGAAAAAGATACGAGGAAGATATTAGTGTGTGTCGTGAAACATTAGGAATATCAATCGCTGTATTGGCTACACTGTTCGTCTCATTAGGGATAAGAGTGAATTAGAACATATCCGAGATGACTTTGGGGCAAGAGGCAAGTCTCCCTCTTGTGATTGCACAAGTGTGTACAGCCTCTTATGTTTGAGGACGCGGCTGTTTTTAGTTTACCAATCACATTCAAACTCCTGTTAAATGGGAGTGGCCATTTGAAGTGTCTGCGATTAACCCCAGTTAAAATAGAGATGTTCTAGTAGGCTTTCCCTGACATTGGTGTAATTGCATCTTATAGCGTGAGCCATGGTCGGGCAGCTTCTACAGCGTCATTGTTCAAAGGTATCGGCCAGGAGAAGGGCTGATCACAAAAACCTGGCATTTTAACAGGGGTGTTTAGACTTTTTATATCCACTCATTACAACCTGTATTCAATTAGCTTCTCATCATCCATCTTAATGTATAGGATGCTCCTAGTCTAGTGGGTCTTTTTCCTCTTTTTGTCATGATAGCAGGCAGTTCAGTGCGTCATAATTATTGAAGAGTGATATGTGATCCCAGTGAGCCAAAATACCGAATATCATGTCAAATTGTTTTAGTAATGCTAATTAAACATAAGGCAATCATGAGACGCATTACTGTGGAAGGGCCCAACGATGAAATTGAAAAGCTGCTATTTTTACGGGACTGAGTGCAACAAGTTTTCTTTTTATTTGTTATCAATTACAGCTACGCTACTCACCAAAAGTTACAATTATGACAGAGGCGGTTAAATTGAGCCAGTTTATTTTTTCTTCCAGGATCACCACAGGTACTTACAATATTGGGGCAAACTCATAGATGAACGTCTATTTCACAATTGGAACAGAAAATGGATGGATGGATGGATTCTCCCGTACACAAAAACCAGATAGACTTGTAAGTGGCTCAACTTACCGCACTCTCTCCTATCGAACTTTTGTTGGGCCCTCTTATCACAAACATGTCATGGTTAGGTGGGTCTATGTACTCGTGATCCTATGCGCTTAAAATAAGTACCCACAAATACCTGTGGGCTAATGACCATTGGAGGCTGGTTCATAACATGCTGGCAGCATGCTGGGCTGCAATTAGTCGCCCATGATGAAGCGGAACTGCCCTCTCAGTGTGTGTTGTACAAGAAATCCAGTCGTGTTGCCAGAGTGCAAGAGAAACATCCTCTCTGTGGCAATAGCGTACTGTGTTGCGTGCGTGCTCGTGTGCGTGTGTGTGTGCGTGGTATTGTACTGCGACACAATTAGTGCTTCCTGACTGTCCAGTTGTAATGACCAGAAACTCATAATAATAGGCTTGTGGAATGTGACGGCAACTAGTTCAAACAAACTCAAGTGTATAGAAATGCCTGGCATTTGGGAGTTTGTGTGTGTGAGCGTATGCGTGCATGCCCGTGTGTGTGTGTGTGTGTGTTGTCCATCTGATTCATGCCAGTCTGAAACCATATAAAACTGGCTCAAACTAGACCGATCAGTATGATTATCATAAGGGGAAAAAAAAGAATACAATTTTTGTTCCTCATTGTCGGCGGCATAGTGGTCGACTGGTTAGCACGTCCGCCTCATAGTGCAGAGGTCCGGGGTTCGATTCCGGGCCTCAGCCTTCCTGTGTGGAGTTTGAATGTTCTCCCCGTATTTGTGTGGGTTTTCTCTGGGTTCTCCGGTTTTCTCCCGCATTCCAAATACACGCATGGTAGGTAAATTAAGCACTCTAAATTGTCCGTAGGTGCGAATGTTTGTTTTTCAATGCGTGCTCTGCGATTGGCTGGCAACCAGTTCAGTGTGTACCCCGTTGTCTGCCCGAAAACGGCTGAGATAGGCTCCAGCACCCCCACGACCCTCGTAAGGACAACCGGATTCCAAAATGGATGGATAGATGTACCTTCTGCCATCTATTGGCACAGCATTTAATTCTATCATTGGCAATACATAAGAATTTTACCAACGAGCAAGTGAAATTGGATCATTTCCCAATGATCGCACATTAATTAGCACAATGGTTGGCATTCATTCATCTAATGAGATCTAATACAGATCAATATGACCTTACAAAGATAATGTGTCGTTTGGGTTGACGCTGCAAGAAAGGTATTTGAGATTGAGTGCTATCCTAAATATGTGGGAAAAAAAATTGGTCCTGGTAGCAAAGAGTTGAAAGGACCTGACACGGACGCATGTTAGTGTTCTTATGTGAGGCCCCCGCCGCACATATCACTGTTAATTTAGCCATTATATACCAGATCATGTGTTGATGTTATATTGGGGTCCGGACCTAAAAATAGCATCCATGGTTTGGACTGTTGGGGCCCATAAAATAGTACAAGTTAATCCCTGTTATGTAACTGAGTGAAGAAGGTGGAGGGACTTCCAAATGGGACCTGGGGTTGAGTTTGTGTGTGTGTGTGTGTGTGTGTGTGTGTGTGTGTGTGTGTGTGTGTGTGTGTGTGTGTGTGTGTGTGTGTGTGCGTGTGCGTGTGCGTGTGCGTGTGCGTGTGCGTGTGCGTGTGCGTGTGCGTGTGTGTGTGTGTGTGAGAGAGAGAGCATGCACGTGAATGCACTTGGGCTATGCTGAAAACAAACAGAGTCCTGAAATTGCGTGACATGGTGCTGGGAAGCGCACGCAGCTCGCAAAATAGTACATGGAGTCGACAGCTGTTAATTGTGTCACATGTGTAAAGTGGAGTTAGACTGACAAAACGGTAACATCACACAGGACATAACTGCGGGACACGGGTCACCGACCTTTTTGAACGGTCAACTTGAGAAGGGCTGCCGCTTCGATGAACACCAAATGATTAACTTGCTGAAATTACCTATAAAATGATGCTATTATTATTCATTGATGATTTCATCCATGTGACGACTGATCATGTTGATGGTTTCTCTCGCTGTTTTAATATCAGAATGCAGCACTTTATTTCTATAACTCGAGGGTTCATCTTTTCAAATGGTCACTTGGACACCATTTCCAGGAAATCACAATGTCTAATCCCTCGTGAACTCTTATTACAACGGGTCTGCTATTCATCTGCTCCCTTGGGGGCTAACTGACTCTGAAAATGTACTGTATACTAAAACACAGAATAATTAACGAAACTACCCAAACGATTTCGAACATGAAATTAGGTGGGAAGTGGCCTGCGATTGAATTGATATAATCTGACTTTTCTACCATATTGTCTACTTTCCTATCGAATTTTGATATGTAGCGTTGCACCTGTATAATAGCAAGAACTCTACTTACTGAAATAATACCTAAACAATAAACAAAGATGCTTTGGTCAAAATCTTTAGCACCTCTTCAAGACATAATAATTTTCATCTCATTTCTTTTTATTTTTTTCAGAATTCATGTTCTATGTCAGAACCCATACGGTTTCCCCAAGAAGACCTATCTGAGGCCCATGTTCAAATCTTAACTGGGCCCTGTCACGTGAGTGCAGTTTCCAATGAATCTTTTGAAAATGTCAGGCAGCGTTTTTTCAACAATACAGATATTAGGCTCCTGATTTAAAAGGATGTTCAACGATAGCAGTGAATGGTCAAGATATGGTAAATGGGCTGTCACTTGGGAAGCGGTTTACACTGTTCGTACATTCACCGACTGATGACGAAGCATCAGGAGCAACTGGGGGTTCATTATCTTGCTCAAGGATCGACCACTATCACTGAGTCATTCCGACCCGATAAAAGGACGGGAATCATCCACAGAACTTTGCATTCGGAGTCTAACCTCATTCGCACACACGCATACGAACACACGCGCGCACTCACACAAAGCTGCAACTCAGCAATTAGGATTCTTCAGTGGGATGTTTGTACACCATTCAGCTGTGACAAAATGAGGAGCGATCACACTGTAACCACAAATGCACAAGTGCAAGTGTTCATGATTTGTCTTTGCCGAAGCACCTGCTTTGCACTGTTGTGTTGTCATCCGACGAGTAAATCGGCAACGTTTCTTGCCCTGATCATGAGCCAAAGAACAAACACGGCCGTGTCAGCGTGCTTTTCAATATTTGTTTAATTAATGCTATTTGCAGTGTAACTTGACCTGAGGAAGAGAGCTCTGAGGAAGTACAGTATTGGACAAATGCATACGTTATTTATTTATTTTTGTATAATCATTCTGTAGTCAGTGTATTGGAAAGTATTTCATGTTGCTTGTCGAATTAAGACCAGGTAGGTTTTTGAAAACCTTGGTTAAATGTAGTCTTAATACATAGATTTATTCGGGAATGCACGCAATCGTATGAGTACAGTACGGCGCTACTTTACTTTTTAGTGTGTTGCCCCCCAGTGGTTGTTAGCAGGAATTGCAACAACTAAAGCTTTTTAATTAATTTATTTATTTTTTTTGCTGAAATGTTGGATTTCCAAGTATTTCGGTATGCTCCCTTTATTTATTTGTCATTCATATAAATTACATGCACTGTATTAGTGGTATTGGATGGATCAATGTTCAAATACATAAATTTATAATATGTGGGTTACATATACGATATGTTACATTATTAATTGCACTCGTGATCTCTGACAGGCTCACAAGTTTAGATTCAGTTTACACTTCTGTTTACTGTTGCAGACATGCAAGAAGATAAAATACTTTTTTTTCTTTTTCCAGATTGAATTAACAGTTCATGATGTTTTAATTCAGGAAAACTATCGAGTTGTTATTCATGCAAACAATGAATGAATAAAACAAGTCATATACGTCAACAATCGTAACAACAACAAATATGATCTATTACTGTAATCATTTATGAGGCGCTTTGTTACAGTTGCAGCAGTTGCTAATGCGCTAAACATTTCAAGATGCATGGTGTTGTATAAGCGTTATGATCATGACCTTCCCGGATTGGTTGAAACAAATCACGTGTTTCTATTACTTTTATACTGAGGCGTGTGGATCGTTAACTAAACGGCTCCTTACAGATACGTGCGCGCGTGTGTGTGCGTGTGTGTGTGCGCGTGTGTGAGTGTGTGTGTGTGTGTGTCTCCAATGTAGTGCATTAAAAATAAGTTCAAACGCTCAGCTTCCAGAAACTCAAAATGTCTAAGGGCGGAACCCTCATGTTACGCTTGCAATGAAACGAAATCCAAGCTTGGTGTCGACGCCAAATGAAACAAGCTGGATCAGGCTGTGGACGTGGCCGAGACACGCAGGCTGTGCATGTGTCTGCTGCCTGGATCTTCCACGTGGCTGCCAACACACTCATTTTCCATTCGGTGGCGGTTAAGAGCGCGCGCCTGGCGCAGTGCAGAGCCCGCGGCGCGTTCACGTACCAGCTGCAAGAGGAGGCGCTACTACTGGTAATTGAACGCACCACCACCACCTCAGCAATATACTGTATCTCACCTTTTCCCTTCGCTGTGTGCTCACTTCATCTGCGGTGATAGGTAAGTGGCCGCGGGCGGGTTTATGTGTTCTGCACGTCCTCTGCACTGCATGCTCGCTGTCAATTTATTACCCAGCACGTATGTTTTAGAAACATGCCCAGCGTTGTCGACGATCAAGCTTATTGTTTCATCTTGACACACAATCGGTTATTGGAGCCGACTTTTAATAGTCATGTATATTCACTGGTGCTCACAACCTTAGGCACACTTGCACGATCTATTGCGATCCAATACAAGAGCAGGATAAAAAAAAAAGAGTGCTGCGCTCATGGACCGGTTGTGGAAAAGTGTAGCTATTAAACGTAACGACACACTGCTCCAGTTCCATCGTGGTTTATTTTACTTCTTGTTTCGTTTTGATACAGTTGACTTTGAATGGGCAAGTCAATATCGCCATAAAGTGCTTTAAGTGGCCTCCATCAGAATCACTCAGTCTTCATCCCAATGTAACAGAAGTGGCTAAACATTTGCGCACATGCTAGTGGAATAAAGATCTTCAAATAAGTTTCCTATATAAGGGACTTTGGCTTGTTCATACTCAGCTCCGCGCGCGCGTGTGTGTGTGTGTGTGTGTATGTATATATATATATATATAGCGCACTGTAGATGGGGTGCACCTTGTTGCCAGCCAATCGCAGGGCACCCATAGACGAACAACCATCCGCACTCACAATCACACGTAGGGACAATTTTGAGTGTCCCATGGCCAAAAAGTTCAAAACTGAATTAAAAAACAAAAAACAACTTAATATAATACAGTACTACCTAACGGGTACTTGCCCTGTGGGCCTACAGATTCTTAAAAGACATAGGGAGTGGTAGTTGTTTGATTGTTACGATATAGCAACGTATAATTATTTATAAGTGTGTTTGTTTAGGCTTGATCATGGATAGACATCTGACCAGACTAGTCCCATCAGTTCTGGTTCTGGCTCTGGTCCTGCACGTTCACCCATCCCAGACTGCACCTCAAAGGTAAACCATATGTTTGCACTGCACTCTGTGTACACTCGCTCTGGTTTTTGTGAACATGTTGCTAAGCTTTATGACACCGAATGGTTCATGCTGTTGCTTCGAATGTCCAATCGTTGTCTTACATACGATAAAGAAAGAATACGGTGTCATTGGTATGCCTGCAGAATGAATGACGTGAATATCGATTATTTGGATGTTTTGCATATATTTGCATAGTCGTACTGTATTGGGTAGTATCACATAATGTGCATTTTCAACTTTTCAACATATCCAAAAGAGAGGATCCAGAGAAAGTTCAGCCAAATTCCAGATTGCTGACCAATCCTTTTGGTTCAGGAGAGGAGGAGCGAAGGTGACTGACACAACAACAACAACCCGACACATAGCTAGTAGAGAACATGTGTCAGTATTTTTGTACATTTCTGTTTTAGTGGGCCAAGACACGATTGTCTTGTCATTGTGGACTTTAGCTGCTGTGTTGTTACAATGTTGTGCCCTACAATGATAAGATTACATGTGCAATCATACTGATTCATGTTGCAACGTACAGTATATTCATCCAAACTTGTCCACAAGAGAACTTGCTAGATCCCTCAGCATGTTTATTGGGGTTTATTTTAGCTGACATTTATAGTAAACCGAATTATTGTGTCTTTCAAAACATACTAGCTTACACTCACTGGTCACAATATTAGGTACAGTTGGTTCATATTCAGAGGTCAGTTAGGACTAATATTTAAAGATGTTTGACTTACATTACTGAGGTTTGAGTTTTCACTCTCGGTTTTGACCTTCCTGTGTTAAGTTTGCGTTATCATGCTTGCGTAGGTGTGCCATCTTTGGCCCACATTCCAAAAACACGGATATTACGGAAACGAAGACTCAAAATTGTCCATAGAGTGTGAAAGGCCTTTTTTGTCAATATGTGTTCTCTGCATGGCTGGCTATCCCTCGAGGGTTGATCACACCTTTTGCCTAAAGTCAGCCGGGATCGACTCCAACTCATCTGCAACTTGTATGAGGACAAGCGCTACACAAATTAATTGATGGTTGCAATGTTTACCAATGTGGTTGTAGTTTGCAGTCATCTACATTCCATCTGACCTATTGATGGCACATTTAACAAAATACACTTACCTGTTTGTTATTGTCATTGTGCCGCTGTACCTAATGAAGTGTCCAGAGAATGGCATTTATTTCTCGTGACCTGATTGGTTGCATCACATATGGGTCACACATTGTATCGCATACAAGTCCAGAGTCAGTGTGTTACATAATTTATATTTCAAACATACTACTTACTTGTATGTGTAAAATGTGTGTGTGTGTGTGTGCGTGTGCGTGTGCGTGTGCTTGTGCGCGTGCGTGTGTGTGTCTCCCTCGCAGGTTGCTGCAGCGTTACATTGAGTTAACAAAAAAAGACGATGTTCGGATCAACTCGCGAGATGAAGGTAAATATCAGCACCATGTTAACGTCCTTTTTCACATGGCTAAGAAGAAATACCAAGCTAGATATTAAAAATGATAAGTTTAACATACACTTAACTTATTTTTCCCCTTGTTTGGTCAGAGGTGTTCTACCTGTTTCGTCTGTATGACTTCGACCGCAGTGAACGCCTGGACGGCTTGGAGATGATGAAACTGCTGTCGGACTACAATTCCCAGCATGCAACTGAGGAACAGGCCAAGGACATGGATGTAAGGAGAAGTGAAAGAATGTTTTTCATGTAGAGGACGTCAAAATGTTTGTAAGATAACTTATTTTGTTTTTCATTTATACTGTATTTTTGGGACTGAAAGGCATCGTCAAAAAAATGCATCATGAAGACCAAAAAACATAGAAGTTGCTCCAGACTATTTGTCACATTTTGGGGGGAAATTTATTACAGTGTATATATAAAAATAATAATAATAATAATAATAAACAAGAGTAAGAACAGTAAAGCTAAGAACCTCCTTTCCTAATCATGAATGCATTCAGAAATATGTGCATATGCGTACTACTTTGCCCCGATCATTCGGAAACTCAGAGCGTTGTTCAAATATGCCGTTCGGTTATTCAGAGTGCTCCAAAAAAAGAAGGCCACAGCCCAGTGTGTCAGACAATACAAGAAAAATAACTATTTCAAGCGTGACCTGCTGATTACGATAGTTAATAACATAGACTGCTTTCGGAAATGAATTAGACGGGAGCGCGCAGTGTCTCTCTGAACACACACACACACACACACACTCTACGCGTGGTGTTAGGGCATCAGAGTGAATTCCCGAACGCACCCCGTGTTGACAGCCAAAAGCGTCCGCTTCTCACTGCGGAAAACCTTTTGTTGTTGTTGTTGTTGATATGTTTGTGTGTCCAGGTGGTGTCCCTGGTGGATTTCCTTCTTCAGAGTCAGGATGTGAACCGGGATGGTCTCTTGACCCCCTCAGAGCTGCTCTCTCTTCCGTCAGCTCACACAGAGGTAGAGCACAGTACTGTACACTCTAATTGGTTGTTAACACGAGCCTAGTGCGGAGAAAGGCATTCGAAAATGGATGGATGGAAGTAGCGCTTTTTAACAAAAATATTCGCGTAATAAAAAGTATGTTGCACTACTGACACGTACACATTTTCCCAAAAGTTACTTCAGCAAATGCAACGGACTATATTTAGCTTGTGAGCTGCTACCCACCTATGACTCTGAGTAATGATATGAATTAGTGTTCTTTTTTTTAATCTGGTGCTTCACACTATTGGCATTACACTGTTCACTTATTATCATTATTATTATTATTTTTTTTTTGCAATTTTGGAAAATTAAGAGCATTTTAGAATTTAGTATGAAAAACTAGGTTAAATAATAGTAATAGTAATAATAATACAATTAAAGCATTGGAGTGTGTTTTTCTCATTTAAAAAAATTATACATTCTTAAACTTCATCAGTCATATTTTAGAGTTTTAGAAAATTGTGAGGTTTTCATTTGAAGAGATTGAATTTTTTTTTATATTTGTATAATTTAGCTTTTAATTAGTAGTCATTTAAAAATATTTGAATCATGGCTGTTAAAACCAAATATAATGAAAGAGACAGAATGTTAGGGCTTAAACATGTTTGAATCTAATCATCCATCCATCCATCCATTTTCCGAACCGCTTGATCCTCACTAGGGTCGCGGGGGGTGCTGGAGCCTATCCCAGCCATCTCCGGGCAGTAGGCGGGGGACACCCTGAATCAGTTGCCAGCCAATCGCAGGGCACACAGAGACGAACAACCATCCACGCCCACACTCACACCTAGGGACAATTTAGAGCGTCCAATCAGCCTGACATGCATGTTTTTGGAATGTGGGAGGAAATCGGAGCACCCGGAGAAAACCCACGCAGGCCCGGGGAGAACATGCAAACTCCACACAGGGAGGGGAACCGGAATCGAACCCGGTACCTCTGCACTGTGAAGCCGACGTGCTAACCACTGGACTACCGGGCCGCATTGAATCTAATCATTGATTATATTAATGTTTTTTTGTATGGCTCTTCAAATTACAACCATTATAAATAATAATAATAATAATAATAATAGATTTTATTTATAAGCGCCTTTCAAGACACCCAAGGACACTTTACAATAACAAAAAACATGAAAGTGACATCATTATTTTTCTGTTATATTGACCTGCTTATACTGACTTATTTGA
Source organism: Hippocampus guttulatus (assembly GCF_054856545.1). Lineage (NCBI taxonomy): Eukaryota > Metazoa > Chordata > Actinopteri > Syngnathiformes > Syngnathidae > Hippocampus > Hippocampus guttulatus. Next base: position 17,965,916 of record NC_141263.1, read on the forward strand.
TACTTTTTATTTCATTAATAGAACATTATGTAATATAAAATAACCTAGAATAACCTTATTTGACCACTGTAATGTGAGACCCTCTCTGCCTTTGGCCCATAAAGGACAATCAGATCGAAGATCGGCGATCGGATGATCAGAAGGCGATTCTGGACGAGGGGACGCCAGACATGGATACCAAGCAGGAGATGATGGAAGCAGCCAAAGAACACGAGGAGCCCGATGAGCACGGTCAGGCTCATCAAGAGGAGGTGCAACACGAAGTTAGAGCAGAAGCAGAACAAGAGTCCATGCGACACGAAGACGAACACAGAGGACAGCAAGTCCCGGAAGACTTTGCAGCAGAGCAGAGGCATGAACAGGAAGTCCCTGTACATCAGGGCCAACCGGAAATATGAACACACAAGCACTGCAGAAGACTGATGGAATATAGGGTGGTCATATATTGGCATCCATTGTCTGAGACCACTTCTTTGCCATATTTATGAAACAGGAGCAGAAGGAAATCTTCAATTAAGACCACTAGATATGATTTCCAGGATTTTGTTCTTTCTGTGGACGGATATTGTTTACATGTCGTGCGCCTAATAGGCTTGATTTCACTAATAGTGCAGTGAAATCAACCACGTCTTCCTCCTTGACTTGTTCTAAACAATAATCGAGTAATAGGCAATTCTCTCTTAGTATGCCAAACCCGATTAAAAAAAGGCAGAATTTGGAGAATTTTAGTGTGACTGATGGATGGCATAAAATATGTTCACTTCATGAACTCCAGCTTCCTAATAGCTGTCTGAAAATATTCATGAAAACATCAACATTTGAGTACCCAATCCTGTTGTGTACTGTATCTGTATTGTAGAGTGTGTTATGAATGGGTTTATGCATTGCTGTAAATTGTGTCCCTTTACCTCTTTTCTGAACCATTTATACAAACCCCGCCAGACATGATACTTTTTCCATTCTTATTTGTTTTTATTTTCAGAATTTATTAAATGAGTTAAATTCTCAATTTCCCAAACAAAAAAATCACTACATGCTGAAGACTTGCAATATGATCTTTTTTTTTCAAAACTTTGGTGAAATTTTGATATGAACGTGTACAACTATATGCAGACAATATCAATGTTAAATATCAATCAGAAATAAAAACAAAAGAAACAAACCTACTAAAGGAGTAAAGAGGACAAGGCAATAGTCATGATGAACTCATGACAAAATACAAACTATCATTGTTTGTGTTATTTGACAGTGGCGTTGTAATGATGTCACGTGGACCTCGATGTCACCGCGAGAATCACTCTGAATAAATTAAAATGATTTCAATTATTATAATGATCAAAATGATCATTATCATCATGACAGTCCAAACAATTACAATTGTTGTATTTTTTTTTCCATTTCTGTTGTATTTGCTTGACAGTCCCTTTTGAGGAAGTACGTGCCTAATGTTGGTTGCTATAGCGACAGCGAAACAACAACCAACATGGCGGTCAACGCGCAAAGTGCAGGTTTGTTTTTACCAGCGCAAACCGCCGTCAAGATGAAGTCGGACCAAATAAATTCAAGTAGAAGTAGCAAACTATTGTAAATGCCAAAACAAATAAAGTCACGTTTTTTTTTTAAATCCCAGAGGTGGAAAAAAAGATTCGAGCAGCTTTCGAAGCGTTTGATTACCAATCAAACGGCACAGTCGATGTCCGGTAAGCTCCTTTTAAAGTGCAAATAATAATCATGATTCTAATCATATAAAAAGAAGAATTTTAAAAAGATTTAAGTTTTTCTAGTCGTCTGCATTTCCTTGCGTAATGTATATGTGTTATCAAGCACAGTACAAGCTACCAGACATCTCTAGCTTAACATAATTACATGACACATAAAGATATATTGCTAGGTGAGTTATACACTTACAATGCATATCCTGTATTTGATACCATGTCAGTTTGTACCTTATAAACCAGACATGCTCCAGGATTTTTTTCTCTCCGGGTGATAACAGGGGACTTGACACACACATACTGTATGGTGGCTGAGAAAATAATTTGCAAATCTATTTTAGAATATCAAATAAAACGTTGGAGGGGCTTAACTAGGGCTACATTTACAGTATTTCTGACCGGGCGTTCGCCCTTCTTAGCTGGGTGTTGAGCGATCCCTGTTCTAAACTGAAAACTGTTTGGACATGCATAACACTGTTATGTATTTGTTTTCCCAGTGAAATTGGCACTATCATCTATTCTCTGGGTCGCTTCCCCAGTCAGGCAGACCTGCACAACTTCATTGCTGAGGTCAGAACCTTATTGATCTATATTGAACTCTTACATTAAAAAAAAATCATCTTGAGGAAGCATGGTGCCATAATGGCAAGCAAATATCAAGCAAAGAAATGGCTTTTAACTTATTTTATTGAACATTAACCCAAAAAAAACATGTATAGTAAGGCGTTTTTAGACAAAAAAAATGACCATGAATAGTAAGGCGTTTTTAGCCGAAAAAAGCGACCATGAATAGTAAGGCGTTTTTAGCCGGTAAAAAAACGACCAGGTATAGTAAGGCATTTTAACCCAAAAAAACGACCATGTATAGTAAGGCGTTTTTAGACGAAAAAAAACGACCACGTAAGGTAAGGTGTTTTTAGCCGAAAAAAACGACCATGTATAGGAAGGCGTTTTTAGCCGAAAAAAAACGACCATGTAAAGGAAGGCGTTTTTAGCCAAAAAAAACGACCATGTACAGTAAGGCATTTTAACCCCAAAAAACAACCATGTAGAGGAAGTCGTTCTTAGCCGAAAAAAACCGGCCATGTACTGTATATATCCATCCATTTTCCGAACCGCTGAATCCTCAATAGGGTCGCGGGGAGTGCCGGAGCCTATCCCAGCCGTCATCGGGCAGTAGGCGGGGGACACCCTGAACTGGTTGCCAGCCAATCGCAGGGCACACAGAGACGAACAACCATGCGCGCTCACACTCACACCTAGGGACAATTTAGTGTGTTCAATAAGCCTGCCATGCATGTTTTTGGAACGTGGGAGGAAACCGGAGCACCCGGAGAAAACCCACGCAGGCCCGGGGAGAACATGCAAACTCCACACAGGGAGGCTGGAGCTGGAATTGAACCCGGAACCTCTGCACTGTGAAGTCGACGTGGTAACCACTGGACTACCGGGCCGCCGTACTGTATATAGTAAGGCGTTTTAGCCGAAAAAAAACGACCAAGAATAGGAAGGCGTTTTTAGCCGAAAAAAAACTACCATGTATAGTAAGGCGTTTTTTGACGAAAAAAACAACCATGCATAGTAAGGCGTTTTTTGACGAAAATAACAACCATGTATAGTCAGGCGTTTTTTGACGAAAAAAAACGACCACATATAGTAAGGCATTTTTAGCTGAAAAAAATGACCATGTATAGTAAGGTGTTTTTAGCCGAAAAAAAAACGACCATGTATAGTAAGGCGTTTTTTGAAGAAAAAAAACGACCATGTATAGTAAGGCGTTTTTCGATGAAAAAAAACGACCACATATAGTAAGGCATTTTTAGACGAAAAAAATGACCATGTATAGTAAGGCGTTTTTAGCCGAAAAAAAAACGACCATGTATAGTAAGGCGTTTTTTGACGAAAAAAACAACCATGTATAGAAAGGTGTTTTTAGCAGAAAAAAACGACAATGTATAGTAAGGCGTTTTTGGACGGAAAAAAAACGACCATGAATAGTAAGGCGTTTTTTTGACGAAAAAAACAACCATGTGTAGTAAGGCGTTTTTTGACGAAAAAAACCGACCATGAATCGTTAGGCATTTTTTGACGAAATCAACAACCATGTATAGTAAGGCGTTTTTTGACGAAAAAAACAACCATGTATAGTAAGGCGTTTTTTGACGAAAAAAACAACCATGTATAGTAAGGCGTTTTTTTGACGAAAAAAACGACCATGTATATAGTTAGGCTTTTTTAGCCGAAAAAAATGACCATGTATAGTAAGGTGTTTTTAGCCGAAAAAAAACGACCATGTGTAGTAAGGCGTTTTTTGACGAAAAAAAACGACCATGTATAGTAAGGCGTTTTTTGCCGAAAAAAACGACCATGTATAGAGTAAGCCTTTTTAGCCGAAAAAAATGACCATGTATAGTAAGGTGTTTTTAGCCGAAAAAAACGACCATGTATAGTAAGGTGTTTTTAGCCGAAAAAAACGACCATGTGTAGTAAGGCGTTTTTTGACGAAAAAAACAACCATGTATATAGTAAGGTGTTTTTAGCCGAAAAAAATGACCATGTATAGTGAGGTGTTTTTAGCCGAAAAAAACCGACCATGTGTAGTAAGGCGTTTTTTGACGAAAAAAAAACGACCATGTATAGTAAGGCGTTTTTGGATGAAAAAAACAACCATGTATAGTAAGGCGTTTTTAGCCGAAAAAAACGACCATGTATAGTAAGGCGTTTTTTGACGAAAAAAACAACCATGTATAGAAAGGTGTTTTTAGCAGAAAAAAACGACCATGTATAGTAAGGTGTTTTTGGACGGAAAAAAAACGACCATGAATAGTAAGGCGTTTTTAGCCGAAAAAAACGACCATGTATAGCAGGGGTGTCAAACATACGGCCCGCGGGCCGGAACTGGCCCCCGAGGGGGTTCGATCAGGCCCGCGGGATAATTTAAAAATGAAAAAAAAAGCATAAAAGACACAAAATGAATATTTTTATTAAGATGCAATTCATGTATTAACCACTAGTCATTGTTTTCTCTTTCGTTTGTAAAGTGTAGGTGGGGGTTACATTTAGATTTCACATGCACATGTGTAAATGGTTTAAAAAAATCCTTTCTTTATAAATCTTGTTTAATCTTAAAATGCATGACTATATTTTTAAATACTAATTGTTCAAGTTTTGTGCCTTTGTACAATCAGTGGGATCAGTTGCACTGCATATATGTGAATGATAAAATTAAATTGCACATTTGTCGAAGGAAATCTAAGGTGTTTTATGAAATGTTAGGTAAATGAAATGTAGGTACATTTCAACATTTTCCTCATGTACTTGTGCGTCGCTATATCAAAACAAAGGAAAGACATATTTTGGTTATTTATAGCAGAGTATGGTATAATTTTAATGGTCTGGCCCACTTGACATCGACCGAGGCCGTATGCGGCCCACAATATGAAATGAGTTTGACACCCCTGATGTATAGAAAGGTGTTTTTAGCAGAAAAAAACGACCATGTATAGTAAGGCGTTTTTAGCCGAAAAAAACCCGACCATGCATAGGAAGGCGTTTTTAGCCGAAAAAAACGACCATGTATAATAAGGCGTTTTTAGCCTAAAAAAACCAAACGTGTAGTAAGGTGTTTTTTGACGAAAAAGACAACCATGTATAGTAAGGCATTTTTTGATGAAAAAAAACGACCATGTATAGTAAAGCGTTTTTAGCCGAAACAAACGACCATGTATAGTAAGGTGTTTTTTGACCAAAAAAACGACCATGTATAGTAAGGCGTTTTTTGACGAAAAAAAACGAGCATGTATAGTAAGGCGTTTTTAGCCGAAAAAAACGACCATGTACTGTATATAGTAAGGCGTTTTTAGCCGAAAAAAACGACCATGTATAGTAAGGCGTTTTTTGACGAAAAAAACAACCATGTATAGGAAGGCGTTTTAGCCGAAAAAAAACAACCATTTATATAGTTAGGCTTTTTTAGCTGAAAAAAATAACCATGTATAGTAAGGCGTTTTTAGCCGAAAACCCCCCCTGACCATGTATAGTAAGGCCTTTTTAGCCGAAATCTTTAGCGGAAAAAAACGACCATGTATAATAAGGGATTTTTGGACAAAATTTTTAGCCGAAAAAAACGACCATGTATACTAAGGCGTTTTTAGCCGAAAAAAACGACCATGTATAAAGGCATTTTTGGAAGAAATTTTTAGCCGAAAAAAAAGACCATGTATAGTCAGGTGTTTTTTTGAGGAAAAAAACGACCATGTATAGATAAGATAAGAAAACCTTTATTAGTCTCGCAATGGAGAAATTCCCGATTCACAGCAGCAAAGTTATGAAAGGCAGAAAAAACGACCATGGATAGTAAGGCATTTTTGGACGAAATTTTTCGCAGAAAAAAACGACCATGTATAGGAAGGTGTTTTTAGCCAAAAAAAATGACCATGTAGAGTAAGGCGTTTTTAACCGAAAAAAACGACCATGTATAGTCAGGCGTTTTTAGCCGAAAAAAACGACCATGTATAGTAAGGCGTTTTTAGCCGAAAAAAACCCGACCATGTATAGTCAGTTTTTAGCCAAAAGAAACGACCATGACTAATAAAAAAACACAACCCCACTGGACTATGTGGTGCTTTGGATCAGTGGTAGAGTGATGGAGTGCCACACCAGAGGTTGAGTGTTCGATCCTTGGTTATTGCAACAATGTCTACTCTTTAACCACCATATACAACTTATTTGAGGGAAAACACAAAACAACACAGAGGTTCATTGTGGTGGTTTAACTCAGTGGTAGAAAGCTGAAGTCCCAAATCCAGCAGTTGGGTGTTCCATTCCCAGTGTTTGCAACAAGGTCACATCTTTCTTTAACCACCATTTGCAGCTTTATTGAAGACAACACAAAACAACCAAGAAGTTATGTCGTGGTGTGGCTCAGGTGTAGAGAAACCATGTCCCTAACTAGCGGTTGAGTGTTCACTCCCCAGAGGTTGCAACCATATCCCTTCTTTCTTTGACCAACATGATAAGTATGGCTTATTGAAGTCGTTTTTTGTATCGTCAGGCGTTTTCGCCGAAGAAAACGACCATGTGTGGTAAGGCGTTTTTAGCCTAAAAAAACGACCATGTGTAGTAAGGCGTTTATAGCCGAAAAAAACGACCATGTATAGTAAGGCGTTTTTAGCCGAAAAAAAAACGACCATGTATAGTAAGGCATTTTTTGACGAATATTTTCGCCGAAAAAAAACGATCATGTATATATAGTAAGGCGTTTTTAGCCGAAAAAAAACGACCATGTATAGTAAGGCGTTTTTAGCCCAAAAAAAACGACCATGAATAGTAAGGCATTTTTGGGAAACATTTTTAGCCGAAAAAAACCACCATGTATATAGTAAGGCATTTTTAGCCGAAAAAAACCCGACCATGTATAGTAAGGCATTTTTGGACGAAATTTTTAGCCGAAAAAAACAACCATGTATAGTAAGGCGTTTTTGGACGAAAAAAAACGACCATGTATAGTAAGGGGTTTTAGCCGAAAAAACCCGACCATGTATACTAAGGCGTTTTTAGCCGAAAAAAACGACCATGTATTTTGGACGAAATTTTTAGCCGAAAAAAACGACCATGTATAGTAAGGCGTTTTTAGCCGAAAAAAACGAGCATGTATAGTAAGGCGTTTTTAGCCGAAAAAAAACGACCATATATAATAAGGCGTTTTTGGACGAAATTATTAGCCGAAAAAACCGACCATGTATACTAAGATGTTTTTAGCCGAAAAAAACCCCCGACAATGTATAGTAAGGGATTTTTGGGAAAGATTTTTAGCCGAAAAAAACGACCATGTATAATAAGGCGTTTTTAGCCGAAAAAAACCGACCATGTATAGTACGGCGTTTTTAGCTGAAAAAAACCGACCATATAGTAAGGCGTATTTGGATGAAATTTTTGGCCGAAAAAAACGACCATGTATACTAAGGCGTTTTTAGCCGAAAAAACCCGACCATGTATAGTAAGGCATTTTTGGACAAAATTTTTAGCCGAAAAAAACGACCATGTATACTAAGGCGTTTTTAGCCGAAAAAACCCGACCATGTTTAGTAAGGCGTTTTTAGCCGAAAAAAAACGAGCATATATAGTAAGACATTTTTGGACAATATTTTTAGCGGAAAAAAATGACCATGTATAGTAAGGCATTTTTGGACAAAATTTTTAGCCGAAAAAAAAACGACCATATATAGTAAGGCGTTTTTGGTGGAAAAAAACGACCATGTATAGGAAGGCGTTTTTGGACGAAAAAAACGACCATGTATATATAGTAAGGCATCTTCGGACGAAATTTTTAGCCGAAAAAAAGGACCATGTACAGTTAGGCATTTTTGGACGACATTTTTCGCCGAAAAAAACGACCATGTATAGTAAGGCGTTTTTAGCCGAAAAAAACGACCATGTACAGTAAGGCATTTTTGGACGAATTTTTTAGCCGAAAAAAACGACCATGTACTGTATAGTATAGCGTTTTTGGACGACATTTTTCGCCGAAAAAAACGACCATGTATAGTAAGGCATTTTTAGCCGAAAAAAAACGACCATGTATTTTGGACGAAATTTTTAGCCGAAAAAAACGACCATGTATAGTAAGGCGTTTTTAGCCGAAAAAAACGAGCATGTATAGTAAGGCGTTTTTAGCCGAAAAAAAACGACCATATATAATAAGGCGTTTTTGGACGAAATTATTAGCCGAAAAAACCGACCATGTATACTAAGATGTTTTTAGCCGAAAAAAACCCCCGACAATGTATAGTAAGGCATTTTTGGGAAAGATTTTTAGCCGAAAAAAACGACCATGTATAATAAGGCCTTTTTAGCCGAAAAAAAACCAACCATGTATAGTAAGGCATTTTTGGACGAAATTTTTACCCGAAAAAAACGATCATGCATAGTAAGGCGTTTTTAGCCGAAAAAAACCGACCATGTATAGTAAGGCGTTTTTAGCTGAAAAAAACCGACCATATAGTAAGGCGTATTTGGATGAAATTTTTGGCTGAAAAAAACGACCATGTATAGGAAGACGTTTTTGGACGAAATTTTTAGCGGAAAAAAAACGACCATGTATAGTAAGGCATTTTTGGACAAAATTTTTAGCCGAAAAAAACGACCATGTATACTAAGGCGTTTTTAGCCGAAAAAACCCGACCATGTATAGTAAGGCGTTTTTAGCCGGAAAAGAAATGAGCATATATAGTAAGACATTTTTGGACAATATTTTTAGCGGAAAAAAATGACCATGTATAGTAAGGCATTTTTGGACAAAATTTTTAGCCGAAAAAAACGGACCAGTAAGGCGTTTTTAGCCGAAAAAAAAAGGCGTTTTTAGCCGAAAAAAAAACGACCATATATAGTAAGGCGTTTTTGGTGGAAAAAAACGACCATGTATAGGAAGGCGTTTTTGGACGAAAAAAACGACCATGTATATATAGTAAGGCATCTTCGGACGAAATTTTTAGCCGAAAAAAAGGACCATGTACAGTTAGGCATTTTTGGACGACATTTTTCGCCGAAAAAAACGACCATGTATAGTAAGGCATTTTTAGCCGAAAAAAACGACCATGTAAACGTAGTAAGGCCTTTTTAGCCCAAAAAAACGACCATGTACAGTAAGGCATTTTTGGACGAATTTTTTAGCCGAAAAAAACGACCATGTATAGTAAGGCGTTTTTAGCCGAAAAAAACGAGCATGTATAGTAAGGCGTTTTTAGCCGAAAAAAAACGACCATATATAATAAGGCGTTTTTGGACGAAATTATTAGCCGAAAAAACCGACCATGTATACTAAGATGTTTTTAGCCGAAAAAAAACCCAGACAATGTATAGTAAGGCATTTTTGGGAAAGATTTTTAGCCGAAAAAAACGACCATGTATAATAAGGCCTTTTTAGCCGAAAAAACAACAACCATGTATAGTAAGGCATTTTTGGACGAAATTTTTACCCGAAAAAAACGATCATGCATAGTAAGGCGTTTTTAGCCGAAAAAAACCGACCATGTATAGTAAGGCGTTTTTAGCTGAAAAAAACCGACCATATAGTAAGGCGTATTTGGATGAAATTTTTGGCCGAAAAAAACGACCATGTATAGGAAGACGTTTTTGGACAAAATTTTTAGCGGAAAAAAAACGACCATGTATAGTAAGGCATTTTTGGACAAAATTTTTAGCCGAAAAAAACGACCATGTATACTAAGGCGTTTTTAGCCGAAAAAACCCGACCATGTATAGTAAGGCGTTTTTAGCCGAAAAAAAACGAGCATATATAGTAAGACATTTTTGGACAATATTTTTAGCGGAAAAAAATGACCATGTATAGTAAGGCATTTTTGGACAAAATTTTTAGCCGAAAAAAAGGGACCAGTAAGGCGTTTTTAGCGGAAAAAAAAGGCGTTTTTAGCCGAAAAAAACCCGACCATATATAGTAAGGCGTTTTTGGTGGAAAAAAACGACCATGTATAGGAAGGCGTTTTTGGACGAAAAAAACGACCATGTATATATAGTAAGGCATCTTCGGACGAAATTTTTAGCCGAAAAAAAGGACCATGTACAGTTAGGCATTTTTGGACGACATTTTTCGCCGAAAAAAACTACCATGTATAGTAAGGCGTTTTTAGCCGAAAAAAACGACCATGTATAGTAAGGCCTTTTTAGCCCAAAAAAACGACCATGTACAGTAAGGCATTTTTGGACGAATTTTTTAGCCGAAAAAAACGACCATGTACTGTATAGTATAGCGTTTTTGGACGACATTTTTCGCCGAAAAAAACGACCATGTATAGTAAGGCATTTTTAGCCGAAAAAAACGACCATGTATTTTGGACGAAATTTTTAGCCGAAAAAAACGACCATGTATAGTAAGGCGTTTTTAGCCGAAAAAAACGAGCATGTATAGTAAGGCGTTTTTAGCCGAAAAAAAACGACCATATATATATAATAAGGCGTTTTTGGACGAAATTATTAGCCGAAAAAACCGACCATGTATACTAAGATGTTTTTAGCCGAAAAAACCCCCCGACAATGTATAGTAAGGCATTTTTGGGAAAGATTTTTAGCCGAAAAAACAACAACCATGTATAGTAAGGCATTTTTGGACGAAATTTTTACCCGAAAAAAACGATCATGCATAGTAAGGCGTTTTTAGCCGAAAAAAACCGACCATGTATAGTAAGGCGTTTTTAGCTGAAAAAAACCGACCATATAGTAAGGCGTATTTGGATGAAATTTTTGGCCGAAAAAAACGACCATGTATAGGAAGACGTTTTTGGACGAAAAAAACGACCATGTATATATAGTAAGGCATCTTCGGACGAAATTTTTAGCCGAAAAAAAGGACCATGTACAGTTAGGCATTTTTGGACGACATTTTTCGCCGAAAAAAACGACCATGTATAGTAAGGCGTTTTTAGCCGAAAAAAACGACCATGTATAGTAAGGCCTTTTTAGCCCAAAAAAACGACCATGTACAGTAAGGCATTTTTGGACGAATTTTTTAGCCGAAAAAAACGACCATGTACTGTATAGTATAGCGTTTTTGGACGACATTTTTCGCCGAAAAAAACGACCATGTATAGTAAGGCATTTTTAGCCGAAAAAAAACGACCATGTATTTTGGACGAAATTTTTAGCCGAAAAAAACGACCATGTATAGTAAGGCGTTTTTAGCCGAAAAAAACGAGCATGTATAGTAAGGCGTTTTTAGCCGAAAAAAAACGACCATATATAATAAGGCGTTTTTGGACGAAATTATTAGCCGAAAAAACCGACCATGTATACTAAGATGTTTTTAGCCGAAAAAACCCCCCGACAATGTATAGTAAGGCATTTTTGGGAAAGATTTTTAGCCGAAAAAAACGACCATGTATAATAAGGCCTTTTTAGCCGAAAAAAAACCAACCATGTATAGTAAGGCATTTTTGGACGAAATTTTTACCCGAAAAAAACGATCATGCATAGTAAGGCGTTTTTAGCCGAAAAAAACCGACCATGTATAGTAAGGCGTTTTTAGCTGAAAAAAACCGACCATATAGTAAGGCGTATTTGGATGAAATTTTTGGCTGAAAAAAACGACCATGTATAGGAAGACGTTTTTGGACGAAATTTTTAGCGGAAAAAAAACGACCATGTATAGTAAGGCATTTTTGGACAAAATTTTTAGCCGAAAAAAACGACCATGTATACTAAGGCGTTTTTAGCCGAAAAAACCCGACCATGTATAGTAAGGCGTTTTTAGCCGGAAAAGAAATGAGCATATATAGTAAGACATTTTTGGACAATATTTTTAGCGGAAAAAAATGACCATGTATAGTAAGGCATTTTTGGACAAAATTTTTAGCCGAAAAAAACGGACCAGTAAGGCGTTTTTAGCCGAAAAAAAAAGGCGTTTTTAGCCGAAAAAAAAACGACCATATATAGTAAGGCGTTTTTGGTGGAAAAAAACGACCATGTATAGGAAGGCGTTTTTGGACGAAAAAAACGACCATGTATATATAGTAAGGCATCTTCGGACGAAATTTTTAGCCGAAAAAAAGGACCATGTACAGTTAGGCATTTTTGGACGACATTTTTCGCCGAAAAAAACGACCATGTATAGTAAGGCATTTTTAGCCGAAAAAAACGACCATGTAAACGTAGTAAGGCCTTTTTAGCCCAAAAAAACGACCATGTACAGTAAGGCATTTTTGGACGAATTTTTTAGCCGAAAAAAACGACCATGTATAGTAAGGCGTTTTTAGCCGAAAAAAACGAGCATGTATAGTAAGGCGTTTTTAGCCGAAAAAAAACGACCATATATAATAAGGCGTTTTTGGACGAAATTATTAGCCGAAAAAACCGACCATGTATACTAAGATGTTTTTAGCCGAAAAAAAACCCAGACAATGTATAGTAAGGCATTTTTGGGAAAGATTTTTAGCCGAAAAAAACGACCATGTATAATAAGGCCTTTTTAGCCGAAAAAACAACAACCATGTATAGTAAGGCATTTTTGGACGAAATTTTTACCCGAAAAAAACGATCATGCATAGTAAGGCGTTTTTAGCCGAAAAAAACCGACCATGTATAGTAAGGCGTTTTTAGCTGAAAAAAACCGACCATATAGTAAGGCGTATTTGGATGAAATTTTTGGCCGAAAAAAACGACCATGTATAGGAAGACGTTTTTGGACAAAATTTTTAGCGGAAAAAAAACGACCATGTATAGTAAGGCATTTTTGGACAAAATTTTTAGCCGAAAAAAACGACCATGTATACTAAGGCGTTTTTAGCCGAAAAAACCCGACCATGTATAGTAAGGCGTTTTTAGCCGAAAAAAAACGAGCATATATAGTAAGACATTTTTGGACAATATTTTTAGCGGAAAAAAATGACCATGTATAGTAAGGCATTTTTGGACAAAATTTTTAGCCGAAAAAAAGGGACCAGTAAGGCGTTTTTAGCGGAAAAAAAAGGCGTTTTTAGCCGAAAAAAAACCGACCATATATAGTAAGGCGTTTTTGGTGGAAAAAAACGACCATGTATAGGAAGGCGTTTTTGGACGAAAAAAACGACCATGTATATATAGTAAGGCATCTTCGGACGAAATTTTTAGCCGAAAAAAAGGACCATGTACAGTTAGGCATTTTTGGACGACATTTTTCGCCGAAAAAAACTACCATGTATAGTAAGGCGTTTTTAGCCGAAAAAAACGACCATGTATAGTAAGGCCTTTTTAGCCCAAAAAAACGACCATGTACAGTAAGGCATTTTTGGACGAATTTTTTAGCCGAAAAAAACGACCATGTACTGTATAGTATAGCGTTTTTGGACGACATTTTTCGCCGAAAAAAACGACCATGTATAGTAAGGCATTTTTAGCCGGAAAAAACGACCATGTATTTTGGACGAAATTTTTAGCCGAAAAAAACGACCATGTATAGTAAGGCGTTTTTAGCCGAAAAAAACGAGCATGTATAGTAAGGCGTTTTTAGCCGAAAAAAAACGACCATATATATATAATAAGGCGTTTTTGGACGAAATTATTAGCCGAAAAAACCGACCATGTATACTAAGATGTTTTTAGCCGAAAAAACCCCCCGACAATGTATAGTAAGGCATTTTTGGGAAAGATTTTTAGCCGAAAAAACAACAACCATGTATAGTAAGGCATTTTTGGACGAAATTTTTACCCGAAAAAAACGATCATGCATAGTAAGGCGTTTTTAGCCGAAAAAAACCGACCATGTATAGTAAGGCGTTTTTAGCTGAAAAAAACCGACCATATAGTAAGGCGTATTTGGATGAAATTTTTGGCCGAAAAAAACGACCATGTATAGGAAGACGTTTTTGGACAAAATTTTTAGCGGAAAAAAAACGACCATGTATAGTAAGGCATTTTTGGACAAAATTTTTAGCCGAAAAAAACGACCATGTATACTAAGGCGTTTTTAGCCGAAAAAACCCGACCATGTATAGTAAGGCGTTTTTAGCCGAAAAAAAACGAGCATATATAGTAAGACATTTTTGGACAATATTTTTAGCGGAAAAAAATGACCATGTATAGTAAGGCATTTTTGGACAAAATTTTTAGCCGAAAAAAAGGGACCAGTAAGGCGTTTTTAGCGGAAAAAAAAGGCGTTTTTAGCCGAAAAAAACCCGACCATATATAGTAAGGCGTTTTTGGTGGAAAAAAACGACCATGTATAGGAAGGCGTTTTTGGACGAAAAAAACGACCATGTATATATAGTAAGGCATCTTCGGACGAAATTTTTAGCCGAAAAAAAGGACCATGTACAGTTAGGCATTTTTGGACGACATTTTTCGCCGAAAAAAACTACCATGTATAGTAAGGCGTTTTTAGCCGAAAAAAACGACCATGTATAGTAAGGCCTTTTTAGCCCAAAAAAACGACCATGTACAGTAAGGCATTTTTGGACGAATTTTTTAGCCGAAAAAAACGACCATGTACTGTATAGTATAGCGTTTTTGGACGACATTTTTCGCCGAAAAAAACGACCATGTATTTTGGACGAAATTTTTAGCCGAAAAAAACGACCATGTATAGTAAGGCGTTTTTAGCCGAAAAAAACGAGCATGTATAGTAGGCGTTTTTAGCCGAAAAAAAAACGACCATATATATATAATAAGGCGTTTTTGGACGAAATTATTAGCCGAAAAAACCGACCATGTATACTAAGATGTTTTTAGCCGAAAAAACCCCCCGACAATGTATAGTAAGGCATTTTTGGGAAAGATTTTTAGCCGAAAAAAACGACCATGTATAATAAGGCATTTTTAGCCGAAAAAAACCCAACCATGTATAGTAAGGCATTTTTGGACGAAATTTTTACCGGAAAAAAACGATCATGCATAGTAAGGCGTTTTTAGCCGAAAAAAACCGACCATGTATAGTAAGGCGTTTTTAGCTGAAAAAAACAGACCATATAGTAAGGCGTATTTGGATGAAATTTTTGGCCGAAAAAAACGACCATGTATAGGAAGACGTTTTTGGACGAAATTTTCAGCGGAAAAAAAACGACCATATATAGTAAGGCGTTTTTGGTGGAAAAAAACGACCATGTATAGGAAGGCGTTTTTGGACGAAAAAAACGACCATGTATATATAGTAAGGCATCTTCGGACGAAATTTTTAGCCGAAAAAAAGGACCATGTACAGTTAGGCATTTTTGGACGACATTTTTCGCCGAAAAAAACGACCATGTATAGTAAGGCGTTTTTAGCCGAAAAAAACGACCATGTATAGTAAGGCCTTTTTAGCCCAAAAAAACGACCATGTACAGTAAGGCATTTTTGGACGAATTTTTTAGCCGAAAAAAACGACCATGTATAGTAAGGCGTTTTTAGCCGAAAAAAACGAGCATGTATAGTAAGGCGTTTTTAGCCGAAAAAAAACGACCATATATAATAAGGCGTTTTTGGACGAAATTATTAGCCGAAAAAACCGACCATGTATACTAAGATGTTTTTAGCCGAAAAAAACCCCCGACAATGTATAGTAAGGCATTTTTGGGAAAGATTTTTAGCCGAAAAAAACGACCATGTATAATAAGGCATTTTTAGCCGAAAAAAAAACAACCATGTATAGTAAGGCATTTTTGGACGAAATTTTTACCCGAAAAAAACGATCATGCATAGTAAGGCGTTTTTAGCCGAAAAAAACCGACCATGTATAGTAAGGCGTTTTTAGCTGAAAAAAACAGACCATATAGTAAGGCGTATTTGGATGAAATTTTTGGCCGAAAAAAACGACCATGTATAGGAAGACGTTTTTGGACGAAATTTTTAGCGGAAAAAAAACGACCATGTATAGTAAGGCATTTTTGGACAAAATTTTTAGCCGAAAAAAACGACCATGTATACTAAGGCGTTTTTAGCCGAAAAAACCCGACCATGTATAGTAAGGCGTTTTTAGCCGAAAAAAAACGAGCATATATAGTAAGACATTTTTGGACAATATTTTTAGCGGAAAAAAATGACCATGTATAGTAAGGCATTTTTGGACAAAATTTTTAGCCGAAAAAAACGGACCAGTAAGGCGTTTTTAGCCGAAAAAAAAGGCGTTTTTAGCCGAAAAAAAAAACGACCATATATAGTAAGGCGTTTTTGGTGGAAAAAAACGACCATGTATAGGAAGGCGTTTTTGGACGAAAAAAACGACCATGTATATATAGTAAGGCATCTTCGGACGAAATTTTTAGCCGAAAAAAAGGACCATGTACAGTTAGGCATTTTTGGACGACATTTTTCGCCGAAAAAAACGACCATGTATAGTAAGGCGTTTTTAGCCGAAAAAAACGACCATGTATAGTAAGGCCTTTTTAGCCCAAAAAAACGACTGTGTACAGTAAGGCATTTTTGGACGAATTTTTTAGCCGAAAAAAACGACCATGTACTGTATAGTATAGCGTTTTTGGACGACATTTTTCGCCGAAAAAAACGACCATGTATAGTAAGGCATTTTTAGCCGAAAAAAAACGACCATGTATTTTGGACGAAATTTTTAGCCGAAAAAAACGACCATGTATAGTAAGGCGTTTTTAGCCGAAAAAAACGAGCATGTATAGTAAGGCGTTTTTAGCCGAAAAAACCCCCCGACAATGTATAGTAAGGCATTTTTGGGAAAGATTTTTAGCCGAAAAAAACGACCATGTATAATAAGGCCTTTTTAGCCGAAAAAAAACCAACCATGTATAGTAAGGCATTTTTGGACGAAATTTTTACCCGAAAAAAACGATCATGCATAGTAAGGCGTTTTTAGCCGAAAAAAACCGACCATGTATAGTAAGGCGTTTTTAGCTGAAAAAAACCGACCATATAGTAAGGCGTATTTGGATGAAATTTTTGGCTGAAAAAAACGACCATGTATAGGAAGACGTTTTTGGACGAAATTTTTAGCGGAAAAAAAACGACCATGTATAGTAAGGCATTTTTGGACAAAATTTTTAGCCGAAAAAAACGACCATGTATACTAAGGCGTTTTTAGCCGAAAAAACCCGACCATGTATAGTAAGGCGTTTTTAGCCGGAAAAAAAATGAGCATATATAGTAAGACATTTTTGGACAATATTTTTAGCGGAAAAAAATGACCATGTATAGTAAGGCATTTTTGGACAAAATTTTTAGCCGAAAAAAACGGACCAGTAAGGCGTTTTTAGCCGGAAAAAAAAGGCGTTTTTAGCCGAAAAAAACCCGACCATATATAGTAAGGCGTTTTTGGTGGAAAAAAACGACCATGTATAGGAAGGCGTTTTTGGACGAAAAAAACGACCATGTATATATAGTAAGGCATCTTCGGACGAAATTTTTAGCCGAAAAAAAGGACCATGTACAGTTAGGCATTTTTGGACGACATTTTTCGCCGAAAAAAACGACCATGTATAGTAAGGCATTTTTAGCCGAAAAAAACGACCATGTAAACGTAGTAAGGCCTTTTTAGCCCAAAAAAACGACCATGTACAGTAAGGCATTTTTGGACGAATTTTTTAGCCGAAAAAAACGACCATGTATAGTAAGGCGTTTTTAGCCGAAAAAAACGAGCATGTATAGTAAGGCGTTTTTAGCCGAAAAAAAACGACCATATATAATAAGGCGTTTTTGGACGAAATTATTAGCCGAAAAAACCGACCATGTATACTAAGATGTTTTTAGCCGAAAAAAAACCCAGACAATGTATAGTAAGGCATTTTTGGGAAAGATTTTTAGCCGAAAAAAACGACCATGTATAATAAGGCCTTTTTAGCCGAAAAAACAACAACCATGTATAGTAAGGCATTTTTGGACGAAATTTTTACCCGAAAAAAACGATCATGCATAGTAAGGCGTTTTTAGCCGAAAAAAACCGACCATGTATAGTAAGGCGTTTTTAGCTGAAAAAAACCGACCATATAGTAAGGCGTATTTGGATGAAATTTTTGGCCGAAAAAAACGACCATGTATAGGAAGACGTTTTTGGACAAAATTTTTAGCGAAAAAAAAACGACCATGTATAGTAAGGCATTTTTGGACAAAATTTTTAGCCGAAAAAAACGACCATGTATACTAAGGCGTTTTTAGCCGAAAAAACCCGACCATGTATAGTAAGGCGTTTTTAGCCGAAAAAAAACGAGCATATATAGTAAGACATTTTTGGACAATATTTTTAGCGGAAAAAAATGACCATGTATAGTAAGGCATTTTTGGACAAAATTTTTAGCCGAAAAAAAGGGACCAGTAAGGCGTTTTTAGCCGAAAAAAAAACGACCATATATAGTAAGGCGTTTTTGGTGGAAAAAAACGACCATGTATAGGAAGGCGTTTTTGGACGAAAAAAACGACCATGTATATATAGTAAGGCATCTTCGGACGAAATTTTTAGCCGAAAAAAAGGACCATGTACAGTTAGGCATTTTTGGACGACATTTTTCGCCGAAAAAAACTACCATGTATAGTAAGGCGTTTTTAGCCGAAAAAAACGACCATGTATAGTAAGGCCTTTTTAGCCCAAAAAAACGACCATGTACAGTAAGGCATTTTTGGACGAATTTTTTAGCCGAAAAAAACGACCATGTACTGTATAGTATAGCGTTTTTGGACGACATTTTTCGCCGAAAAAAACGATCATGTATAGTAAGGCATTTTTAGCCGAAAAAAACGACCATGTATTTTGGACGAAATTTTTAGCCGAAAAAAACGACCATGTATAGTAAGGCGTTTTTGGACGAAAAAAACGACCATGTATAGTAAGGCGTTTTGAGCCGAAAAAAAACAACCATGTATAGTAAGGCGTTTTTTGACGAAAAAAACCGACCATGTATAGTAAGGCGTTTTTAGCCGAAAAAAACGACAAATGTATATAGTTAGCCGTTTTTAACCGAAAAAAACGACCATGTATAGTAAGGCGTTTTAACTCCAAAAAACGACCACGTATAGTAAGGCGTTTTTAGCCGAAAAAAACGACCATGTATAATAAGGCGTTTTTAGCCGAAAAATTTGACCATGTGAAGTAAGGTGTTTTTAGCCGAAAAAAACAACCATGTATCGTAAGGCGTTTTCAGATGAAAAAAACGACCATGTATAGTAAGGCATTTTTCAACGTGCACGCGTTCACACCTTTAGGCCTTTCGTCCTCTCCCCCAATACACGGCTTATACCAGGATGGTACTCTTTTCAGTTTAGTAACTTAAATGTGTGATGTTTGCCAATCCAGGTGGAAGAGGACCAAACAGGATATATCCACCTGGACCGCTTCCTCCCCGCCATGACTAAAGTTCTGATGGAACGCAAGTAGGATGTCTCTTA
The DNA here is from genome assembly GCF_054856545.1 of Hippocampus guttulatus. NCBI lineage: Eukaryota > Metazoa > Chordata > Actinopteri > Syngnathiformes > Syngnathidae > Hippocampus > Hippocampus guttulatus. The sequence continues at coordinate 17,985,436 of NC_141263.1, forward strand.
ATATTAGCAAACATGTTATCGATCAAAAAAGCCGTGTGAACAGCTACTATAGATTGCCCTACTTGAAGCTTATAATCAAAGTATCATGATAAGTATTGGGCTGGTTAGTTCCTCATGGTAGTACTTGTATTGTTTGAACTGCATAAGTGTGTGTGTGTGTGGGTGCGCTTGTGTTGAAGGTTCCCTCCCATCTGTGAGGAGGTTTTGCTTCAAGCGTTTGAGGTGAGCGCGCCCACGTCACATTCCCTTCCTTGTTTGTCTTGCAGAAAGAGTTGTGTTTGGAAATGCAAAGTCACAATAGTCAAACCAGTTTGTTGGTTTGACTTGCCAAAAACAAAAACCTGCCACGGTTCACTAAAAACAGTCGTCTGAAACCAACGCCACACACCTTTTGTGTGGCGTTGCTGCAACGTCTCGTGATCTACACTAGTGCTGCAGATGAAAATGGCATTGCATCAAATGAAAAGGAACGTTTACTGTGTTGGTGAATTTTCTTTTTGACCAAGTACAAAGTGAGACAACTGAAAATCTAAAAACAAAAATATTGACAATATTGACATTGGAGGTGGGGCAGGGGGTATAGGTTTTGGTGGATGACTCCATACAATATAATCTCCACATGAGGCCCAAGCCCATAACTGATGCAACTTGAGAGTTCTTGTTGTCAAATTCCCATGCAAAGGTCCAATTAAATGTTCTTGTGTTGAGGTTCTTGACAAGGAAAAGAAGGGCTTCTTGGACCCAGATGATCTGTCACAGTACATGATGGAGGAAGGTAAAGCGTTTTTTCCCCCCTGACGCAAGGAACATTTAAGTCATAACTTGCAGCTATTATACAACATCTGGGACATACTTTGTGTCAACGTTAGGTGAGGCCTTCACTCAGGAGGAGATGGATGAGATGCTGACAGCCCTCACTGACCATGAGACCAACTTGATTTACAGCAAAGATTTACTCAACCATCTCATCCTGGACCCTGAAGTGTAAACTACAGCACAATAGGCATTTATTTCTATCACATGTACATTCCAGATTTACAGCTCTTTGTTCCATGTTTCAATTTATCATATCTTTGTCATATTCTCTTACACATGCATTATCCCTCCTAAAGGTTGTGCGCTATATCAGTGAACGAAACCGGGAATGTGTTTTGTATATGACATTTTTATCAAACTTGAGTCGCCTACAAAAGCATTCAGAAGTGTGGAGTCAATTTAAGAAACATGGATCATGGCTGGAAGTACTTTGTAACTTGAAGCCACTGGAGCAGGACATAATTGGGTTAAATATTTACTTTTGGAAGTGAACATTCTGTCTGTAGTGGCGGTGGTGGGAAAGAACTGAGCACATTCTCAACGACTGACTGCTTTGTCAGCATTTAATCACAGATTTGCCATGGAGTGAACATGCAGCATGAATTCATGCTGGTATTCTGCTCAGAGGGGGAGGAAAAAAAATCACAGTAACAACATGATCCATTAGCCTTGCCTTCCCATCACTCTGTGTATACATATTGAAGCACCTTTCATCCCCCAAATAAATTTAAAAAAAAGGCTCATTTGAATTACGTACTTGATTTATTTCCAGCATATGTTCCCATCACAGCATCACTCAGAATGACATTAAGAACAAATCTAGGTAGCTTATTTTCTTGACCTCACACCTGTTGTAATGTAACATGGATACACGTGAAACCCAAAGTGGATTTAATGGAAGGTAGTAGTAGAAGTGGAAAGTGGCAAAGTAGAAAGTGTAGTGGTGAAAAGAGACAGTGCATGAGCAGTGGAATGTTCGTGGAAGCAGTCTTCGCTGCTTCTTTGGTCCTTAGAGAGCGAGAGACAAACACGATAACAGACATAAGAAAGAACAAATATGAAATGAGAGTAAATCCAGCATCTGCAGTCTCCTGGACGTCTTTTGGGATATATTACACAGCTAGTGACATTAAAAGAAATAGCACGCTCAAAAGCCATACTTTCACATATATTGGGCTCAGCTCAAGTATCAGCCAATATTTTTCCATTTCACAACATATGGGAGAAAGGATGCAGGTGTGGCCGTTCAAATAGGACCGGACCAATCAGCTCGGCTCATCTTGACTAAATGTACTATAACTCAAGACTAGGAATGAGCATCGTAATTCAGCGGGTTGTGTGGAATTGGTTGTTGATAACTCGCTGGAAGACATTTGGGCCCAAATACCATGCACTGCAATTGATTCACACAACTAGTTTGCTCTTTCAAGAACTATCAGTTAAGGCCGACACCTACTCAAAACTCTGGTATGGAAAAGAACTTTAGAACATTCACAAAAATATGCCATCTTTTTTAAAAACAACACTTTAACATTTTTTTTTTTGCATAGTCGATCAATGAAATTTAGTGAAATGCCCATCCCTCTTCAGAACTATAAGCCCCATTTAACACCGACTGTAAAAGCCAGAATTTTCCACTTTTCCCTTGGAGTTATTCTATACTCACGGAACAGACCTGAAACGAGTAGGTGAACAGAATCAAACTACTTTCTTCCCTCTGAGGCAGTATCAGAGCCTTAACAGAGGCACGACTGTGTGGGACGAATATTCCACAATTGAACACTCCCTTCTCCTGCCCTGTTGTGTTCAAAGCAACTGTGATGGCAAAGGCATCAATGTGTTGGGAGCAAGAAATAATCTACACGTTTAAGAGCCTTTACATTGCGGGTGGATGGCAAGAAATTGAACATTTAACAAGCAAATCAGCTCTGGATAAGGTTTGCTGCATAATGGTGGTGCAGATTGAAAATAAACATTGATCCAGTACCTTAAGGCCAACCCAAAACCTGACGATGGGCGAGAGGCGGGGGACACCCGAAACTGTTCGCCAGCAACAATCGCAGGAAACGCAGACAAAAAAAGTAATTCATACACACATTCACACCTACGGGCAATTTAGAGTCCATTTCAAGCACGTTTTGGGGAATGTGGGATGAGGCTGTGGAACACCCCAAGGAGGGACAGGGAGGACTTGCAAACGGAGCCCAGATTCGTACCCCGAGCCCAGAACTGTTAGGCTGGTTTGCTAACTGCAAATTCACATTGCCACCAGCTTGGAAGCCAAACGACTAAAAATAGAAAGAGAACCTATAAAAGCACATTTTTCTCATTCAAGTGGATAAAACCCGTAAAGCACACGTTCAGTGAGTGCTTCCTAAAGGTCTTGATAGGAAAGACCAAAACCTCTACAATGTATTCTGTTACTTAATTTCTAGCACTTATCTGAGTGGTCCCAACTTGTTATTATTAACGCGACAGGCAGTGGAGTCGGTGCCTGTGTTCTGCATCACACCTAGACGATGAGAGTCACGGCAGGGTTCATCCGGTCTGCTTTAGATCTGCAGCACCAGGCCAGCGGCTGAGATGTTGTCTCCCCCACCTGCGGTCTGGTACACCTCGGTGCACACCAGCACGGGCGCCACGCAGATCTCATAGTCGTCCTCCTCCCAGCAGCTGACGGGCCGGCTCTCCTGCAGGGGGATGCGCTGGCTGCCCTCCCGCCGGCTGACGGAGAATGAGTCGTCCATGATGAGCCTGGCCTTGTTGGGGTCGATGTCGTCGGAGCCGCACACGTGCCGGTTGGCTGTGAGCGAGGCCTTGGCGGTGGCCGACATGGTGTTCTTCCACTGGGAGCCCCGGGTCACGATCATGGCCTGAAAGGCTAACGTGTGCACGTGGAGGCGGGTCAGGGGCTTTCCCCAGGTTTGGGCGTCGTCGCCTTGAGCTACGGCGTCTTTGTAGCGCTGGTTGACCATGCGGTAGACCTCCCTCATTTGGTCCAGGACGGTAGCGACGCGAGGGTTGGGGTCGGACAGGACTGTGATGGTGGAGCCTTTGAGGAGGCTCAGCAGGTTGGGGAGCTCCTGTTCATTCATTCCTAGAGAGTCCGCCTGGGTGAGCAGAAACGCGATGACAATCAACAAGTAATTTTCGATTGCACTTGTCCTGATTAAGGTCTCACGTGACTTTGTGGCAGAGGTGGGCTACATCGTGCATTGATCATCAGCCAATTTTAGACCACTCAGCCACAAAAAAACCCCAAAAACATTCATATTCACTTTCACACCTATGGACAATTTGTCGTCTTCCATTAACTTAATATGCGTGTTTTTCAGTTTGAACTATTGTGTACATGTTACTGTAGGTGCATGGTGTTGCTACCTTGCCAATTCTTCTTTGTGTTGTTACCGACCACAGGAAACAAACTTATCCAAATGGAGTACCGTTCTGTCACTTGAGCCCACTCCTTTGTACCTTGTCACTCTGAACAATTTTACTCTGAAGATATCCTCGTACCCACTTTTCATGATCCTCTCTTTTAAATTCTGTATTTTAGCCTTAGACCATAAAACCGTAATGACACTCAGAAGAGAGCAGAGTTCCACCAAGACCGAAATGTCAATAGAAGTGAAAAAAAAGTATCCAAGTGTCATATTTGTTCATGCGTGATGATTAACAAACAGTACCAGTTTTACGTTTGGGAAGCCAAATGAGGTTGGCAAAGCTGCAGAATAAAGGATTAAATTCCTCCAAAAAAAGCGTCTTTATTTAATATGACGCAGAACATTACACTTTTTACTGCAGTAGGAGCGGAAGGTGGAATTTTGATGCGCCACGGTCGTCTTTGCCCGATGGATAGATGGCGCCGTTTCATCAAACAAAAGCACCAAGCACCGTGGATTGCACTCCTAGTTGATGTTGAATTCTTTTGTGGCTGCTCGATTCCCATGGTCATGCGCAAAACTGATAGGTTGCAATTTAAACTGTTTCGTAAGTGCCATTTTCCAGATGTTGTTTTGCACAATGCGCAAACTGGCACCAACTAGGAGCGTGCCTGTTACTGTCCTCTTTCACGCCCACCCTTCCTACTTTAACGTCTGCATGCTGTATATAAGCAACGTGTTGGCACAAAATCAGCCTGCCACGTGGACCCCTCATCAAAGTCACGCAACAGCAGTCAGACTTTTATGTGCGTTTTATGGTAGTGAAAATACAGTAATTTCATTTTTTTTACTTTTTGATTGAATGTACTCTAAAATAGCATTGGCCCATTTATTCAATCAACCAACGTCTTACAGAATTCCCCACCAACCAAGAAGTACCATGTGAATTACATTTTTGGTGACAGCTTTGTTAAGACGTCAGCATTGATGAAGGTCTGCGCTCTATTGACTGACATTTTTCGAACCCATGTGACACAATGGAATGTTTACTTGGACGTACTTGAGGGATGACATAATGAAACAGGTCTTCCATGATGCTCTCTTCTACAAAACTGGCCATCTCAAAATGGACACCAAGAGTGGGAGAGGAGGTGGCCAGCACTTCGGCCAGGCGGGAGAGCAGAGCGGCACGCTCACCTAAGGGAAAGGAGTAGCTACAGCTAGAAGCAGCCGCACTTTCAAGTCAACAAAATGTCTTCAATTCATTTCATCTTACCTGACTGGAACGGAAAGTTGTCCATCATTTGTAAACCGCCCACGACCAGAAGGTCTGGATGAAAATCTTTGAGCTTCTTGGCAAACTCTTCCATGGATGCCAGGTACGGGTTATGGTCATCACTGTGGACAATGTACCTGCACACCAATCAAAGGTCAACTTAACATGCCGTCAATCAATGCTCAATATCGGCTAAGACATACCTGTTGGCTCTACGGGAGGAATACTGCCCCCATTTTGCACCAGATGGATACTCCAGGATGAGATGAATGTCTGGCTCTTCAACAATGTTACCTGCAACTGGAGATACAGATAACAATGATTTAGGGCGATGACGTGGCAATAAAAGCATCATAAACACAACAGAGGAAACATTTTCAGAGCAGCGGTGTTCTGTTGTTCGCACTTCAGTACCAGTGATGTGCTGTGATAGGACATCGGTAAAGTCCGGGCTAAAGCTGCCCCCGAGCAACACGTCACATCCCTCGGTGGCCATGCGGCCGGCCATGACAGGGGCATTGCCTCCCACCGACCATCTGTTTCCAGGTAAGTCACGGGAAGCTTCAACCAGCTCGCTGAAGAGTGTCTCATTCAGCACAAAGCGCCTGCAGGGCACACCAATGACAACACCATGAAGTGACTAAGCTGTCTGAGTTGTGCTCTGCGGGGAAATAAAAGTAAACTATTTCCCATTTATTGTCCATGTACAAAATATTCATGGGCAGGAAACCATTTTATGACAGTGTTGAACTCATACAGACTGAACGCAAGAACCACAAGGATAACATTGAGATAAGCCTAAACCTAATGTGATTAAAAGTATTTACAATTCATCTGATTGTCGGTATAATAGTGACTGGCTGAAACTGAAGGTTTGGATGTGGTAAGGAAGCTATTCACCTTAATGTGATGGAACACACAGCATGTGATGGTGCCCACTAAGTCAGGAGTTACCTGACGGTCTGTGCAATGAAATTGTCCAAACTTGTACTTAACTGCTCTCAAGCTTTACAAATCCATTACGTGCGCACACACGCACACACACACTTTTGTACATGACCTCAGTGTAAAATGCAAATGTAGAGCTATACACCAATTGGATAAACTCTAATATGTACATTTCCCACCAAAGTATTGGAACAACAAGGTTCATTCCTTTCTTTTTGTGATGATCAAAAGAGGAATTTGAGACAAAGTTGAGAATTCCAGCTTTTATTTCATAGTATTTATATCTAAATGTGTTAGACAACTCGGGACAGGGCACCTTTTGTTTGATGCCACCCAGTTTTGTTGGTAAAAATATTGGAATGGACATTATTATATTAACTTTAAGGGAATAATATTTCATACTTAGTGGCATGACCCTTACTTGCAATAACTGCATCAGGCCTGCAAAATCCCACACCACACTAAGTTTCAGGCTGCCATAGCCGCTGGGAACAAAATATAAATGTAGCCTTGGCTTGCGTAGGTGTACTAATGCTTCAAGCTGATGACAGTATCAAAGACCTAAGTTTACCGTATTTTCATGACAGTTTCACACAAGTATATTTTAAACAAAGCTTGGACACTACTTACTCTGCAGCAGCGCCCGGAATAAAGAAATAGGTGAAGCTCTGAGAAAGTTGCTCAGCATTTTCAATGTAGTCATGATGGAGGGGCCGATGGGCGGGGGTGAGGCCAATTTTATTTAGAAGAGACACACCGTCGACGAGCAAGTCCACGCAGCCTCCAAAACCTGCAACACGAGCAGTACATGGATAAATGGGCAAAGTTTGTGAAACATGGCGGCAGTAAGCAGTTCTGGTCAACTGGAGCAGGGACATCCCAATGTGAGCAGACACATGCTGTACATCTGATGTCACAAGCATACAATCTTCACTTGACCATCGTAAAGACATGCATGATGTAAACAGGCATGGGATGCCTTGCTAATCCATACGGGCCAGGGGGAGCGAAAAAAAAATGTCAGTGGCGTGGCCAAGGTGACATAACACTTCAGTGAATGGTGGCTGTGCATGTGTGCAACTTTCTTTATCATACCATCTGCAGTCAGTTTCATGAACTAAAATTTAGACATATCAAGAAAAATGCAGATTACATTCATAATCAAGCAGGGACAAATCAAAGTAAAAAGTAACATTTTGCTGATCTTAATTTACGAGGCAATGCCATTTTCTTTGCAGTGGGTTTGCTTATGTGTACCATCTCATAGTCTACTTCTACCTCATGTACTGATTTGCTAGCTAAAAGCCCATCAGAGTTCTAGGGGTGTTCACACGGCACACATTTGCCGTGTGAGTGATCAATTGTCACAGACGGGAAACGCCATTTCGCAGACTACGATCAATGGGTCATTCATTCAAATCATATGTGAAACGTACAATGACAATAGCCTCTTGACTCTAAAGGTTGCTTTTTACTCAAGAGTTGTCAGATATAATTTTTTTTGCCCCTCGATATGGGGGTGACCTCAAGGGCGGAGCTACATGGTGGCCCACCCTATAGTTACGCCCTTGAGACATGAGACGCAGATCTGTCCATGTGGCTGTTGGGAGGCAAAGGTTGGAAAAGCAGGATAAAAACATGACGTTTCTTTACAGACACCCGAAGACTACAAATGTCTGAGTTTCACGGTTTCGGGGCCTATCTGGGGATAAAAACAGTAGAAATTCCTGCATCGAATATGCACATTTGAGCACCTCCTCTAAACGCTCTAATGCCAGTGTAACTAACAAGACCAAGAGGCGTCTGACCGAAACAAACTGCTCCAGCTGATAAGATGCTCGGCTGTATCATTAACATCCTCGGTTCACGTTTTAATGACGATTTCCGCTTAAATCCCATTCAATGAAAAGATTGCGTTGACCACGTTTTTGTGGCTTTCAAGTTTATGTCAAGTCGCCACAGGAGAACTCACAGCCAACCCCAAGCAGTGACACATTACAAATAAACGAACGGTTGGCAGTTTTAGATGAAGAAAGTAGTCAGCAACTGAAGCCACAGTCGGGGCATTTTACGGTAGCCAAGTGTCACGAAACAAACGTTCATGTTAGCAAAGTTTTAAGTGAAATGAGAGGTGCAAACTGTGCGAAACCTTACCAATTGCCACCTTTGGTCGAGCGACATGATTCCTTCCAACTTTGCTCTCGGCACGAAGCAGCGAGGACAACACGGTGTCCAGCCGGCCGTCCAGTACCTCATTATCCGGTGTCCGAAACCAAATGGCCAGAATAACGACAAACAATGAGATTGCAGAGCCATATTTCATCCACGTAGTTCTGCCAGCACCTTCCATCGTTAATTTACTAGCTTGGCAGTGGACACACTAGAGACAAGCAAATTCCACCTGAGCGCCGAATGGTGTGTTTGATTTTAAAGCACGACGTCCTGGGCGTGCAAATGATGACACATTTGTGAAGTACACACGCACTAAATATGATCAATTCCAGTAGAATTTCAATGAAATCGTGATACCCTCTCTTGTGAGGGGTTTACTTACATTGGAATAATTTGTTTCGGAACAGTTTGTCGAACACAGAGGTGATTGGAAGAGAAAAGATTGGTATTAAAAACGAGCATACCCTTGTCCTCCTTCTCCACAGGGGCGTGTTTATTCTGACAAGAAGGCGGAAGTAGAGGAGTCGATAAGTGTTACTTAAGGCGCTCATATTTCTACAAACAGCATTAATGTAATCCGTATTTATATAATATATTGACCTATTTAATTAAAACAATTCATTTCATGAGCTGGGTTTAACAAAAAGTCACGAAATACGGTTGCTTGGGGCTTTGTGTGATTATTTAGATGCACTGCAGTACAGCACTGTGCATTCCAAGTCAATTCAAAAGGTCCACGTACATTTCAAGATTGGATTAAAAAGTTATAAAAAAATTGAGATACTACTCCGGTGCAGAAATGTGACTGTGTATGTGTATTGACTGTGTTGTACACTGTAACACACTTGCAGCTTTGCAGACGAGTTTTACACAAAGCACCGTTGTTATTAATAATGAATGACTGGGGATAGAGTACAGTATTTGTAAAAGGTTGGAGGCGCTCTCCCTTTCACCATTCTGCGCACCCATTTTCAGAATGTATGTGTTCTTTAGTGTAATCATTGTTCAAGTTTCAGAAATCTTAGTTTTAAAGGAGAGAGTGCACTCATAAACCAGGTCAACAGCAAAAATAACTTCTGATTCAAATCTTCTTCCCGCAAAATTGATTTGCATCAGTTATATTTGTTTAAACACAAATGCACAGAACACAAAATCACAATAAGAACCAAACTCAAAATTGAATTCAGAGCTTAAAAGTTGTATGCAAAGACTTTGTTCACTGCAGCGAGGTGATGATAAACACTAATTTTCATACTTTGTCCTTAATAAAAGATATACAATGGCACATAAAAATAAAATGACAATGTAAAAGTTGTTATGATAAAACATTTGACACATTCAACATAGAGTTTAACCTATCAAAGTTTTAAACGGCAAAAGTCAGACATGAATAAAGTCAATGTGACATACACATCATTGACTGTCAAACATAAAAAAAGAACATATTGTAAAAACCCTTTGTGTTCAGGCACATACAGTGGTTTCAGACATTCTAAGGATCAACCTAAAAATAAAAAGTGTAATTCTTCAATCTTTTGCATCTACTTTTGAAAAGGCTGATTGAACTCTGATTAAAAAAAAAAATAGTTCAAAAAAATCACTGTGGGCATTTCAGTGCAGCCAAGTGGAGTATGTCGCCCTCTAGTGAGTAGATGTCGAACATGGACACTCAAAAACCTACAGAGGGGATAACAGTTAAGACTGAATAGACTTCAAGAAAGAGTTACTGGATTTTTAAAACTTGGAATTCGCAATTCCATCTTACCTTTGGTTCTACTTGGGGAGACCCGCCACAACCTCAGACTCAATACCACAGTGGTTTGAGCCACGCAAGATTTTAAAGAATCCTAAAAAAATGGAAGCAGACAAAAACACGTCTGACAATGAGTTTGGAGCCTTCTTTATCGGGATAGATCAGCACATGAAAAATACATCCAGTATGATGCGGTGAAGATCTGAACCATTGAAAAAGCATGCAAACAAGGATTATCTTTTTAAAAGCTCAATATTTGATTGAGTTCCTGTATCAGTTCTCTTTCAGTTGTGTAGCGATACAGTAATGACATACAGCAGACGTGGAATGTTCCAGTAATGTTAGTCCGAGTGAACTGTTGCTGTAACTAGACAGCATAAAGGTGAAGCTGGTGCAGGGCTAATATTGTCTGCTCTGCTGTTTAGTATTTTAATTGCGAAAGCGATGAACGTGCAATGATGACTTGTGATGTCTATTAGACAGGTGAGATCGATTATATGTACTCTTTTTCTTCTTTCTCCATAGCTGAGCTATAGGATCAGGACTTGGTTTGGGGCGATCCAGTACTTACAATGAAGTGACATGGACTCGGGTGTAAAAAATGAGTTCAGATAACTCGAGTTGAAGCCATATGTTTGTGGAATGAACCAGAGTTCTCACTCACCATTATCACCCCAGTCAGTGTTCCAGGAGTTAGCACAGAGCCAATAGGGGACACCATCTTCCTCACCCCAGCCAAGAATCTTGATGGCATGCCCACCCAGCATGGACCCAGACACATGCTGATACACACCTGCAGACAAGAACAACAGGCAAAATCAACCCTGGTCTGGAGTGAATGATAAAGTTTGAAATGTGGAAAAAAAATATTTTGCGAGCTTGTACAGTGCACTCAATGCAATGTACACTTACCAGACTTGTACAGAACAAAGTCAGAATACACAGTGAAGGCTCCCTCTACTGGACCGTTCTTGTATATTTCCATCTGAATCTGCTCCGCCTCTGACAAAACGCTGTAAGACGATTTACCTGAAACCAAAAATAAGACTGGTCAGTAAATTTTAACGAAAGCAGGATCCTACACTTGTAGTATGCTTCAAGACTCTCAGATACTCAAGTTCAACAGATGGAAGTTTTACTGACCAAAATGCTTGTCCTGTATGTAGCTTGGCGAGTAACCAGATTCACACGTGGACACACACTTGGGTGTATTTCCGCCCTCTCCAGAGCAGGGAGGTCGGCTACCGTTCACATGGTGCTCACAGGGCGCGATCGTGTACGGCCGGCAACCTGGGTACATGAAGACAACGCTATAAACTCGCACGGTTACGGTTTCCTCGTGGCTTCTTGGTCTACGACTCTATGTGAACTCACCAATGTGGGAGTTATATAGGCCACCAGAGACCAGTCCCTCACTGGTCCAGAATTTCCAGGCTGCCGAGGGGTAGCCACCGTTACATCTAAAAGAACGCATCATTTTAATATGTTGACAAAGCCTCTAAACCACAGGTGTCAAAGTGAAGGCCCGGGGGCCAGATCTGGCCCGCCACACCATTTTATGTGGCCCGCGAAAGCAAATCAAACATGGCAACTTCCATGAGGATTGCTAAAATATGTAACAAAATGTCAAATTCTCATATGTAATAAATAAGAGAGATCTTGTAAACATATTCTTGTTTCCAAACAGCCCATTACAGTAACTCAAACAATAGTTCAATAAACCGTTATTCTTGACTTCTTTATATGATTTCAGTCATAATGGCCCTCCAACGGAAATGGTAACTAAAATGTGGCCCGCGACGAAAATGGGTTTGACACCCCTGTTCTAAAACATAATTCACATAATAAAAAAACACATTACCAAAAGAAAAATAATAAATCAATTGGAGGGGGTGGCTATAACATCGGGTTTATTTTTTAGGATAAGGGTATATCATGGGTTTGAAATGACAAAGTCTTCTGGGATCATCGTTTGGGGGCTTTTTTTCCGCCATTCACAGCAAGTTTTGGTCCCTTTAATCTGTGAATAAGGGGTTCATTAACTTCACGATATACCAGATAGGGCTGAAAATTTTTGAAAAATAATCCAATTACGCCCCCCCCCTCTCCATGCAATATTGCGATTGTTGTTTAAATCAATGTAATTATTTTTTCCAATTTGAAAATTGCATTCTACCTACATATTAGTAGGTAGACTGCGGTCGACATTCTACCTACACATTAGAATGCGTTTAATTATTCAACCTTACTTGGGTATCTATGAGGGTGCATTCATTTTTTTTGGTATGAATTTGGTGGCATGACTGATCAGGTCAGGCAGGCTCTACTTCCATTTTAGTTAAGTGCCAGATGTGGACATGGTACATTTTGGAATTATTGTATGCCTACAGCAGACTACTCCTGCCAGGGTGGCACTGTCAAGATAAATTAAAAAATGTTGCAGTCACCCTACCCCATGCCACACCCATCGCAGCAAGTCAGCAGGTCCTCTGCCGAGACCTCAACGCTGACCTTGGCATTGCTGTGGATGCACACACGGTCTGATATGGCTTCTGCAGCGCCAAATGCCTGCAAACAGAGACGATTTTCAGTATTGAGGCCCAGAATTTGCTTTGCTATCTTTCACAAAGCACAATTAAACATTTGAAATCTCAACAAGATCAAAACCGTTTTGCTTTCTCACCCAGCATGACCCACAGGAGCCCTGGTCTCTGATCTCCTTCAATGTGGGACACTCGGGCCACTGCTCCCTCGAGTCAAAGTTCTTCGGCAACCACAGGTTGTCAGCGTACTGAACCCTGCATACGAGTGCAGTTCGGGTTGACTTCATATGCAAGCACAATTTACACCTTAACATAAAGGGCAGCTCATCTAAATATGAAACTCACATAACAGGAAGTTTGGGTCCGTTGAGAAACGTTCCGCACAGTTTCTTCACATAACTGCGGTCGACATTATGAAAGTTGTGAGCAGCCTGTGGCAGAAGAGAACACGTTGACAGACATGAGTGAAAGAAGGTATGAAACCATCATGGAAGGAACCAAAACCTCACCCTCCAGGTAGTGTTGATCTTGTTGATGTAGTCAACCATCTCAGTGGAAAACAGGTTGACGTGAGGTTTCGCCAAGCTCAGTGACAAGCTGATAGCCAATAACAGGAGGGTTGCACGCCACATGTTGCCTGAAAAGACCAAAAAAAAAAATTGATTATAATTTAAAACTAACAATGCATGCAGTATGAAAGAACATTTCCCTCGGCTCGAACTGAAACAAAAGAAGTCACAAGTAACTTAACAGAAGGTGAATAACTTCTGACTTTTGGTAGTCGCTGTTAAAGTGGTGGTGTAGTTGACTTGGTGTCAACTATTTGGTGTTGTCGTTGACATTTTTCAGTTATCCATGCAACTGCTTTGTCTTCTGATTCTAAACACGTTCACTCTTACCGACCATCCCCGCTTAACCCCCCCCCCCCCCCACTCCCCACGGCAAACACATTCAGAATGCCAATCTTCCGATTCAAATCAGTTTTCTTTATACACCTATTATGCACCCTATTATATCCCCAGTCATGTCTAACAAAGCCCCCTTCAGTCGTCAAAAGCATTCCGTTAACACCCTTCAGGAACAGTCCGCTGCATTCAAAGAATTCATTTTTCTCATAAACTGCTTCCTCATCCAAATTTTCCTGTCACTGTTGCTTTTACCCTAACTGGACACTTAACCCCATCCACTGCCTGCCTGCAGTGCAGTTTGAAGGGCACTTCAGTTTGCAGCATGCAGGACAAGCAGCCATTAGAGATGCTGATGATGTGAAGCGAGTCCTGTGCTGTGGATTAAAAAGCCACTCAAGGTCCATTAAAACCATGACAGGCACCCAGACACATCATCGAACAATCTAATGATGTCTAAACAGTCACAAAAGGAGGAAACACTATTGCAGGCAAGTAGGAAATAAATCCATTGACAGTGATTTAAAAATCAAGAACTGTTGAGACGGGCATTGTTGATCGAAAGTGAGCATGGTAAACATGTCACAGGTGCATTTGTTTGAATTGGCCTGAGCTCACATGGGCAAGGCTAACTTGTTCCTCATTACTGAAAGTGTTAAGAGGAAACTAACAGACAATTCCCCTGAACCCACATACATTTTTAGCTCATTGTCATCTGAATATGATCATGTGGATTCACAAAACAACACGAATGCTGTTTAAATTGCTTGCGATCGTCGTTGTATTATTGAGCGGTGTAGAACTCCACCCTTGTCACGCTAAGAGAGTTTGCAGTATTTGGTGAAGCCCGGTAAAAGGTTTCCAAATGAATTCATGTTAAAACATTCCTGTAATTAGTAATACAGTAGTAGCGCTAGTTGTGTCGTTACGGCGAAAGGTTACCACTGTCTGCTGTCTGCACCGCAAGCAACCGTTCAAATATGATCTGTCGAAAGCCTCAAAGGACTTGCTAACGTGCAGCATGGTCGCGACCTTACCTTCACCCACGTGCGCAGTATTTGTCTTAAATGTAAATCCACTTCAGAAGCCAAAGATTTCCAACTAGCTCGAGTGACAGGCACAATGAGTCATAACGAAAACCACACTAGTTTCCAGCCAATGAGAAAAACACCATACTGGGTCACGTTATTCTTAAGTAGACTTTGTCTCCTTCCTGGGTGATGTTATTCGAAACTAGACTTTGTCTCCTTACATGTTCACTTCTTATCTGAGGACTCCCGAATGGATATACCCGTTTTATCAAGACTCGGTGTATTTGAATAAATACTGTAAGTAGGTCCGGAAATACACAACCAATATTGTATTGTTTTATTACGGACCAGCACACCAGCTCAAACAAGTACCGTCAATACATATCCTTCTATAAGTTTCACCTTACTTCTTACTACATTTGATACAAATCAATGTTGTCATTCCTCTTCAATGCGGACTCGTTTACACAACGGCGATTCATCCAACCAGACAATAGGGAAAAACGACAATGTAGCATCTTGTCTGATAAGTTGTTCTTGCACACGTTTTAAGTTTTACACTCGCTTTTGTCCCACCTTAAAATCAGGAACTGTCGAGGCAGGCATCGTTTCGAGAAACCTATACATGAATGTAGTGGCGATGTTACGGATGCAACCATTCGAAGTGGACTGATCACGGATGGGTGAGGCTAAATTATACATCATCACTCAAAGTATATGAAGGGAAGAAACAGAAACAGATTCCTGAAACCTTCGTCCTTTGTCATCTTGGTATGGTCATCTCCCAATTGCCATTCTGCCAAATTAGCATATTTTCTGAACAGTTTTTCTTGCATGCTTTGGAAATTTATCAGCTTTTATCCAGCCTTGGGTTCATTTACTCTTTAGTTGAATCACAGAGTTATTTTTGCTATTTAAAATTTTGATTATCAGTCGTCCGACTGCTTACACTGGTTTTGTGAGCCTTCAGCTATGTCATCTCTTTTCAAATTACCGAGCAAATAATTAATGACTAATTAATTCACCACTAAGTATACTTCACAGACAAATAAACCCCAAAGGAATTACACTAAAAAGTGCAAATAGCTTATCGAAATATGTACAAGAAAATAGGCATGAAAATGACTGGGCGATGGTAACCGTTTTGGCTAGTTTGTTGTGTTGCTAGGTTTTTTTTGTTTGTTTGTTTGTTTTGTTTTTTTAAGTGTGACTTAACAGATTTAGTTGGATTATCTATCGGCCAACTGTTTGCTCTTCGTGTAATCATGTCGTCTATGAGGTTAAACGGCGAGCCGGTGCTAATGACAATAATTACCTGCAACTAGCTGGTCGGGAGGTGAGATGAAGAGTGTTCTGCTCGCCCGCTGAAAGTGGGTGAACTACATAACATTCGGCAGCTATAGTTAGAGCTGAGCTCACATGACCAGTCACATGAACGCCGCTCACGTGATCGACAGGAATCGAAAAGAACGTTCGTCGTTGAGGTCAAAAAGGGTTAAAAGAAAGAAAGAAATAAAGAAAGAAACATGAGTACCCGTATAGATGGCAGGGAAGTCCCAAACTTAATACAATTTGTGAAACACTTTCACATTGCATGAAACAAATGTACATTTCAGAAAAAAATACAAGACACAAAACAAATGAACTAAAAGTGAAACATTTTCGGCATTTTTTGTTCTGTTTTACACTTGCCGGGCGCCGCAGCCACTGCCCCACCTTGCCGCTTGGAGAATTGATGGTCGCAAACCTTATGCAGTCAGTAAAAGAAGGGAAACAAAAGATCTATAGTAATAATAACTATACTACTACTAATAATAATAATAATACAGTAATAATAATAATAAACTAGATAAGAGAGTACTGTACTGTATTCAATTCAAACAATTGTTCATTATTTTAATTTAGTTGATTATTTGTGATCATCATCAACTAAACATGCAGACAACTAACAAATACACACATTCACACAAAACAGACAATAATTTATATTCTTATACTGTCTGACACAACAATCAAGCATGAACTTTGCGCAGTACTGTATAATAAAAAAAAGCCATCCATCCAATTAATGTGTTATTTATTCTTGTGTGACAAGTTTTACGCTGATAGTGATATTTTTTGTGTCTGTTGACAGGGCAACCACAGAGAATATGCTGATTGATAGCTGCTTTCTCTTCCTTCGAGCACCAGCGGCAGACTTTATAAATGATGAGTTATGGAAAATATTGACGGTTGAGCAAGAGTTGTAGTGGCGTTTCATCAGCCAGTACAAAAGCACCAAACAGAACGGATTTTTCATCAGGGTTAATGACTTTAATTTTGTCACATCAATAGCACAGTTAAGAGTCTCGGCACCGTCAACCACAGCAGCAGTGGAAATCTCAGTTGAGATAACGTGATGGGTGTCCATAGATGACGATAAAAGACAAAAACATCAGCCTACTGAAACATATATCCAAATGTCTCAAATGTGTCCAAAAATCCAAGACAAAAAAAAAAAGGATATGAATTTAAAGTAATGCATTCAGGGCTACTAGGCGGTAATGCAAAGACACGCTCACACAAAGAAGCTCCAATTCATGGCGATAGTTGTGCAGTCTAAATATTTTCCTTTAGTGCACAAAGATACATGTCATTAGCTGCTTTATTCCTGTGATGTTCACATCCAAGCATGTGCAATGTCTTCTACAGTGTGTGCAGCAGATGCACGTGGTCCTCATGCAGATATTCTTCATAATTATGCATAACTTTCAGTGTATGTACTCGAAACAGTAGTTCACCTATGACCTCTTTCAGTGTAAATATGAGCAGAACAGAGCAAATTATTTGAATAAATAGCTTTCGTAATATGCAACATTACCGGCACAACTCACATCTGCTCTGTACTGCTAGGTCTCCCTTATCACACGATCCCAACGAAATGCACCAAGCTAGCAAGTGTTTTCAATGTGGCAGGCGCACCTGCAGTAAAGAAAACATTCTAAACTCTGCTAAGCCAACTGCTGTTATTTTATTTTTTTTAAACTCATTTTACTGTGCGTTTGTTGAGTTTTAGCAGGGGGGTTTTTCTCCACACGCTCGTTTTATTTCATGTGCAGTGTTATTGAGTGTTCTGACACACAACTTTAAATAAAAATGTGTTAGTGTTAATGTCAGCTACTGTACATGTTGAAAGTGCGAACTGGATACATTTTTAGTTTCCGGATAAAGAAAAGTTCTGGGAAAAGACAAAAATTAGGAAGCAAGGCCCCAACAATTTTTATGTTCTCTGACGGGAGGCTCAGTGCCCTCCACTTTGAAAACCCTCCTGTTATACAGAATACTGCAACCGCTACTCTGGTGACGAATAAACTGTAATAATTAAAAGTTAAAATTTAAGATTTAAATCCTTGAAAGTGAACCTATGAATTATTGTTTTTCTAAATGAATAAACAGCAGTGTGTTTGTATTGCTTTGTAAAAGTAAGAATTCACAAGAACCCAAGTGGTTTAGAAAAGTAGCTGTACCCCGGAAGGCAGCATTTAATGTAAACTGATTCCTTCGTTAGAAAAAACAACCCTTCTAAAATGTCATCTTAATGCTAATTAGTTTTTTTTGTAATGTTATTGTAAAAATGTAAATACACTATTATCATGATCGAGATTTTCCTCTTACTATTTTTTTGGGGGAAAACATTTGTTGTTTTGTTACAGTAAGATTGTTCATTTCGTTTATAGCCTTGTAGTCATTGGGAAAGTTTCATCACTCCCACCAATGGCCAGCGGGAAGACATGCTTCATATCGTGTATTCTTCAAACTTAACAACAAAATGAAAACATCTCAAAAAGTGATCTGCTATACTTTTAGCGATAAAATTTGCTATTGACCAATGTTATTTGATTCTTATTTTTTCATTATTTATAATTAAATTATTATGAATTAACCAACTATTTAAAATGTTCAATGTACATGTCAAATGATTCAATCGCTTTACCAATTATTTAATGAGAGGATTGAATATAAAATGGATTTCACAACTGAATTACTAGTCATCCAACAATTATAGGATTTTTGATCATGAAAATGCTCGGTGGGCCGAATTTAACAACTCCATGGGCCCAGAGTTGTGTCAGTGAATCATAATAATTATGTTAATTTTGATATTTACTATTGAACCCATATTATTATTACAGTGGTGCACACCTGCACAGAATCATGGCGAGAATTTTTCCTAACATTTTGACCATAACCTCCATTTAGAAATTAAATAAATTAAAAGTGACCAAAATACTCGGATTTTGGATACATCCTTTGCCTTTGCACGTTGTTTTTTTGGTTAGTGACCACTGTTGATTTCATCCTTCTTACACGGCCCTCTCTCTGCTGTCCACAAACTGAACCATCTGTTTTCGGGCATGGGAGATGACCGGGGTGAGTGGGACTATTGGAGTGCTGGGTGTAGTGGCACTAGCAGGGGTTGCAGCACCGGGAGTGGATGCAGCAGGTGTGGAAGCGGTGGGGGTGGAGGCGGCAGGGGTAATGGAACCAGGGGTCCCACTAGGGGTCGCACGTGGGGTCGTACCGGGCGTAGCAGGGATAATAACAACCGGGGCCAGACTTGGACTCTCTGCCCCAGCTCGGGATTCCGGACGTGGGGTGACAAAACGAGCCTCTCTGATGCGGTAGGGGCTTCTGTAGATGGACATGGGTGACAGCTCAGACCCCCAGCCCAGGTAGCTGCCAGTGGAGGGAGAGGGTGCATCGATGCTGAAATACGAGGTCGTGTTAGGATCTAACGGTGTGCCTGTTTTTTTCTCTGGGGAGCTGATCAGGAGAGGGGAGTGACGTTCAGGTGACCAGCCAGGGGTCTTGATGTCCAAAGAAGCTGCGGAGGACGACTTCTCGGTCAGGGTGGCGGCATTACTGTCAACGTGGCGCAGGCTTCCCGGTTGGGCAGGGGATGAAAGTGAAGGTGAGCCGTAAATCGCACTCTGAAATTCGTCATCACCTTTAAAAAGGACACATACAACATGTTACATATGATGTTAGGAAATAGGCCCAATTGATAATATTATAAATGGCTCACTTGTGCTTTCTCTCACACGACGTAAAAATCATTTGCACCACACGTCACGTATTTCACATATGTTTGTTTTTCGGCTGTGAATTAGCTCTCAGCATGACTGCCAAAAAGTGAAATGTGCAAAACAATGATGCTATCAAGAAACCGTGCAAAGGTTGCGAGGCGTCTGCTGAGCTCTCACTGGTTAGGTAAGGCCCCCTCGTCCCCTCTGATGTCACGTAGCGCAAGCGCCAGCTCGAGGAGAGCTACATGGCACTCTGGGCTACATCATTTAAAGGTACAACACGTCACCGTTTTACAGTGACTGTAAGAAAGTGTGTGTGCACGTGTCTGTGTATGTCTTTTCGTTTGATTTCACTTTATTAAACCCTTTTTTAAACATTATCATATCATTATACAGCGGCCCGGTAGTCCAGTGGTTAGCACGTCGACTTCACAGTGCAGAGGTACCGGGTTCAATTCCAGCTCCGGCCTCCCTGTGTGGAGTTTGCATGTTCTCCCCGGGCCTGCGTGGGTTTTCTCCGGGTACTCCGGTTTCCTCCCACGTTCCAAAACATGCATGGCAGGCTGATTGAACACGCTAAATTGTCCCGAGGTGTGAGTTTGAGTGCGCATGGTTGTTCGTCTCTGTGTGCCCTGCGATTGGCTGGCAACCGGTTCAGGGTGTCCCCGCCTACTGCCCGAAGACAGCTGGGATAGGCTCAAGCACTCCCCGCGACCCTAGTGAGGATTAAGCGGTTCGGAAAATGAATGAATGAATGAATATCATTATACAGTGCCATTTGTTTTTATTAAATCCATATAACAAAAATATTGCTTTTATTTTTGTGGAAGCGGGGGGTTTGGAGGGGATTATTGGCATTACACTTCATTTTGGTTGGGAAATTTGATTTAAGACACAAATAATTTGCACAATAAAAATAAACTGTGATTCGCTGGTTGGTATTTGCTCAGCCTATCACCCAAAGTCAGTTGGACAAGGATACAGTTCCGAGTGAGGACAAGCACTACAGGGAGCAGATGGATCGAAATATGATACACACACACAGTCATTCTTGATTTTTTTTTTTTTTTAGGTCCAAAAAAAAAAATTTGTTACATTCTTTATATTGGCCATTGAACAAAGCGTAGATCACTGATGTTTCTGTTTATATTGGAACGTGGTGTTAATCGTGTGTTGCATTCCAACAAACCTCTGTCCTCTGTCCGCGGAGCACTAAAATCCTCTGTGATCTCTTCAAGAATGGCCTCATGCACTGGGATGATCTCTGGAACCATTCTAATATCATGGATCGTTGTGGGAGGAGCTTTTCTCACAGGTCTGGCTATGACATTGGTCAGAGCTGGCTTTGGTGGTGGTGCCACCTCTCTCTCCTGGAGAAGCAAAGAGAACATTATTATGATGTATTTAAAAAAGCAATCTCTTGTATTGGACCTGATTAGACAGAATGTTGACGTGTACTCAATAAAGTGGCCAGTGAGTGTATAATATGCCTTTGAATAGGAACCTGTGGTCATTGATGGGCGGAATGCTAACAATAGGATTACCTGAGCAGCTGGGGTCACCTGAGGTGGGGGTGGCTGAGGAGCTGGTTTTAGGACCTGAGGAACCTGCGGTGGGACACGTGGAGCCTGATGAGAAAAGAAACAAGAACTACAATGACGCTTGATATAGCACGAAGGGAGCATTTGTTATAAAGTGCAGGTGAGGAAGTAGATGAATTGGACCATTGTCCCAATAACTGTGACTTCTATCTACTTTTTCAAACTGTTGGGTAATTCTTGGGCGAACCACACCATGAAAATTAAGGAAACTAACTCCCTATTTAGTGATTCTTTTTCTGAGAATGAAGTCATTTTTGATGAGAGATTGTCATACTTTTATGAGGATAAATCCAAGACAAAATAGTGGTTTTGTAACTTTACAATGTTAATGTGCCATTATGAGAAAAGTCATCATTGTCCTATTACAGAAAAAAGTGACATTACAAAAACTAATTATTGTCAAAAAGTAAAATTATTTTATGAGGAAAAATTATACAAGTCATAATATCATGAGAATAAAGTCAATAAGATTAATCATTTAAGGATCAAATCCCACAACAATTACAAATTTCTTTCTTGCAACAGTGGGTGTGTCCCTCAAAAATATCTAGTCTCTCACCTGACCTCACCGCTGGATTTTGGTCTGTTTTATTGTCGCTTCTCTTGCCTTTACCAGACTCTTTAGTGATTAAGGCCTAAACTTGACTTGAATACTCTTAGCTGTGCATGAATACAACAAACCTGAGGTACACGACGAGGTTCATTGCCATAGTGAATCTCTTCACACAGACCCATGAGTCCAGCAAGACCGCCTTCTCCGTAGAACGACCAGATCTTGGGCACGTCTCCTGTCTTTAGAGCCAAACGAATCAGCAGCCAGTGATGATGCCTCCAGCCCTCCCACTGGAGCGGGAGGTCCATAAGGGTGCCACCTCCTGATTATGATTAACAACCACAGCCATGAGGATGAATATCTGAATCGCTACCGTGTATGACTAATTGGTTAACTGAAATACCGAACGGACCAGACAGTGTTGCATGGCGATGGAAAGTAGGCGTGACTTTCTCCTCCAACGAGAGTATGGATCCACTCTCCATGCAGGCGCCGCTGATCCCCCTGCGGCGAATACTCTGGAAGATCTCAAAGGATTTGGGATGAAGGAAGCGATAGTACAGCACCAACGAGATCACACCTGCAGCAGACGGAAAGATAAACGTGGATATGAGGCACGTGAAGCTCCCCAGTAATATGGAAGTAAAAAAAATGGAGCTACTGACAGGCACTTGCTCGCCTCACCGATAAGGAAGCTGCAGAGGACCGCGGCCGGGATGGCCACCGTATCCCATGACACCATGCTGAACAACCAGGACGAGGCCAGCAGGAGGAAAATGTTCTCTAAAAACATTACCTGAAGTAGAGGAACACACACAAACTAGCCTCAAACTTGAACAATCAACATTTCATTAGTGATTTTCTTCATTGAGTCATGAGTGAGTTAGAGCTGTCGGGATATACTGTATACTATTTAGTGGACACTAAATGTCCATCAAAAATGAGGATGAGGCTGTATCCTTAAAAAGTATATTGAATATTACTGTAGGTCCTTGTCGCAATATGCATAGTCTGAACAACAACAATGGACCTAAAAGTAGGAAGAAAAAAATCCATTAAAATGCATCACACTTAAAAGTTAAATACAACTTGTAACAGAGCTAACAAAAGCACTCCAACTTAAGAAAGTCGAAGCCTGTGTAACATTATGCACAGTTTGATTATTTTCTTACCACTTGGGACAGAGCCCACGGTCATGAGAAGTACGCTTGAACACATCAAACATTCACACTCACAATCACAGCTATGGACCGTTTTCAAGTCTTCAATGAACCTAACATCATTAATTTTATTGGAACGTGCTAGGAAGCCAGAAAACCTGAGAAATCTCACAGCAGATTGGGGAGAACATGCAAACGCTAAGAGTCAAAATTTCAAACACATGCACACACACACACACACACACACACACACACAGTCACATACCAGATAGAAGCCAGCCATGCGGAATCGTGATGGACCGTACTTCACGTTGAGGAAGAAGAAAATGTGGATGGCTCCAAGGACCAGATTGAAGAGTCTCCATCGACTAGTTGAACGTATGATGTCAGTCTGCTGAGAAACCATCCAAAATGTTGCCCCCAACCAGTGCACACCTGACACATAGAGAACATCGCAAATTGCAGCTGTTGTTGGACAAGCAATAACAGGACCTCTGTCATTGGTCAACCTTGTGTTTTTAATTAGGCCCTTGCAAAGCAATATGACACTCTCAGTCAATTTCTCCCAAAAAACGAGCTAACCTTAGCTCCTCTCCCATATACACAGATTTGCACATTTATAATCTCTCACTTTAATGTTTACAGTACTGTATATGAACAATTCTTTAAGACCCCTTATTAGGTATCACGAGGCGGCGCAAATCACAAAACAAACAATGATTTTTGTGATGCCGATAGAAATCGACTTCAGATAGCATTTTTTAGGGTGACTCACCATGCATAATGACATATTACACTTGACTAAAGGTGGTGCCCTATACATATACACAGTGCATACATGGTAGATATATGTTATAACTAGCTAAATAGCTAGCTAGATACAGTAGATAGACGAATAGATACTAGTACAGTATAAGATGCTGTACTTTGTAAAAATAATGTGTATAGAATGAAATCCAGTATAATACTACCTATATTGTGTTTTACTTGTAAACATGAACACACCTCCGCTTTACACATACTCACCTATAACACCAAGAATCCACTGTTTGAAGACTCGCGTGAAAAGCATGAGGACGCCGAATCGTGAGCCCAACATACTGACCTGCACACACGCAAACATATATAGTATAAAGTACACACACACATACACACACATACAAGTAATCAGAGACAGTGTATTTTGTCAGAAAGCCTCTTGAAAGTGTTTACCCTCCATAGGAGCCGACAGAAGATGGCTGCAGGGGTCATTTGCAGGTGTCCTGGTCTGATGAGGTGACATGCTCGAGCGTACAGGACCAACGCCCAGGCCAGAGATAACAAACACACCGCAAAACACACTGATGCTGAAGGAGAAGAGGGAAAAACAGGAGGTGTGTAAAAAGTAAAGTGTGAGAGAAAGAAAATAACTCCTATACACTATGTCAGGATGATCTCTAATGTTGCGCAGAGAACTCATGCTTAAAATTCATCACAGAAGTTGTTGACATACTTGGTGCTTAAGTTCTAGTTCGCAAAGAAGTTCAAATGTGCCCCGTGTGTGAATTTGGGTCATTATATTTATTATGCACAGTATATCATTCCTGATGGGAAAATGGAGGTGTTTATTTGTCTTTTGTTGTAAATGGAAGGGGTGGGGGGCCTGGCTCAGTGATAGACTGGTCATCTTGGTTGGTGGGTTGATTCCCGGCCATTGCAACCTTGCCGAAGATACTGATGCCACGTCATCAGCAGGTAAATGTGGTAGCAATGTGAAGCGCTTTGAGTATCTGAGGTCGAAAAGTGCTATACAAGTGACAGCCCATCTACCATGGAGATCGTTTATTAGTGGGCCACTATTTGAGAAAAGACAATACATGTCACGTTTACAGTACTTCCTCCCTTCAGACACAAGTAGTGGCATTATCTTCCCTACCTGGAGATTTGATGCCTATATCAGTGCAGATGAGCACGTATGTGTGTAGCAGTGTTTCGGGGAGGGTGACCACCAAGGCCTCCAGCAAGCGTAAGGCGGACACGTCAGCCTGCTGCATGATCTCTCCGTACACGTCCATGTCTGAAAGACGCATGCACTCCCACAACCTGCCAAGGCCACGCACACATCAAATGCTGTATACTTAATTCTCACAATGTGTTACCCAAACTGCGTAGCCAACACAAGCATATACAATGGGGAAAGAAGCTGTTGCAATGCCAGCTTCTTCTCAGGCAAAAAACGCCAAAATGTGTCTAATTTCCATTTCCACAAGCACAATAAACATTATTTGATGCACAACCCACCTTTTGAAGATACCCAAGTGCAGTATGTGAGTCCAGGTGAGAGACTTTCTGCGGATCCGTCCATCTGAGAGGTACCACAGGTAGCTGAGCCACTGTGGAACCCAACCTGGAATACCATCAATCGAGATCAACCTTTTTGATCTATCGATCTATCTGTCTGTCTGTCTGTCTTACCTGGTAGAAGGAAAAGTGCAGTGAAGCCAGCCAGATGGGCGTAGCAGTAGTTGTGACCCACCCACAGATAGTATACAAAACAGTAGATCACTGGAGGAAAAAAAGGAAGATTTACACTGCTGCACAATGACCATCCAATGTAAATAAGTTAAGAGTCAGTTTCGTAGTTTAACCCTTTCAGGGACAGCGGTTACTACAGTGGACATCTTATCATGTTATCAGGTTACAGCAGGGGTGTCAAAATCATTTTTGTCGTGGGCCACATTGTCGTTACGGTTTGCCTTGGAGGGCCGTTATGAATTTTGGGAAACCATATAAATGTTTACTCAACTGTACATATTACATAAACAGCGCACAACAGATTGATGAATAACTAATTTTAAAATCAGAAGTCAAGAATAATGACTGTTATTGTGGATTACATATTTCAATTTGAAATTTTGGTTCAGACTTTAGCAAGCATCATGGAAATTGACACACTTGATTTGCTTTCACGGGCCACATAAAACGATGAGGCGGGCCAGATCTGGCCCCCGGGGCTTGACTTTGACACCTGTGGGTTACAGGGTGCATGAAAGGGTTAAGGTACTTTCTTATTGGATATCATACAATGTAATTAGATAAATGTCTGGTTAGTGCCAGTGACAGTGATTGCATTGCTACTCAATTAAAGCAAAATAGACTGCGACCAACAGTGTTGATTCAGAAAAATGGATGGCTGGTTAAAAAAAAAGTAGTCATTATCATGTTGTGATACCCTTTCTATAAATTCTTCATATGAATTCCAAGTTTATACATAGCGCTCCTTCTACAAGCCCAGTTCCTCAACAACATTCATATGACCTCTGCAATGCTCTTCATCCCATCTGAGGAGAAATACAACAGCTCCAGCTCCCTCCTTCCCCTCACAAAACCAAACCCTACTGCAACATGGGTCCCGCCATTACAAGGCCGCAACCTGGGGTACGCCCATGCTCTCATTTTCCCCCAAAAAGGGGTCGTGCAGTAATGTGTCAGCATGCTCCTGCAATCTTCCATCTTATTGGTGAATAAATCATTTTGGGATGGTGCAGCAAGGAGGGGGTGAAAGCATGTGGCATGAGTCTGCACTTTTGCTCTGATAACATGCATCATGCACTGCTGCAGTCCGTGACGTCACATAACAAACACACAACTTTCACGAATAGTTGCACCAATAATCCCACAGCCACTACACCCCCTGCTACCATCAATCAGAAATGATGTGTCATAGCTAGTCCAGACATTGTATTTCTGCAGGTTAGAGCATGTGAATGTGGATGCATGTATTTTCTGTCCTTGTGAGTGTGTGTGTGTCTGTGTCCCAGGTAGGACTCACGCGCCGCTCTCTCTGCGACGATGAGGACTGCAGTGAAGAAGAAGACACAAACTTGGCAGCAGGCCACACAGGAGCCTTCATGCCTCGTATGGGTCGAGTAGTCCCTCATGGCGGCCCTCCACAGACACACGCACTGTGTTCTGGAACAGCCAAACCAAACCTGGTGGCGGGTTGGCGGCCCGTGGTTGTTCTGGTCCTGCAAAAGAGAGAGCGAGAGAGAGATGGGCTGGGGATGGGGGTGGGGGGGGGGGGGGGGGGGGTCCCGCTGCTGCAGAGCCCGCGCTCACTTGAGGTGCGCGCTCCCGGCTCTCCTGTTAAAGAGACAGCAACCTTGCAGCAAATAAACATGAAAACTAAACTACTATACTTGTTTACACATGGTTAACATACTTTCTTCTTCTATTATATGTATATACTATTTATTTATTTTATTTTTGGGGGAGAGTAGAGTGGAAAGTCGTCATCATCAAATAATGAATCAACTTGTTTTGTAACGAACTTTTAATAAACTATTATTTTCTCATTATCTCATCTCATTATAATGTACTTCATCTATCTTATTACACTGGTTAACAGGTCATTTTTGTCAGAGATGACGCTATGTGCTTGTAAAATTATTTTGGACGTTAATAAAAAAAAAGCTACTTTTTTATTTACCTATAACACATCAGGTATTTGAGATATTTTCATTTTTTTAATGTTCTATAAAAGCTTGCACAATATGGATTTACCCAATCTCGGGTGTGGGCCGCCTTTTCCCCCGAAGTCGGCAGGGTCCCTGCAACCCTGAACAGGTTAAGTTGTATAAAAATTGGATGGTGGGATGGCCATAATTGGAGTTATCTGAATTTAGTTATGACTTTTGGCCAATCTCAGAGTCATCTGGGGTCATTTAAAAGCACAAAGAGTGAAAAAGGTGTGAACTCAAGTTGACTTCTCGTTCGGAAATAGACTGTAGCAGCTTTTGACCTCACGAGGCGCAACAATACAATTGGATGACCTTTTTGACTTAGAAGCAGGTACGGTACCCATATTACCACTGCAGCACAATGGTGGGGGGCCATTTGAACTTTTCGAAAGACCCCTGAGGGACAATTAAATATATGAAAAATATTGATGCAATAATCAACTTAATATTCATGAGTACGTTTTATGAGCAATTGTGATTCAAATGATTTGGGGGCATTTAATAGCTGTTTCTCTGAAGTAACAGCTGCATCTTTACCCTTCTATGCACCCTGTAACCTCATAACATGGTAAACTGTCCACTGTAGTAATCGCTGTCCCTGAAAGAGTTCATTTGAGTTACTACATCCACAATAATAAACATCTTTGTAAGGTTTTAACATTGTATTGGGTCTCAAGTGTAACTAAAGTTCTGACCAGTGAGAAGGGAGAGAGGGAGAAAAGTGTCAAAATTCAAAGGGTCCCTTTATTGGGACATGCTGAAGAGACTATGTCCCTCGGCTGGCTTTGGAACGCCTTGGGATCCCCCCAGGAGGAGCTGGATGAAGTGGCTAGGGAAAGGGAAGTCTGGGCTCCTCTGCTTAAGATGTTGCCCCCAGTGACCGACCTCAAATATGCAGACGAGAATGAATTGAATGAATGAATTGGTTGGGCTCAAAGTGATATTTCCACGTATTGGCCCCAGACGGTGAGGCAGGGGGGAATCCTATCAGTGAAAGGGTTAAACATCTTTGCTGCAACACATGTGTACAAGTTACAGACTCACTCACTTTCATTCTATATGCATCCACTTTATTTAAGGAATGCGACACAACAACAGTAAAAGCACCAGAATCAAACCATCATGTCCATTCTTACCTTTTTCTTTTTCCGTTATTTCCAGCTTCTGAAGCATCAAAAAGATGGAATGCAAAGCATGTGTATCCCATAAACAAACTGTTTCACATTCCTAATGTATACAAAAGCACCATTTAAATTGTGTTTGAAACAGAACAATATGTTAGTGAGCAAATGTGTAGACAAATCATGACAGCCACTTTGTCCATTCGTGGACACACATTTTCACGCGTCCTCTGTTGCTTTGTGTATCTTTCCTTTAAGTCAGCGGTCTTCAATGTTGTTGTGGAATGTTGCAGCAGGAGAGGTGCAAAACATTTAGTACAGAGGATTGAAGACCCCTGGTGGTTTAAGTCCTCCATCCTTCCTTCCATTCATCCTTCAGAGTGTTTCATCATTAGTCAGTAATATCTGTTGAGGCTCTGAGTGACTGTGCTGATATCTGGCTGTCCGTTCAACCAGATTTCTCTCAGGATCCTCTCCCGCTCCTCTAGCCGCTGGGCCCGGTCCAGCTCTGATCTCTCACACACACACACACACACACACACACACACACACACACACACACACACACACACACACACACACACACACACACACACACACACACACACACACCCCCTCAATGACGATCAATCCACATCAGCGTCAAATTATCTTTGACCACTGCAAAACATTTCTATTTTTAAGAAGTGTGCGTTTGAATCAACCTTGCAAAAGGAGGGAGAAACAAGCAAAGGAAGGGAGCCTGTCTTAATGTTAACACACAATGAAAAGGGCCATCCATCGGCCAACTAACAGAATTGGTGTTGCTGCGTTAAAGACCGTTGAGCGATGGATATTCAAACACAAACGGTGAGGCAAAATATGTAGACTTAAAATTTAACATGACTCACAAGCATTTTTTTATCCTCTGCGAAAAATGAAAAATATTCCTTCATCTTAAAGAGAAGTCACTAATGTGTCCATATGAAGCTGTAATATTCTGCCCATTGGTGTCTGATCTGCACACATCAGAATGTCCGTTGAATTGAAGCAAATAATGCAACAAAACCTTTTTGTTTACATTTCGTTTATGTAAATACAGTCTGTTTTCATAAAATAAAATATGGCAGAGCATTTTTAAAAAATTTTTATCCATTGATCCATCCATTTTCTGATCCGATATCCCTACAAGGGTCACGCGGTGTGCTGGAGCCTATTCCAGCTGTCTTCGGGAAGTAGGCGGGGTACACCCTGAACTGGTTGGCAGCCAATCAGCAGGGCATACATAAACGACCATTCACTCACAATCACACCTATGGACAATTTGGAATGTCCAATTAACCTGCCATGCATGCTTTTGGGAATGTGGGAGTAAACCGGAGTACCTGGAGCAAACCCACACAGGCACGGGGAGAAAATGCAAACTTCACACAGGAAGGCCAGGGCCGGAATCAAACCTTGTAGTACCCCTGCACTGTGAGCTGGACGCCCAAACCAGGCGCCCATAGTGCCGCGGCATTAATGGCATTTCTAATGCAAAATATGTGTCTGAGCTCAATAAAGTTCTTGAAACACTAAGAGGAATTAGTAGATCATGCACATATTTTTTGTGAGTGTGTATGTTAGATACCCTCAGCTGATGTAAACATGCTGGCGTGCAGCAAGGCCCTCTCAAAGCGTCTGCGCCTTCGTGATGACATATCCGTTGTCTCATCCCAGTCCTCCGATTCGCTGTCCCCGGCCGGCGTGGCAACCTCCGAGGCGATGACGGCCATGTTGTCCGGGTTGGTGTCGACGTGTTGCTGGCGGTGCTGACAGACATGATGGTGATGATGACGCCTGTGGCGGTGGTGATGGCGATGGCGAGGGTGTTTACTGTTGCCATAGTGACAGTCGGCGCGACAGTGTATCTGGAAGACGACGGCACAGAGCGTGACTAGGAGACCGACAGACACTCCACCCAGAAACGCCAGCGCCGTCCTTTCAGGTTGGTCTGGCAGACAGAGATCAAACAGACAGAAAAACTTTCTTCACTTTTTGTAACACTTGAAGCTTTAATATTGGATTTATTCCCGCCCCCGGTTTCTGTCTGCTGTTGAAACATCCAGTCACAGATTCACCCAACACTTCCGTACAGCGTAAATC
This sequence comes from Hippocampus guttulatus, assembly GCF_054856545.1. NCBI lineage: Eukaryota > Metazoa > Chordata > Actinopteri > Syngnathiformes > Syngnathidae > Hippocampus > Hippocampus guttulatus. The sequence continues at coordinate 18,016,387 of NC_141263.1, forward strand.
AGTGATTCCTAACCATTGTGCTGGTCGAGTTCATCAGGTGTGCCGCAGGGAATTATTCAATTTCCAATTAGTCGAACTATTATTATTATTTTCTTATCTTATTAACAATAGTGGTCAGATTATTTCCAATACAGTAATGTATCTTTGTTCATCTACAGTATGCACCTGTGGCAGTGATGTATAATGGTAAGCAAATACCGTATTGGCCCGAATATAAGACTCAAGTTTGAAAAAAGACTTTTTGAACACCAAATTAATTTTTATACAGGAAATAATTACAGTACATCGGAAACAAATGATTATAACAATATATTAGAGAGAAAAAAAAGCATGTTATTTTGCCTCATTCAAATCTTAATATCCGAATCTATCAATTGTTTGAAAAGTCTGCTTCATTTATCACCATCATCTTGAAGTTTACATCATAACTTCTCCTCAGCTGCCGGTTAACCTGGCCGATCTTCGACCCACTTTTCTCCAGATTGTCGCTACGTTTCTCCATTTTCTGTTATCTCCTCTATTATTTTCTTGTCTTTTCTTTCTTACTGCTTTTTTTTCTCTTCTTCTTCGTGCTACCGCTATTTTTATTTTTATTCTTCGTGACAGGGGTTCGCTTTGACCTGGGGAGTCAAGTTCAGCATTCGCTTCAATGATATCTGGCGCCATCTAGCGTCCTTAATGGGTATAATGTCTAGACCCCGAATATAAGACGACCCCCACTTTTTCAGTCTTATTTCAATGAAAAAAACACCGTCTTATATTCGGGCCAATACGGTAATTAAATGCTCTCCCACTAGATGGCCGAAAGTAAAATTACCTGATGTAGCCGTTTATACAATACAATACATGCTGATTTATAAAGCGTTTATGCAATATTATAGTTCTCACTGATGAAACAGGCCCAGATTTCACCGGTTAATTTGCAAGTAAATTAAGACAAGATCATTATTAAGTACTGTTATTACTAGGACTGCACTAAAAGCTCTATTTTTGTGACTGGTGTAAATTCGTTGTAACACAAGGCGTATCTATGTACGGTGGTGGGTGAGACACAATAAGGATAATTTCGCAGATGAGTACAGGTCGTTGCATCTGCAAGAGGGAGCCGCTTTGGGAGTAGTCACAACCGACTTCAGTAAGAGACATCAAAGCAGTTTGATTCCCTTTAAATTCTCGCGGCATCACATCTGCGCCATGAAGTGGGCACTTAAGGCCGTATCTCACTGAGTGGCCAAGTTTGCAAGTGTGTGCGCACCTATCAATTATTTTTTTCATCAGGGTTCATTCAAGGACGCAAGCAGTCGAAAGGATGTTCGCTAACAATTTGAACTGTCTCAAGCAGCTTACGAATGCATTTTTTTTTGTTTTACCATTTCATGATGCTTTTTTACTACAAGACATTAGCCATTTTTTTTACTGTTATTGCTACAACTGAATCCCAGAATTTTCTAGGGATCAATAAAATAACGATCTAACCCAACCTATTTTCTCACTTTTACGTGATTGCAGTGGCACTTTCTGGAAAAAGAGTTCAGTGCATTAATATAACACTATCCTTACTGTGCACTCGTGGGACCATATTGCAAAGATATATAGATATATAATGTGAGATATATAGACACTGAAGATGGACAATATATTCAGACTGTAGTGCATGTTTTGTACAACATGCGTCGTACCTGTGATGAAGGTGTAAGCTGCCAGTATGTTGCTAAGCAATGCCATCTCCTTGGAGACCACCATCACATCAGTGTTGGGGCCCTCTGTGGTCTGAGTACTCATCACTTCACAGGGAGTTGATCTTATTGGAATCTTCTTCAGCCCTCACCGGAGTTCTCATACTCATCTCTTCATAAGATCAACAAATAACAGAGGACAGAGCGAGAATGGTTTCAAAAATTTTGGAAATAGACGATTACTGGACACAACATTAGGTACATTCATGTGTTTTAAACACCAGCAAAACAATATCATATTATTGCTACGGAACACATTAAGAAGCATGCTGTTAGGGAAAAGACTGACACATCACTGAGCTGCCATGAGACAAATTGAAGATAATTACTCGTAATATTATCCACACTCTCTAGTTGATGAGAAGTACAGTGTAAAAAAAGGCTCTGGTAAAAGCAGACGTAGCCACTGTTTCAACCCCGCTTTCCTTAAGAAAAAGTCAAACAGTACCGACCGGATGTACTTACGCACAAACTAAGAAGTAAAAATTCATTTTCATGACATACGGTACGTGTTTTCTTGACTTAGCACAATGGAGAGAAAAAAGAGATAACATGCATTGGCTCAGGCCTTTATGTAATCAAAACAATGTTTCCATAACTTTGCTAATGCTAACAAAAAGATGAAAAGGGATCAAATGGAGACGTGGAGTATAAACGGTATCATAGAAATTTATAGTATGAAATTTAAATCTGTAAAAAACATTTATTTACATTAAAAAAAATTTGCAAAGCTGATTTTGAAGATTGTGAACAGACTGTCACTTGTGTAGTGCTTTTCTACCTTTGGAACTGAAAGTGCTACTGTTACCTCATTTTACCGACTGATGACGCAGCATCAAGAGCAAGTGGGAGTTCAGAATCTTGCTCAAGGACACTTCGACATGAACATGCAACTATGCAGAGGCATAAAAATAATGAATCGATTGACTAATCATTAATGATTGTTGATCAATTGTTTTGAAGCAACTGTGCGCATGACTTGTTTGCAGCCAGCAGCGGCGCTGTCGGCACAGTCTCAATGAGTGACGATGACATCACCTCTGGCAAATTCAGCTACATTCACACTCTGAGTGGGCTCAGTTTTCCTCAGTAGAACTTTGCTGAACATTTAGAGTCTCTAAAAATAAATATTTAAAAACAATGAATCAATTAATTCGTCGATAAAGGATATTTATCCAAACATCAAAGTCAAATTTGTATCAAGGTTTTTTTTTTCATCTATATTTGCTTGTGTTTTGGAATGATCCCATCTTGCATGGGGGATTCAACCACATTCATTAACAATAATAATATCCTTCCCCGCCTGCCAAAAAAATGCCACGGATATTTGTTTTCCAACTATACAACCCCGAGGCTAAACCACACACATGCATGGACACACATATAGACACACTCACAAAAGCACGCACACAAACACAAAGATGTACCCACACACAGGCCCATCATAATGAGTGCAACAGTAGTTGTAGCCTGCCAAGCTCAATGTAGAGTGAATGGAGAGACAGCAAACACAGAGCTCATAATAGAACTGTCTAGACGTGCAGCCCCGCAGCTCATTCATGAAACTTCCTCGCTTCCGATACAAGAGCTGTGTCATAGATTCTGTCTTGAACAAAGATGATTTTGCTTCGTTATGATTGACAATTCATGACAAAAGTATTAATGTGAGCCTTTTTTTCCCTCATGAAAAGAGCAAACCAAAATAAGAAATGCCTCTTCGCATTATCCAATGAAGTTCTACCTCACTGCAAATTACAACCATTGTTCAAAGAATATATCTTTGACAGCATCAATCAAATCTGATCATAATCATCTTTATAAGAGCAGTTTTCTCTTGGACCTCATTAGGTACTGTAAGTGCTATGCATTAATTGTAATTCAACCAGTTTGATCTAGTTTGTCACAAGGAGTCAGAGATTTTTTTTTTCTTCACACCTGTCATAAGACATCACATCATACTGACTGACTTCAAGGTAACGTCGGCATGCACTTGAGACTGAAAAAGTAAAGGATCCGTGAGGAATTTAAACCGCTTGAGCCAGCGGTACTGCAGCACGATCAAAATGTGTATACTGCTCTTAAGCAGAGAAATGATGAAACACTCAGAGGTCAGATTGGTTTGATCTCAAGGGGAGAACTTTAATTAAAAAGATAAATAAAAAAATTAATAAATCAAAACACAGGTTGATCCAACCAGAGGAAAGCATTCAACCGATGAAAATGCCTTTCCAACTCCAATTTTGGCCAAGGTATGAATCATTTGAGGCTGAACTGTATGCGCAACCGCTGGGCAGATAAAATGCACATTTCAGGCATTCATTCGCACTTCAGGCACATTTATCTGTGTTACAAGAATGAGACATCAGCCCGGACTCGCGGCCACGCAGGCACGCACACACACACACACACACACACACACATACCATTGGGACTCAAGATGACACAAACATGGACGGCAAAGTGATGACAAATTGGCTGCCCGTCGAGGTGATTTCGGGATGTTGAGTGCAAGTGCTATAGGGCGTGGATTTAAACTTTTGAAAATATATGACATTTACCCAAATCGTGACATATGAGGTTCCTGCAGGACGCCGGCAATAAGCAATATTCTTTTGCTGTTTTCTGTCTCATGAATGTTTAATTTGCATGGTTTTGGGATGCGATAGGAAGCATGAGCACCCGGAATTCAAATCCAAAATACAAAAACTGTGAGGCAGACGTGCTACCTACTTGTTAACCTTACTAGATGGATTGCTAGACAGATGGTTTGCTAGAAAAATAGCTTGCCAGTGAGCTAGATTTGCTCACTTGCTAACAAAAGCTTTTACAAGCCATCCATCAATCCACTGTCCATAGGTCCTACAGCCTGAACTGGTCGCCAGCCAATTGCCGGGCACATATACTTGTCGAGACGAACGACCGTTCACACCCACATCCACACCATTACTGAGTGGGAACCCGTCCCACACTGCCCTATTACAAGTCAGGCGAGTGTGCCACTATACCATCAGCGACTCGCTTTTTCAATGCTTCCCACAATTTATTTTATTTAAATTAAAATGTTTTTTACGAATTACATCGTGCCCCCCCCTCCCCCAATGCTTTATTTTAACACATTTTCATTTAAAAATGTATTTTTAAAATTAAAATGCCTTCACTCTTACAATATTAGGACTGCCGCCAATAGAAAAAACTTAAATTTTAAAAAATTATAATAATTGCAGTTTTGCAACTTTGTTCTGTTAACATTCTGACTTTGGGCTGTAAATATGGCATAAAAAAAAAGAACAATTTCTACTTGATTTTTTTCTTCTTCCTGGCAACATTGACTTTGGCATTTTTCCTGCCTTCTGCTATTATTGTACCGGATTCTTTCAAATTATAACTTTGTTTTCAGTAAAGGTAGGAACCAAAACTGATATTGGCCTTGCTTTTAGGCATTAAGTTCTCATGGAGGCTGCCAACTACATAAATAAAGTTTGACTAGTTAAATAACAGTCACCAATATTTGTGACATCAAGTAAGTTCTCCACGGCAGTAATTGGCGCTTGGCGCTATACTGTGATAGTCTGATAATCGGCGAATCATCATCTGTGTCAGAAAGAAAGTTTGGTTCCACGGCACTGCCATTGTCTTAAATGAAATGTTATTGATCAAAAGTACTTGATATCAGTGACTACTCGAAAAGTGAATACAAGTGCTACTAATGGTTTAAACAAAGTGGTATCAAACATCTCTAATTTTCATAACATAATAACTATTGTTACAATGCAACTTAATTTTGGTAACATACCTTTTTCTCACAATAATAAAAAGTGCTTCAACATTTATAGTATAAATGAAGTACTGTAAATGTGGCATTTCTTTCCAAGATATATCTCCAATAATAATAATAATAATAAAAAGATTTAATACATATCTCGATGTTTTAAAATGGAATTATTCATTTCTATTAAATGCACTCGCATCTTTAAAATAAAAAACGATTTTCTGAATCAAATCATTGTTTTGACACCCCTTTTGATTCATTTTAAATTGATGTTTTGTTGAACTGCCGTAGCATGACATAACTGTATTGAAATAACACACACAGCTGGAAAAAGTGTATTTTTTTTTAAAAATCAGTGACTAATAGTCTTCTCATAATTTGAGAATGAATAGATAATGTAGTACCATTTATACTATTTGAATGTATTGGGCGAGGTCAACAACAGTTTGATGATTCAGTACCTTGCTCAAGGCCACCTTGACAGTCTATTTTGGTCCACAGAGAGATTTTGAACCTTAGACCCTCCTGACCCCAGGCCAAGTCCTCACACAGTGAGCTACAACCAAATAAATTAATAAGCTACTTAAAAAAAAAAAAAAAAAGGAAATGCTTGGCCCTTGTCATTTCCACTCTTGTCTTTATTAATTGAATACAATTAAAATTCAAGCTGACAATTATGCTAAGAGACTTTCCTTGCACTGTCTACAAAGTGATCTTGTTTCTTCATGTTGGTTCAAACACTCTGTGTGTGTGTGTGTGTGTGTGCGTGTGCATGTGTGTGTGTGCATGTGTGGCCTATGCATGTGAAGCTGATGTTAATTCAATGTGACACTGGCCTTTCCCTCCTCAGCACCGTTACTCTTTAACATGACCTGCGGAGCACGAGGGAGACAGCATGCACGCCCAAACACAAACACAGCACAGGAGATGGATGTAATGGGAGCATGGGATGATGCCACAAATTCACGGAACAACGTGGAAAAGTGATAGAATATCATCTTCCATTTGTGAACAATAACATAGAAAGAAGATTTACACTTACATTTCCCTGCAGCATCTCTCAGCTCCTCTACTCCTCTTGTTTGCCTGCATGCGTGTGTGCTCCTCTCCTTTCTGTGTTCACTGTCACTCCTCCCCTTTCCTTTTTCCCCGTGCCTTCTTCCTGCAAAAAAACACTATCACCAATCATAGACGTTCTTTTACTTCCCGTTCTCAAAAATACAGTAATTAATCCATCGTCCACTTTGCAGGTTTAATGTTTTCCAAAATGCGCTCCCCTCCTCGACCGTGTAAGGTTCTCCAGGTTGGTTTGCAGTCGGCACGGCAGAGGTCAGGCCCCCGGGGGCAGAGCTGTGACATGAGAGACCTCGACAGGACAAGCAAGTCTCTCTCTCTCTCTCTCTCCGTCTCACTCTCTCCCAAATATGTCTGCTCCCTTTTCCTTAAGTGCTTGTGGAGAATATACTAAAGTACAGTATGCACAAGAGGAGGAAGGTGGGAGGAGATTGATAGAAGCTGGATATAAAATTGTGCATTTGCGTGGGGGGGGGGGGGGGGGGGGAATTGGACCTTCATAACAGATTGAATGGAGTTTGCAATTTTCAAAAAGAACACATACCGGTAGTTTAAGGTCCTATGCAACACTTATTTATTAATAATCTTTGGTGTCCTATTTTAGTTGGTCTTATACGCTTTTCATTTTGAATGTTTTTTTTTTTGTCTTCTCATTAATATTCACTATGTTCATATGCTTTGTTCCGATTGGGTTTCTGTTCCTTAATTTGATATGGAAAACATCTTCCCTCTGACTAGTAGTTGCTGATATGTGGGCATCTTGTGGTCTCTTCTTCATGAAACTCAGCGGGACGTAATTGTGGTCAGCCACAGTGCACTCTGAGATGGTCTCCTGGAAGAAAATATTCCTTTTTTTTTTTCCTGAAGTCAACCTCCATGTATAGCGCTGTATGGCTAGACTGATTAATGTGTGTGGCTGTTTAGCTTAAAACCTGGAAATGTATTTTTAGCAGGTCTGGACACTTACATTGATGAACTCATTCCCCATGGAATGTGCCCAAACACAGCACTGTTGTGGTTCCAAAACGCTTAGGATTTTCTCTCACAACAAATTTATGCAGTTTATTGCTCTGAGGGTGGTAGCTGATGCCAACCTCAGATTGTAAATTTGAAAAAAAAATCATGCTTTCTAACCGATAAGTTTGGAGTTAAACAAATTCTATTATCAAGCCATGCAACCAGTATGGTAACTGTGGCCAAAGTCAGCTTGTTTACAGTGCTAATGCTAATTTAGTATTGCTCGCGCTGCTCTTTTAATAAAGCGACAGTAGCTATCGTATGCAACTCTGTGACTATTTCTGTGGACTATGTGCTTTCATAATCACATACTAGCAGTTTTAACACTGCATACCTTTAAATGTTTTTAAAACAAGCTCACAAGATGGCTGTGCGCACATGATGGCTGTAATTCCCATACAAGGATGTTTTACAAGGTGACTTATATCAGGATAATGGCAGAAATTCACTTCACAGCTGCATGTTTACACACAGGAGTATATACAAAATGTAACTACAGTTTTTTTCTTGTTGATGTGCCCTAATTTCAAACACACAACAACAACAACACTGCAGGTTGTGTTTGCTGCTGTTGTGTTTTTTGTGCTAAATCATCATTTTTCTAAAACTGCATTTACACTGGATGTGTGAAATTTTTATGAGTTGACCTGTCATGTCGGCAGGTTACTTCGGTGCCAAGCCTGACAACTTTACTCTCTCTCCCAGGACTTTTATCGGAGCACAGAATGGATTTATGCATGCTTAAAAACATGAAGCAAATGTATTGGAATTGACAGGAGAAAAAAAAGTCCAACACAATTGGGTAGGTGAGTGTGTAAGGTGAATATATATAAAAGTCTACACACCCTTGTTCAAATGTCAGGTTTTTTTGTGATGTTAAAAAAAAAAAAAAGAAGTCAAATCATTTCTAAACTTTTTTTTCACCATTAATATGACTGCCATTTAAAATAGGTCATAATTCCCTCAACCTTGACTAAGGTTGCCCTGGTAGAATACTGTATCTTTATTTTAGGTTATTCAGAGACAGTTTAAATTATGATAATCACATTTTGAGTGTGACGAATTTTAATTGTGAACACAGCTACATTCCAGTAAATGGAGCTGTATAGATTATTGGCCAAATTGATGGCCCGAAAAGATTTGAAATGATTTATCTTGTTCTCTCTTTTTATACTGTATCTCAAAAACCTGACATTTCAACAAAGGTGTGGTCTTTTTATATCCACAGTAGGTGAAGTTTTGCTTCACACACACATACACAAATACGTACACGTGTATGAGGGCAATCAGTGCTGAAGGCACTTTAATTGGACTCGTAAGAATAGCGCATCTGAAGAGTCAATATCAAATCTCAGCACATTTCAGAGTGTTTCCACACCAGGCTGCATATAACAGTACCGGTACATTCACAATTGTTCCCTGGCCTCTCTCTATCTGGAAGAATATTGGTGGTTTCATCACGGCACTGAGAAATAAACGTGCAAAACAAGCTTCACAGTAGCTAGTGCTCCAACTGCAAAATGCTACATTAGCTTATAACATTATATACTGCTTACGTTTTAGGAATGAAACCTCTGTTTTGTTTGTGATGAACACTTGGGCTGACTCGTGTATTTTAGTGTTGGTTCATTACCGTGATTCTTGGAGAGCAAAGTTTTTTTTTTCTTATTTTTTAAGGTTGTACTTAAAGTTTGAGAAGTGCTGTCTTAAACCTCTCAACTCTTAAAATTAACTGTTTTGTGCCAACCTATAGCGGGCAAATTGTGTATCTCCCCTGACGGACACCGGAGGACCTCAGCACAGGTATGCTTCAATATTCATCTTCAGTATATTTGACAGTGTTGTTGAAACTCATTGATGGGGAGAAAAAAAATGGACCTTTGATTTCCATGAGTTGCACCTGAGTCTGGCACACTTGTCATGCTATCAACTGCATTCATCAGGTGCTTTGCTAACATGACTTGACCTCAGGCTGCAATGGTGAAAATACACTCAATACTCATCTGTATGTGCTTGCAGTGACATACAATACATATGTACAGTAGCATTCATTTCACATGTAAACTCTGACGAGAACTTGTCAGGATTTTTGTTTGTATAGGCCACCTGTGCTTGTTTTCGGTTTTCTGTCCAGGATGTGGCTCCTTTGCCATTATTTAGGTCTGTGTGTGTGTATGTTATATAAGACAGCTGTTCATGTGGTAATAATCAAATCATTCCCATGACTGAGTCAAGTGGAACTCAGGGCCTCTCAAACTGTGACTCTGCCTTTCTGTTCAGCCCTCATACGTGTTTATTCTTCTTTACTTCCACCTTGCCTCCAACTACTCTGTAGCGCTTTGCTTCTGCTTTGCTGCATTTTGTCTTTATTCCATATTTCTCTCTCTCTCTTTTTCCCATTTGCTGGGGCTATTTCTGTCGCATTGCAACCGTACACAGTATGTGAGAGAAACCTACAGATTTGAATAATTTAAGGAATATCAACAGATGTATTTGCACAGCGGGACATTGGAAGTCAAACAACAGTACAGTATGGAGTTCACCATTTTATGGAAGGAGATGCCTGAAATGTCAGCGAAAATGAGCGCAAAACATCATCATTTAAGATGATGACAAATCATGAGACATCAGCTCAGTGAGCAATGAAATTATTTGGTTTAGCTATTTCTTTTACTTTTTTGTGAGTCACCGAATGTTTCCAGCAGTGGCAAAAGGGAGATGCACTCACCATTGTCATTAAAACATTACTCTTGTGCAGGGGGGGGGGGGGGGGGGGGGCTCCTTGCGGAACAATGGCACCTCCATTCATTTCTAAGGGGAAAGGTGATTTGACATCTGCGTTGTTTTGGTCTCAGAACGAATACAGTACAACTCTTCTCAAGGCACAAACGTACACTAAAAAACACATGCGAACCACCAAGAAAAGTGATTATTTGGCTTTCAATTCTCAAACTCAGCAATGGTTCTTTGTGTATAATTCTGTTTCAGTCCGAAAAGGAGCATGAGTCACTGATAGTAATGTTAGCCTCACAACATTAACCCCCCGCCCCCCCTGGGCAGCACAGTAAGTTGACTCCAGCTGATGTTGTGCTGCACAGCTGTGAGCTCGTGTATGCGTTTCTCACAGCCACTGTCAGTGTGGTTATGCAATCACTGTTGCTCCCGTACACCCGGAACAAGTGGAGGGTGAAGAAGGACTTAATGAGGTCTATTTGTGCACTCCACTCTTCCAAAATTCCCTCCCTGTCCACTCTGCACAAAAGGGATTCAAAATAAAACAATGAAACCACGTTTACTTTGATAAAACAAAATGTAATGCAGTATTTACTTACTGTATACTTACCCACTGAGTAACAGCGTTAATGAATGTCTTTATATGTTGCCCACAATATACAAATTACCGGTATGCTAATGAGAACAAGAGTTGTATTAAAAAAAGATTTTTGGACATTCCAGATTTCAGTTGAGTTAGAAACATACCGATCCATTAGTAAAACACTCAAATTTGGAATTCTTTGCTGTACCTGTATTGGCGTATCAAAATAACTGTGAGCCTTTCAAATAATGTGGAAGTTTTAATATCTTTACTTTGACTCAAGAACCCCCGATTGAGTGCCTCATTCTGGCACAGGTGAGTGCAAACAGCAGGTAAACAGACAGACGCAGCGGGCACCGAAGATGGTTGCAAAACGTAAAAACAGTACAACCAACCATACATTTTTCCAAGTGTTCGGAGCACATAAGCAGCTCAGTCTCTGTGGAGAAATAAAATAAAAATCAATAAATCACATCATTTTAAGTTAAGAGGAAAAAAAACCAACCTAGTTGACCTAATAAGAGAGTAGAGGTGAAGCAAGTGAGGTGGTTTAAAGCAATACTTAACAATCACAGAAAATACACTAACATGCTTTGCCCACCCTAAAAACAACCCCAGTGAATAAAAACATGATTACGCTGAAAAAGGGCTGCATGATACCTTTGGATGGTGCCACACATAAATTAAGAAATAAATACACATTGTAATTACTATCCGGAACCCCAGCTGGCATTGACTGTTAGATCATTAAACATCGCTGAGGGTGGGGTGACATTCAAATCTGTGGTGGGATGGATGGAAGAATAGATGTCACACTGTAAATTAGTCTTGATAAAATTGACACCATCTATAAATAAACATTTGCAGGATTCATTTGGAACAGAACATGAAAGAGAATGATTAACGATATTGCAGAGTGGCTGAATTTATTTTAGCTTGAAAGATGTTTCCACAGGACTTTATGAGAGGGGGAAAAAAAGATATTGATCGTACTACCAGTCACAATGTAAAAATTAAAAATAACATGAATCACCATTAAACAAACATACCTCTTTCCCAAATGTCCTAAAGAAATGAAAGACAAGCCCTTCCAATGGTCACACAAGGCTTTGAACAAATTGCTCAATTAGTTAATTAGAAGAAAAACCCTAAAAATAAAGCGCATTCGAACAAAATGGCCTAACATAACCACAGTCGGCATATAAGGAGAAAGGCAGCGTGTCCTCCATGCTGTGTTATCAACAAAATATACATTTAGTTACAAATTGTGAGATTATGTTGCACTTATACACACAGTTTAACAGTTTGAAAGGATCCTAGCATTTTTGTGTCCACACAATAAAAAGATCAAAGACATTGCCAAACACAAAAACAAGAGCAGACACTCAGAGGAGATGGCACCTTGTGTCATTTCAGTGACTTGACCGAGAATGACATATCCTGAGATCCTCTAGCTCCAGCAGAAGACTATGTTCAGGCCAGTGCGACCGTGACATTGTTTTCATTTCAGAACGGTGGAGCAACGGAGTGTCATCAAAGCCATCAATCATGCTTGCTTCAGACTGGAGCAAAAGACCTCTAGTCTATGACAACTTGTTCAGTGAATTTTGCCCTGATTCACCACATGATAACAGTTGCTTCACTGAGGATTTATCAAAATTCCCTTTTTTGTCCAAGCAAGAGAATATAGCCCTTCTGGAGGATTGGTATAATGTCAGTCACATTCTCTGTCTTCCTCGATCATAATATTAAGGCATGCTAAGCGAGCGACAGCCATCCTGTGGTTGAACTATTTGTTGTTAAAGAGCTGTAGGTCAAGGCGGACCCACACTTCACCAGTGGATACCTCATGCAGCAGAAGACGTCTTGTTACGGCGCCCTTGGTCTCCAGCTCTTTCTTTATGGTTGCCACAGGAACCTCCGTCCGTCCTAGGAAATCTGAGAAGAGAAGAAACATTTTTAGTGATTTTAATTTTTCTCCCCAGATTTGTTCTAAATAGGAATAGAAAAAAAAAAAAGAGTTGTTCACCAAAATTTACTACCCCACAAATTATTGAAACAATATGAATACTTACTCATCGATATTCAGGCTGATATACAGTGAAGCACTTTTTTGTTCCCGATATTTTATGCTTCAAGACCCACAGTCTTGAAGCATAAACAAACAAAAACAAAAACAAAATATAAAACAAAAAACATGGTTCACAGTTGAAACACACAGCACAGTTATAAAAATAATTTAGCACGTCATTGTAAGTGTACTTATTTAAACACAAAATGACAGCATGAAGTACATAGAAAACGGAGAACAGAGTAGTGTTGGTTGTGTGCCTTTAAGAGGCGGGGCATGTTGGGGTTGGCTACGACATCAATCAGTCTGTCTGTGGCCAACAGTAAATCCTGTGTAAGTGAGCTCATTGTGAGACTGCTGAAAAGTGCAAAAAATAAAATAAAATCACCACACACACACAAATGTGTATGTATATATATATATATATATATACATACACACACACATATATATACAGTATATTAAAAAAAATCCTCGTCTCACCCCTTGGGCGGTGTCCGTCCCTCATTCAGCTCGGGTCCTCTACCAGAGGCCAGGAAGCTTGAGGGTTCTGCGCAGTATCCTTGCTGTTCCCAGCACTGCACATTTCTGGACTGAGATGTCCGATGTTGTTCCCGGGATCTGTTGCAACCACTCATCTAGTTTGGGGGTCACTGCCCCGAGTGCTCCGACCACCACAGGCACGACTGTCACCTTTACCTTCCAGGCTCTCTCCAGCCCCTCTCTGAGCCCTTGGTATTTCTCGAGTTTCTCGTGTTCCTTCTTTCTGATGTTTCCATCACTTGGGACCGCTACATCCACTACAACGGCTTTCCTCTGCCCTTTATCTATGATCACGATATCTGGTTGGTTCGCCATTACCATCTTGTCAGTCTGGATCTGGAAGTCCCACAGGATCTTTGCTCTGTCATTCTCCACCACCTTCGGAGGTGTTTCCCAATTTGACCTTGGGGTTTCCAGTCCATACTCCGCACAGATGTTTCGGTAGACTATGCCAGCCACCTGGTTATGGCGTTCCATGTAGGCTTTCCCTGCCAGCATCTTACACCCTGCAGTTATGTGTTGGATCGTCTCAGGTGCCTCTTTGCACAACCTACACCTTGGGTCTTGTCTGGTGTGGTATATCTGGGCCTCAATGGCTCTGGTGCTCAGGGCCTGCTCCTGAGCAGCCAGGATGAGTGCCTCTGTGCTGTCCTTCAGGCCAGCCCTCTCTCGGAATTGATAGGACTTCTTGAGATCAGCCACTTCAGTTATGGTCCGGTGGTACATCCCGTGTAGTGGCTTGTCCTCCCATGATGGTCCCTCTTCCAGCATCTCATCCTCTGTTCCCCATTGTCTGAGACATTCTCTGAGTACGTCATCCGTTGGAGCCTTCTCCTTGATGTATTCATGGAGCTTGGATGTTTCATCCTGGACAGTGGCTCTCACACTCACTAGTCCCCGGCCTCCTTCCTTTCAGCTTGCGTCTCAGGGTGCTGGATTTGGGATGGAACCCTCCATGCATGGTTAGGAGCTTTCGGGTCTTAACGTCCGTGGTCTGAATCTCTTCCTTTGGCCACCTTATTATTCCTGCAGGGTATCTGATCACTGGCAGGGCATAGCTGTTTATTGCCCGGGTCTTATTCTTGCCATTGAGCTGGCTTCTTAGGACTTGCCTCACTCGCTGGAGGTATTTGGCCGTAGCCGCTTTCCTTGTTGCCAGTTCGAGGTTGCCATTGGCTTGTGGTATACCGAGGTACTTGTAGCTGTCATCAATGTCTGCTATTGTTCCTTCAGGGAGTGAGACCCCTTCAGTGCGGACTACCTTTCCTCTCTTAGTCACCATCCGACTACATTTCTCAAGCCCGAATGACATCCCAATGCCGCTGCTGTAGATCCTGGTTGTGTGGATCAGGGAGTCTATGTCCCTTTCGCTCTTAGCATACAGCTTTATGTCATCCATGTAGAGGAGGTGACTGATCGTAGCTCCATTTCTGAGGCGGTATCCATAATCTTGGTGATTACTTGGTTTAGGGGGTTCAGTCCTATGCAGAACAGCAGTGGGGAGAGTGCATCACCTTGGTATATGCCACATTTGATGGACACTTGGGTAAGTGGCTTGGCTTCAAGTGTGGTTTTCCACATCCTCATTGAGTTCGCAACGAAGGCTCTTAGGGTCCCGTTCACCTTATACAACTCCAAGCATTCAGTGATCCATCAGGCATCGAGTCATTCTTGTAATCAATCCAGGCTGTGCACAGGTTGGTATGTCGGGACCTGCAGTCTTGTGCGACTGTTCTGTCAACCAGGAGCTGATGTTTGGCTCCTCTGGTATCTCTACCAATGCCCTTCTGTGCTTCGCTCATGTATTGATCCATGTGTCCACTTATCTTAGCCGCAATGATGCCTGACATGAGCTTCCATGTTGTGGAGAGACAGGTTATTGGCCGATAGTTGGATGGGACTGCACCCTTTGAGGGATCCTTCATGATCAGGATCGTTTGCCCTTCGGTTAGCCATCCTGGGTGAGTCCCATCCCTCAGCAACTGGTTCATTTGTGCTGCTAGGCGCTCATGGAGTGCTGTGAGTTTCTTTAGCCAGTAGGTGTGGACCATGTCCGGGCCTGGTGCTGTCCAGTTCTTCATATCTGAGACTCTTTCCTGTATGTCTGCCACTGTTATGGTAACTGGGTTCTGTTCAGGGAGGTTGCTGTGCTCCTCTCTCAGGGTCACCAGCCATTGTGCACTGCTGTTATGTGCAACCTCCTTCTCCCATATGCCTTTCCAGTACCTTTCAGTTTCCAGTCTTGGTGGGTCAACTCTGTTGTTAGGACCCTGCCACTGAGCGTACACTTTTGCAGGTTGTGTTGCGAACACCCTGTTTATTTGTCTGGCCTCATTCTCTTTCGTGTACCGCTTTAGGCGGCTGGACAAGGCTTGGAGCCTTTGTTTGGCGGTTTCAAGTGCTTCAGGTATGGTCATCTGGATGTACCTCTCGGGTATCGGCCTTTTCATAACACCTCTCTGGGCCTCCGTCAATTGACTCACATCTTTCCGAGCCGCCTTGATCTTAGCCTCCAACCGTCTTTTCCATGGTGTATAACGTATCTCATGGCTTATAGCCAAGCATCTCTAGGATCACTGACGCTGAAGCGTATATCAGCTCATTGGTTTCCGTGATCGTTACGGTCGGGATCGCCCTCAGTGCTGCATTCACACTTTCCATGAGACTTTCAGGTGGTACTTCACATAGCCGTTGTAATCGGTTTCTAGGTTGCCCAGCTTTCATTCTCGCCATGATCTTAGCTTTCAGGTCAGTTGCTGCCTCGCTCATTTCATTCATTGGGGCTGGCCTCCCAATCTAATAATCTGCATTCATTGGGGCTTGCCTCCCAATCTCTGGTATGACCTTCTCCTCTGATCTGGCAGCCTGGGGCCCTTCACCATGGAACCTGTGTTGTACCTCATCAATCTCAAGTTGTGACAGCAGTTGCCGTTTGTGGATGTTGGAGCTACTAGTTGTTTCGTGGTCAACCGTGACTGTGGGTTTCGAAGTAACCATTTAGCCCACATTCTCTGCATGTAACCCCTCTGACTAGGGTTGCTTGAGTAGTAGCATTCCAACAGAGCCATGTTATCGCATCTCGCCCATCTCCGCTTTGTTCCAGTAGCCCATTTTTCATCAAGGTGCTCTGGTTCCCCAGCACCTGACGCAGACCTTATATGG
Source organism: Hippocampus guttulatus (assembly GCF_054856545.1). Taxonomy (NCBI): domain Eukaryota; kingdom Metazoa; phylum Chordata; class Actinopteri; order Syngnathiformes; family Syngnathidae; genus Hippocampus; species Hippocampus guttulatus. Next base: position 18,033,075 of record NC_141263.1, read on the forward strand.
CCGGGCGACGTCTAACGTCATTCGTTTTATTGTCTCTCATCATTGTATGAGGTTAGCGTGAAGGATCTTGCCCAAGGACCCACACTGGATGGTGTTATGTGCTCATTTTTGCCCCAAGCGGGATTTGAACCACCGTCTCCCGTACGCCAAACCGATGCCTTACCAACTGAGCTATCCAGCCGCCTCTCTCTGTCTCTCTCTCTCTCTCTATATATATATATACACGGTATATATATATATATATATATTATATTGTGTGTGTGTGTGTGTATGTATATATGTGTGTGTGTGGATGTATGTGTGTATGTGCATATGTATATGTAGGGAGATTTCAATGGGCAACGAAATGTTACACAATCTCAATTTTTAAAAATATATTATCACCACAACAACAGCACTCTGTAAGACTTCCCATCTCAAAATGTACTGGATGTCATGAGGGTCGGTTTTGTGAAGAACTGACCATCAGGAGCAAACAGGTCCCTCTCATATATGGTGATGCTGAGGACGTCTTGGTAGATGTCCTTGATTTGGAACTGACAGTTGAAGTTCCACTTAGGGGACACAGTGTCAGTGAGCGTTCGGGACGTGAAGAGCTGAGCTCCCATGGTCACCTCGCAGTATGGATTAATTTTACCTGTAGCAGGGAGAGGATGGAAAGTATGACGAGGGTGAAAGAAAAACATCAGAGAGTTCATTTAAAAGCACTTAAAATATATTAAAACAATGGCTAATGGGCCGAACAAGAAGAACTAATGCAATTATGTTATTGTCAAAAGCCAGCCTATTGTGCAAGTGTTCACACTGACCATTGGACCTGAGCGCCTTCAGCTCTGTGGCTTCCAAGACTGTGACGAGGAGACGGCCGATTCCAGTTCCCTTCATGGATCGAGCTAAAAGCACAAGCACGGAGTCATTCATCTACAGGGCCCGTCACATTTGATGTAATATCGATATGAGTGTGTGAGGTGCATACAGTGGTAGGCCTTGTCCCGTTTTTTCTTTTCCTTCTCGATATATACTTCAGACGCTGCCTTAATTTTCTGAACCCAGGCTGTCCTGCAAACACGAAAGGATCAAAATGAATGGGCAGTTTAACTTTCGCAGTTAACTTTATTTGACCTTCTCTAAAGTTTTGAATGCATTTGTTCACCGTTTGAGGACTTTTGGCACAACATGCTGTCCTTTAGCAAGGAGGTGAATGGTAAAATTCACAACAGACGGACAGTATGTGTGTGTGCGCATCCATACCGTTCATTGATGTTGTCCGTCTTTAGTATGTAAACTGTGTCGATGTGCGAGATGTGGAAGATGGGTTCGTCACCTGAAGTATCCAGTTTGACCAGAACTTCATTGAGCAGAACAGGCTGCAGGAAAACACAGTCCATGGATATCAACGCAAAAAAAAAAAGGGGAGTCAGGTTGACGGCCAGAACGAAATTGTCTATCTTACCGGCTTGTACATTTTGAGCTGTGCGCTGTTCTTGGTGCTGAACAGTTTATCAATGCCAGATGAGGTGAATTGCTTCCCCGAGTTAGTCAAGAGTAGGAAGTCATTGAAGAGGAAGGCCCAAAGTTCCTTGTTGCTCTTTGCTTTGTACATCTTGCAAATATAATAAAGACAACTGCTAATTAAGATCCACACCGGAAAAGGAATCCAACTAATCGGAGCCAAAATATTAAATGAGGGCAGGGATAGTAGTTGGAACATTTGTCTGTCAGTCGAGACGGTTTAGTTAACATCAGTCACCTTGCCACTGTGGAGTAATTTTCTTGGGCCCAAACAGTTGGTGATAGAGTTAAAAACAATATTCTGTGGAAAGAGACAAAATAATTCTTTTTTTCTAGTGGTGTGCGTCAATGTCAGCAATTTACATAAGAACTCAAAATCTTCCTACTCCCTTGAACATAATAACTGTGTTGAATGAAGATTGATTTCTTTCTTTTTACTTTTTTTATCTACCTTATTTTCTGTCAAATTATTACTGTATATATGTTTTATGTTCAATAAACAAACAAACAAACAAACAAACAAAATGCATTTAAGCATTTTCAATTTGGTAGAAGTTTGAACTTATCACCTCGGCTGCGCCATCACATATGACATGATTCTGAATCCACTCCAGCCTATCCGAGTTCTCCTTATCTCTCACGCCTTCATTGACCTGGTTGGCACAAAAGACCCATGTCAAAACGACCCAAAAAGCTCGTGTGTAAATGTCTCCTCAAATTGCTTTGTGGTACAATTACATACAGTAAGTCACTAAAATATGAAAATGCATGATGTTCATTCCACACCTGTTGACAGAGTTCCTCTGCCCGCTCCAGAGCTTCTTTCAGAGGACCTCTGTCGGCGTGACCCTCCACAGTGCACTCCAGAATCTTTTGAAAGACAACACAAATAAGATTGTTTTTGCTTTTGTTCTTATTGGACACAATACGAGAAGCATGTGGACATGCTATACGTACACTTTTGATGTGCAGTGGGTAGCGTGTGATCCTCTGCATGGGCTTGAGCAGGAAGCTGGACAGTGGCATCCCTTTACATCTGTAGTCTGTACCAATTTTCTGACAAATGACAGCAAAGATAAGGTTTGACAAACCACAAGTGGTTAGCTTCAATAACACGAGCGCTCAATGAATGAAAGATTTGAGTCTTGGCAAAAAAAAATTCCCTTTGAGCGTAGCGTGTGGGAATAACACATTCAGGTGTATCTGGGCGTGGTGGGACCCCTCCCCCACCCTTAAAAACATATAATCATATCATTCATTTATTTTGTGAAATGAAGATAAACACAAGAGAAGTGAAATTCTTTCTTAATTTCGTCATACAAATTTCATTTGGATTGGTGCTCACATAATTTTCAAATTTCTTGTGTTGGTGAACGATTAGTTTAGTCAGTTATGATCACCAAAAGCTAGAAATATTTCACTGCGTAAGGTGACTGATTCTACACAATGAGTTTAACTTTATCTCCCTCAAATTAAACGACTGAAACACTCAATTCTCCACAATATTATTTATCGAAATTAACTTCAATACAATAGGGCTAGGAAAAAAAGTATTAGATGGAACAAAAGCACTTTAAAAAACGGGTGTAAATTATATAGATTCCTGTACTCATTGGAAATGGCTTTTTTTTCATCACACAATTTTTATACTACACAATAAGAGAAGGGCTATGTAATTATTGTTAACTTCATGTAAAAATATAGGATTGAAAATGTATACATTTAGGACAGGGGTCACCAACTTAGGTCCTAGAGGGCCCATATCCTGCATGTTTTGGATTGTCTCCCTCCTTCAACACATCTGATTCAAATGATCAGGATTGTTACCTGGCTTCTGCAGAGCTGGTCAATGAGCTGATCATTGGAATCAGGTGTATTAGTGGAGGGAACCATAAAATATGCAGGACAGGGTTCCTAGAGGACTGGCGCTGGTTATCCATGAAATTAGGATTTATACAGAAAAAAGTATGACTTCTCAGTGATGTGGAGGCCGCAAGAGGCCCCCCCCAACCCCTACCTTGAGGAACGTCTTGAAGTCGGGCTCGTTGTCGGTGCGAGTCTGCAGAAGCGCGGCTCCTTTAATTTGACACGAGCAGAAGTGGATGTACGGCTGCATGTGGGACAGCTCGGCAACCAGGATATCTCCCACTTTCTGTACTGGCATGTTCTCACCGCCGCTCTTCTTTCGAGCAGACAACGCCCTAAAAAAATGTAATCCATACTGTAAGGATTGAAGCACACAAAAGATATTTGTAAAACATTCTAATGGATGTGGCACTAACTTGAGAAGTTTAGTGTTGCAGGCAATCAGTTCTTTCCAGTTGGCAAAGATCATGTTCATCTCTGATTTATTCAGTCGTCCAGATTCCGACATGGGCTTATAGAAAACCTAAAAGGAGAACCAGAAATATTTGCCCCGCAGACATATAGTTAAGAGGGTTTGTTTTGTCGCACCTCAACCACTGTCTGCAAGTCCTCCACGTATCTCTCCTCAGTCTGTAGCAGCTCATGAATGTAGCCTTGCCTCTTCTTCTCGAGCGGGCTCAGAGAGTCAAAGCTGGTCAGGTCTGCACACCCTACAGCACACATAAAACACACACAAGACGGGGTATTTTGGATGCAAAAATAAAGAAAAAAATTAAAATAAAAATGTCAATCCACTATAACTGAGCATTTTTACTAAACCACAGCAGCAATTTAACAATGCATACACTGCCTCCACATGGACGTTTAGGCAAAAAAGTAATCTGGCCACAATTCGAGCTTTCTGTTGGGAACAATGGCAACACAACGGGTGTATACTTACCATGATTTAACTTTTGTGAGCAGCCCAAACTCACTGTTGTTCTTTCTGCTTCCCTAACCACACACTCACTGTCTACCTCATCCCAAAGGTTCAAAAATTGAAATCTGGTCTCCAAAGTCATCACCTGACATATGTAACATATAAATGCCTGAAAAAAAAATTGAAGAAAAAAAGTACTTTCCTCAGTTCCCGTCTACACAAACGACTTGTCAGGCTAGTCAACCCTTTGTCTTTGTCTCTCTCACCTTCCGGCTGTTTTCTCCGTGTTGATGGTGACAGATTACAAATGTTTCCATGCGCAAAATAAATCTGTTTGTACCAAAACACGGAGAGGGATTCTTTCTTTAGTTCATGGTGGCATGTTCGGAGCAGAAAGAGTGTTGAGTTTGTTTTACAGCCATCGAAAAAAAAAATCAAAGGCTGAGAGGATCTTAGATGAGCCACAATCATTTTAGATATTTGAAACTGGCAAAAATCCTCTTGAGAATAAATAAATATATATACATATATATGGAGATTGAAAAATGGTCCTTTAACAATCATCAACCGGGGAAATTGTTCAATTTGATTTAATCTATTCAATTTAGGGTTATTGAAACAGTCAGGTGGTTGTTTCCCTTCAGTGTATTCTATCTGAATCATGTTGCCGATTCACACAAACATGCATGCATGCATCTACACACACACACACACACACAAACGCGCGTAAACAATATGCAGGAATAATCACACTAACACTTAAGTGTGAAATTCAACAAAGCTTTAATGTTTTAAGGCAGAACCCAAAGAAAATAAATACATCATTCCGATCAGTGCTTTTTACCCTGTTTTCTTGAAGCTTTAAATCTGAGGAGAGCTTGGAATACATGAGTGAGATCATTCAGAAGGAATTAAAAAATAAAATAAAAATCTAAGCTTTAGCACAGCGTGGCAGTGCACTAGACACAGGTTTTCCCTCAAGCTTGCACGCTGTTAATAAAAATCAATGTTGTAGTCTTGTAGGCAAACATTATTAAGCTTTCCCCTTTTACTGAGGATAATCTAAAGAAGGCACGAACAAACGTCAAGGCATCCCTGTGAGATAAATTGTAAATCCCCCCCAAAAAGAGAGAATAGATGCTGAGCAAGAAGGAAGTAGAAGAAATTTGGTGGAAAACACCTGAGGGACAAAAGCATGAACCATAGAGAGACCCACTATCTGTCTCTCTATCTCTGCATAATTGTTTTAAAAAAGGCACAAAGGTGTATTGCATCAGAAACCTCAAAAGCCTCTGAGAGCTAGAAGAAGCCCAGAAAAGATTACAGTACATAAATGAGAGTAGTCATGAGATTGGGTGGGACAGTCCAGGTGCCCAAATACTACTCCATCAGAGCAGTGTGCAATAATAGTGGGTCTCTCTGAAGTCAGGAGAAGGAGAGGAGGTGGAGCCCGTTCTACCATCCTAGAAGGAGACAAGAGGGCGAGTGGGTGGGAGGGCAACAAATAGGGGAATGAGGAAAGGGGAGAAGAAGATTGTCAACAAGAAGCGCAACAGAGGAAGAGATAGGGATGAAAAGGAGAGATTCAAATCCAACAACCAGATAGAACTCTGGTTCTGACGTATAAGATTGCAGCTGATGCAGTGAGGAAAAAAAAAGTCTCCTTAACTCATGAGTTGCTGGGCAGCATGGTTGAAGGGGAGTGGAGTGGCCATCTAGCAATAGGAAGATTCCGGCTCCCCCCAGACCTGCCGAAGTATCCTTGAGGAAGATACTGAACCCCCAAGTTGCTCCTGATGCCGTGACATCAATGTGAGTTTCCCTACAGTGGGACTGTAAGGAATTGCCTTGATGTTTTATTCTGAAACCTGTGTTGAGTATTAGGTACGCATAAGACAGTGGAACCTCTAAAATCCAACCCACCTGGGGTTGTATTATCCACAGCTGGACTTCACATTTTGGGGGAAAATAGGCCTTAATTGTGCACGAGATTGCCTTCATGCACAAGTTTAAATGGGAGAGCACGGCTAATCTTAACCTAACTTTACCTAATATTATTGGAGTAAAAGAATAAAGCTGCATTTAGTCTTACTTTGAAACAGCAACCCATGTTTGCCATTCATTGGTTGAGTGCACACGATTTTCCTAATTTATACCACGGATAACCTACTTCTGTTGAGAAAGATTCGATGATGGCAACAGTTTGACCCTGGATGGATTACTTCAATTTCCTTTATAAGGACAACCCCCCGCCTCCAAAAAATAAATAAATAAAATTAACATTTTTAAAAAATCTGAGGTTGCTTTTTGCTGAGACAAATTGTGTTTGAATTTAGAGGTTCCACTGTAAAATATTGTCGTTGGTTTGATATTTACTTGGCTCTACCTTTGGACAATCAGCATCTAGCAATGTATAATTATTATCAACAAAGTATTGTTTTTTTTGTGTTGCGCAAGAGGATGTATCCAGAAGAAGAGTGGATGCAAAGTGCATCGGCAATAGAACAGCTTCCACAAGCCACTTGAAACATGCTTACATGGAGAGAAAGTTTCATTGTTTTGTTTTTTTTACTACTGATAGGACTACTTGAGAGTGCGGTCATGTGTAAGTGCATTACTTACACTGGTGACTGGGGTCACCGTCTCCCGTGGTCATCTTAATGTAATTGGTGGGGAACAAGCCAGTAGCCCCATTGACTTCGCCCTTCCACCAGTCTGGGTCGCTCTTGTCAAGGACAGTGATCAGCTGATTCGCTGAGAAGCTCAGCTCATCCTTGTTGGCCGCTGTGTAGTCGTATATGGCGATCACCTGACACACTCCTAGACAAGAGGACATTGTCAATGAGCCCAAGTTCAAAAACCTCGCCAACTGTTTCATATCCAAGATCCACAATTGTTTTTCAAACAGATAAATTGTCATTTTAACAAACACGAGTATAGGTTAGTGACACGACGGCACGGACTGATGTGCATACTAATTCTGGGTATATAGGCACCATAAGTACAAAACCCTATCAAAAACTGAGGACCTATTGTATTTACTTTAGCTGTGAAAGTGTCCACATTTTACCTGACTGGACTGCTGGTGTGGATTTGCCACTACTCGACCCCAATATCTGGATATGTGAGGAAGGAAACCAGCCCTTCTGCCGCTTTTTACCACGGGCCTGTTACAAAACACAAATGCAAAGAAAACTATCAAAACTTCCAGCAGACAAGAGCAACACCTTGACTTGGTGCCAGCTTTAAATGGACAACTTCAAGTATACTTGTAAAATCATTTGGTGTAGTCTACTGTCCAGAAGTAGATCACTTGAGCACGACTGACCTGCAGCTCTCCTAGCCACCAACCCGACTTGTCCTTGCTGAGGACGACAACAAGTTGGCCATTCTCCAGGTTCAGCTGCCCGGGTACAGAGGTGAAATGGGCTCTGGCCACCTTGCCAATCTCTGTGCAAGAAGAAATAGCAGTAAACTTGAGGTTTAAAAAAAAAAAAAAAAAAAAAAAAAAAGTGTCATATCACAAGAAGAGTAAAAAATGCTGACCTGGCTTCTTCGCAGTTGTGCTCGTCTAAGAAACACATAAAATGTTTTTAAAAATCCATATAATTTGTGTTATCAACAAGAGCGGTGCTGAAAAATCCTTACATCTGCCTCCTTAGGTTTGACATAGGTGCCAGGAAAGACACCCAAACGGTCGCCAATGGCACCGTTCCACCACTCTGCATCTTTCTTGGTCACCAAGATCACATCCCCTTCTCTAAATGTCAGATCTGAAGGTTCTGATGACTCATACGGGTATAAAGCCACATACTCTAGAGAGCAAAAGTGATGGAAAGCTTGAAGCCAGCAATCAGGCTGTAACCACGGTAATGCAAAATAACACCTTGAAGAAAACACAGGTTAATATTAAACACGACTGTCCGAATTAAGTACACCAAGTATTCTTAAATGCACTCACGTTGAGACTATAATGATTACACACGAATGATCTAATCATGTTTTTCTCCCTTCTTGTTTAGATGAAATTTCTATTAAATTCGTGCTCAATGGTACGAGTTCCACGGTATTTGGTTTAACTTTGTTGGTTGTGTCAAAAAGGTATCTGTGTGTGAATGTGCCTGCTGTGAGAATTTAATTTCTCTCAAGTGATGAACAACATACAGTGTCTATCCAATATAAATTCAGAACTTTATCAAACGTTTTGATCATAAAGTTGGCTTTTGGGTTGCCACTAATGCCGTTGCTGTAATACACTAAATAACATACATTCTCACTGAATCTCACCTTCAAATTGCTGATTACTGCTTGTCTCTGCGCCAGTGGATGTGGAGTTCATCCTGTGAACACAAATGCACAGAAATAAATTACAAATACCCTATGAAATGTGTTAAACATCAATAAAAACAGAATACAATAGGAAAAGAACCATCCAAACTGTTATGGATGCATAGTTCAAAAGCTAGCATGCGTGATGGTATGGGGTGTGTATGTGCCAATGACATGGGTAACTTACACATTTGTAAAGACATCATGAAAGGTACATGCAGGTTTTGGAGGAACATATGTTGTCATCCAAGCAAGGTCTTATTTCTGCTTATTTCAGCAAGACAATACCAAATACCACATGCTCCAAGTGTTACAACAGCATGGCTTTGGAACAAAAGAGAAACACTGGCCTGCCTGCAATCCAGACTTGTCTCCTACTGACAATTTGTGGCGCATTATGAGGTGTAAAATATGACCACCTACACCCTGGACTGTTGAACAGCTGAAGCTGTACATCAAGCAAGAATGGGGAACAATTTCCACCCACAAAACTTGAACAATCTGTGTCAGTTCAGAAACGTTTATTCAATGTTGTTTCAAGCAAAGGTGATGTCACACAGTGGTAAACATGACCCTGTGCCAGTTTTTTTTTTTAAACGTATTGCGGCCATAAAATTAAAAGATAATGATTATTTGCTAAAAACAATGAAGTACATACATACGTATCTTGTCTTTATTACCTTTGGAGAGCATTTGATTAAATATAGGTTGGACATGTTTTGCAAATCATTGTATTATGTTTTTATTTATGTTGAACACAATGGCACAACTTCAATGGAAACGGGGTTGTATAATAACTTAACAAGAGGGTTTTCATCTCACAGAGCGGTTAAAAATTATACAAAGTTAAGTTTTAATGTTTAGTCCTAGAGTTGATCTCTTTGATCGTGTAACTTCTTTGCTATGGAGGTTTAAAAAAAAAAAAAAGAATCACTTTTATAATATGTTAAAGACAACAGGACCCCTGTTCCTTTTTGTGTGTATATGAATACATACTCTGAATTGTCATCATCACCCAGAAGTGTGACGTAGGACTTTGGGAACCAGCCTTGTTCTCCGTTCAGGTTTCCCAACCACCAGCTGTCCTGCTGTTCCAGCACCTGAATCACATCGTCCTTATCAAAGTTCAGATGGTTGTCTGTCTTTGCTGTCCAAGAGCATAGGGCCTGGGCGAGCAGGTTCCCTACCACCTGCTGATAAAAGACAAACGTTAGTATCTAGTTAAGTTTAGACACTGACAATGTGCTTTCAAAGTGGTACAGTTCAGATTGGGTTGACATGGTATGATTTGGAATGGTAACCTTTCAGTTCCTCCAGGGAAGCTGAGTCAGCTTGATCGTATGGTATCATTGTAGCGTAATGAATAAACAAAGACGACTTAAGATAGTAAACGAAATACAATTATGCAGCTCTTTGCTTCTTTCTTTTGGTGTGGGTTATGATATCTTTCCAGTCCACTTTTTACAAAGAAAACCTACAAATCCCAACCATAAAAATTGAAACAAATTGTGCTGCTCGATGGGAATCGGATAAAAATGACCAAAAATGTCTTACCTGTCCCTGTGTGTCAGAGTGGGTGAGGTTTGGAGAGTGTGTTGGGGTAAAGGCAGATTTCGTCCCAGCTGCCTTTGCTGCTTCAAGAGCATTCGAGAGCTGCGACTGGATGGGCAATTTTACTGGTGGCGCAGGGGTTATCAAGTCCGATTGGGCCACCCTCTCCACATAGCTCTTTGGGAACCAACCCATTAGACCCTGCCTGCTCCCATACAACCAACCCTCCTCTGGCTCAACAGTCTCATCCACCTGATTGATGAGGGCAGAAAGTGGAAGTGAGGAGGATGGGGTTCAATTAAATTTCACAAAGACTCAAAAAAATAATAATCTTTGTATAAAGCTATCCAATCCTATATAGTTAGCCTAGGTGGAAAGCTATCATTGATTTGATCTTGGAAGGCAGCCCTTGTGAGGCATATTGCAATTGTACCTCAATGATTTCATCTGCGTTGAAAGTGAGCTCTTCGTGGTTTCGCGCAGTAAACGGATAAAGTGCCCTGAAGGGCGTAAGAATCACAGACTTCCTGCGTTGCGTGGCCCTTGGTTGCCGGCCTATGGTTGGACATGAGGAATGAGAATTAAACAAAAAAGCCCCTTTTCTTTCATCAGAAAACATTACATTATCATATTATACTGATAGCAAAGTGTTTATTTACCTTTCCTCTCCTCCAGTCCTCTAAGGAGAGAGTTCAGCTTCTCTTGAATGTCAACCTTGCCTCCTCCACTTGATGGATGCTCCTTTTTCTTCATCTCCTCCTCTTGCACCTTTCTTTTTCTATCCTCCTCTGCTCTTTTTCTTTCCTCCTCACGCCTTCTCCACTCCTCCTCTTGTTGCTGCTGAAGCTTCCGTTTCTCTTCCTCCCTCTTTCGCCTCTCCTCTTCCTGCTGCTCTTTTCTCCTTCGCTCCTCCTCCAACCTCCTCCTCTCCTCAGAGTCTCGGATGGCTGCCTGGGCTGCCCTCTGTCTCCGCCTTTCCTCCTCCACCCGCTCCATCTCCTTTCTTCGTTCTTCTTCAAGCCGCCTCCTCTCCTCTGCCTCCTGCTCTCGCTTACTTTGACGTTCTTCCTCGAGCCTCCTTCTCTCCTCCTCCCGCTTCTGTCGCTCCTCCGCTTCTTTCCTTCTCCTCTCCTCCATCCTTTTATCCTCCTCCAGCTTCCTCCTCTCAGCCTCCAACTGCCTCCTCTCCTCCTCCAGTTTTCTCCTCTCTTCTTCTTGCCTGTGTCTCTCCGCTTGCCTCTGGCGTTCCTCCTCCTCCCTTTTCTTCCTCTCCTCTTCCTCTCTGCGCTTCCGCTGCGCCTCCTGCTTTGCCCTGAGCTCTCGTTCGGCCTCTAACTTTGCTGCTTGGATGAGAGCCTGTCTTTCTTTCTCCTCCTCTTGCCTTTGTTTGGCCTCACGCTCCTCCTGGAGTCTCCTCTGGCGCTCCTCCTCATCCCTCCTCAACTTCTCCTTCCACTGACGCTCCTTTTCTAGCTTGATAAGCCTGCGAAGCAGATGAAAACACGAATGTGAGAATCGTACAGCAGGTGTGATGACATTTCACTTGTAAAAATGTGTCAAAGACCTTTGAGCTTCCTCCTCTTGGCGCCTCCTTTCTTCTTCCAGCTTCCTCCTCTCCTCATGCTCCTGTTTTCTCTGAATCAGCTCTTGCCTTTTGTCCTCTTTGATCCTTCGCAGGTTCTCAAGTGCTGCCTGCTGCTTTTGCTGGCTCTCCTTTAGTTCCTGATGTACATGAAAACGGGGTGGTGTGACTCGACTGACACAAGTGAGTTCGGGGCTGAACAAAATGGGCACAAATACATGAGTGTTAAAAGATGGCGGGGAAGTGAAAGTTTATAAAAAGAGGGTGATAGCCAATGACAGTAGGCAATAAAAGATATTCAACGTTGAGTACGACGAGGAGAATGAAAACCTTAAGCAGATAGAAGAGATTACGGAGGCAGGACAGCAGTGAGACGACCGCCTGAAGCAAAGCGCCGTTAGCACCCACATGCTGCAAAGTTACGAGAAAGATGTGCAACAGGAGGACAGTGCAGAAGAAACAAATGGTTGCAGTTGGCAATATGCAGAGCATGCAATTATAACATTGATTTTGTGCACCAATCGTCAACTTGTATTAGCCGTTCCTAGTAAGGACTTCCAAATATCGGTACACAGATAAGTGGGAAGTATATTATTGACAGTGATGACTTAAATACACCCAATATGTATAGTACTGTACATGAAACTGTAGATGTGCAAACAGTTTTTTCAGGCCAATTCTTCTTGGCCTTGCATTTTGCAGGAAATAAGAACGTTGCTAACATTAGGTGGAGGAATCTGAAATGTCGCGAAATATAGGAAAAAATTCTGCTAAGTTGGCAATACTGCAGACACAAGTCATAGCTTTTGCTTGCTCCCTCGGTTGTACTAGCGTCCACGTGTGTGCACATAAAATAAAAGCACAATATTCAAGTTAAAAGCACAGCATATTTCATGTTTTACACTGACTTAATGGTCAGTGTGAGGGCCAGTCAGAGACGGTTCGTCCTTGGCCGGACTTTGCCCAGGTCTGTCAGAAACGGTACCGTTTGAACACAGACATAAATGCACTAACTCTTGAGACAAAATTGAACTATGTTGATAACCAAAACAGCAGCACCGAAGAACATTACGAGTGTAACAGATGAATTAAAGTGTCGGGAAATAATGTTGCAAAACAATAGGTGGAGTTGGTATTTTTTCTGGCAACGAGCATTTCTGTAAATGTTCTGAGCACTGTTGTGTGCGTCCATGTTGATTGTTTCATTTCTTCATAATTGTCATTTTGATTTTGTTTTAAACTTCAGTTTACAAATAATGTAACTGAATATATATTATTTTAACCAAACGTGAAAAAAAATGATGCTTCTGAAATTGTGTTTGTACAAATGAGGGTTTCCCTAACAGACATGCTCTCCCTTTTCCATATATATATCCCTCCATTTACCCATCTGTTGTTGAGTAAATAAACGCCCCTCGCCACTACATGAGCAATTACGTTAGGTAAGCGTGACAAAGTGTGACCCATATATACAGTCACAGTGAGTCACCGCTTCAGTGACTGCAGGGCTTTAACTGATGATGTCAAGTTGCTGTGCTGTTGCTGTATTCTACCTGCATGCTTTTGTTATACCGGTCCAGCTCTACCAGTTTGCCAGCAGTTTCTCTCTCGAGGGCCTCCAACTGATCTTTCAGTTTTGTGCATGTACCCCGCTTCTGGGTAACACTGAGTTTCAGGTTGGAGATGGTGGACACTACAAACACAGTGTGAGACAGCATAATGAGATGGTATTTTCCTTTTGTATAACAAGAAGCTACTGTTGTAAATTGCTTTCTATCTAACACCAAAATGCCAAAGTAGTGCCAAAATGCAAATATGCTTAGAATACTTTCAAGTGGCAAATATGTATGCCAAATTGCGTTGATTTTTTACAAATGCATCTTCACTGCATTGGCTTAACCACTGTGTTAATTTTTGTTGTTTTTATGACGTCTTTTGCATCAGTTTGCTAAGAAAGTAATACTGGATATAAAACTCGAGCAGCGCAAAGCACTGCTCCACCAACACCAACCCGACAGGTTATTCACTGCCATGCTTTGGAGTGTCTCTGTCAGCCTTTTCTGTTCTGGAGTCAACTGGGACAATTTCCTCTGGAATTCCTGTCAAAGAATCAATGCAAATAGTTTTGCTGCATTCACTAAAGACAACAGTAATCACAAACAGTTTGAAACAAAACAGACACTAACCTCAATCTGGCTCTGAATGTTTTTTATGTCTAGCTGGCGCGCATCTTTCATCTGATTGATAAGGTCCAGCTCTGTCTTGGGAAGCTTCTTCTTGTTTTGAATGTCACGCAAACGGTCAGAAATCTGACGCTGTTTGTTACCCTTAAGTGTTAAGACACAGAGAATGACCTGACACCTTCACCAAGTTTGCCAATACTTTTTCAACCCTCCTTAGTAGCGTTTCACCACTAACCACAACTTCCAACTCCATCTCCAGACTCCTTTTCTTAGCTTTGAGCTGGATGATATCGTCCTGTTCCTGCTGCCTCTTTATTTGGAGCTCTCCTCTTTTCCTCCTTTCCCACTCCTCCTTCCTTTGTCGCTCAAGCTCGCGCTGTGCAGCCTGAGGTGAACCCAAACATTATACAGCCCAATGACACGACAGTAATAATCATGAATGAGGAAAACAGATTTGCCCAAAACCGCAGTCTGACCTCTTTTCTTTCAATTTCTCTCTGACGTTCTTCCTCTCTCTGCCTCTCCAGCTCTCTCTGGCGCTCCTGCCGCTTCTCTTCCTCTTTCCGCATTCTCTCCTCCGCTTCGCGAGCTTCCTTCTCCCGCCGCTCTTGCTCTTCTCGTGCTTTTTGAGCTTGCCTTTCCTGCTCTTTCTTCTCCGCTTCTAGCAATGCCAATCGTCTCTTCTCAAGCTCTGCATTACCGCGCTCCAGGTTGGCTTTGAATTTGTCCTCGAATGATACTAAATGAAATGGTAAATTTTATGAGGGGTTGAAAAACAAAGGCACTTCTCTCATAATTATAAAGAAAAAAGTTTGAAAAAAAAACCTAACTGTTGCTTCTGGCATTCTGTGGTAGTTCAAAGTCAAAATTATCTTTAAGAGCTGCATAGTTAGAAACACTGGATCCATTTGCAACACCCCTGGGAGAAAGGATGATATAATTCAGACACCATATAATCTTACATTTTGATGTCATCATGTGCTCTCCCCATTTGGCTTATTTTAAATTTACCTATTTGTGGGTGGCACCAGATCAGTTGGCAGGGTTCGCGGCAGTGGTTGCCCGCTCTTGGCCAAATCCACTAAATGCATGGCCAGAATGAACTCCTCAGCTGACAGCTTGCCGTCCTTGTTCACATCAGACAAATTCCTGTAGAAAGTTTAAATAATAATATACAGTGTATGTATCTACACTTAGAGACATATACACGTGTATTCATTTGCGCATGTAATGCATATATAAAGTATATAAACACACAGCACATGCATACAAAAATAGATCAAATACATCTATATATGCTTTAAACAACAAAGCGTATGAGGGAAAAGTGGTTAGGATTGCACGACTGTCCGTGTTTTATGTTATGTGGTGTGTTTATTATTTTACTTTATGTTAACTGTTTTGTTAAGCGCTTTGTTACAGCTGCAGCTGTTGTGAAAGCGCTCTATACATCAGGATGTATTGTATTGCATTTATCTATGTAGAGCGAGGGCGCGACTTAGAGTAAGAAAGATTGATCCTTGATCTTTATAAAGTATATATGATCCTTCATTATTTGTGCGAACGCATGGTCTGAGGGAGGTTCTAGATTTGTTCGCGGAGTATGCACATATTCACCTACAAACATACTGTATTGACGAATCACAAATTTGTGCATGAAAGGTGTTAGTGAATGAGGCCCAATGTGATGAAGAGCTATCTCTGGGAAGTATGCATCACTATTTATTAATAACTATATACAACATTTACACTCATATATCCTTACCAGATAGAGGCCAGCTGAGTCTGGCTGAGCATCGTGGTTGCCATGGCACCTCTCACCTGCTGACCTATAGAGAAATGGAAGTTTGTTTGTTTACTTTTTTTTTTTAAACACAGTCACCCTTCCTAAAGTAAGGTCCATAGTCCTTTTAACTATTTTTGTTTTGAACCCAAGACTGAGTACATGTATTATTAATTTAATTTGAGGGGTAGAACTGCATGACCTGTTCAACTGGGGATAGAGGTACTTTTAGCAGAGATGGGCAGCCTCATGCGGAGATTATTTTGGCAAAAATAAAATAATTTGTCAAAAAATAACTGGGCAGGTGACTATGTTAGAGAATGGCAGTATGCAATAGCTATGTGGCTGTGGAAGATGTGTCTAAAGGCATGACTAAATGCAATTTTTTTACACTAAACCGTGAAAAAGCAGAGTCAAATTTGAAAGGCATGGCTGATTGTATTTTCTGTAGATTGAATGTAAATAAAATGTTCTGATGAGAGAAAGAGAATTCTTGGTATTGTAGGCAACAATAAATCCCCATTAGACATGCATTTGCTTTATTGGATATGTTGAGACTCACTTTAAAACACAGTAATGATGACCACCCTGCAAGTTGGGCTTGTGTGGGTGTGTTCATTCTCTCACTACATTACGGCTATTTCAGAAAAACCGGTCCAACAGACCTGCCATTCACACGAGCGCACGCACATGCACACGCACACACACACACACACCCACACACACTCGCTCAGTTAGCCAAGGCCTGACGCAATTCAAATGACAAAAAAGGAAAAGGGAGGAAGGGAACATTTATGAAATCATCCGTTGTTCATGAACATCCACGCCTGCATGCCACACATAGTTGGGTTTTGTCTGACCTAAGTTCACTGTGCAAACACAGACACATACACACATGCACACAGACAGACATTACCAGTGAGGTATCCAGTCATCTGTTTGTCCAAGATGTTGAATTGCTGCCTATATTTTAGTCGGGAGGCATGTGGCACAGCCCACTCCCCGAGGCCTGCTGCCATTTGGGCAGTCATTGAGGACGGTGGCAAAGTGGCGCTGCGGCAAAAAATGTATGTATATAAATTCTAAACATGCAAGCTAAAAATACCAATATACTGAAGCCCAGTCCTCCCAGTCTTCAGATGGATAAATAATAAATGAGGTATATTATATAATTTACAAGCACCCCACTAGTAAAGAGGCTGATATGCAAATGTCTGTTGCTTCAGGCATTCAAATGTCAGTGTGTTTGTGCGCACCTGGCTGCAAGTGGAGAACCATAGGATGATGCAGATAGCGGAAGACCTGAAAATATAGCAACATAAATTTAATTCATTCATAGACGCATCAGCAACAAGATGGATGGATGGTATATAGAGAACGGTATTAGGACATCTGACTATTATCCGTACACCTTTGTCCATAAGCAGATTCAGTGGTAAGGTAAGTATGAACTTTTTGTTCAAATAGTGTACTGTTTTCTATTGGGTGCGGGGGTAGGAAAAGAGTATGTACCGGTGGCCAAGGTGCCGGCAGCCATTGGCTGGAGAAGTCCTAGGTTGTGGCCTGTCATTGGTGGCAATGAGGTGGGTCCTGGAGTTGCCATGGATACAGGTGCGAACATGGAAAGGTTGGTGCCAGACATCAGGGACATGTTAGGTATCCCTAAGGCATAAACACGACAAGCTAATTAAATGGTAGCCAGCGGGCAAGACACCAATCGACCAACGGCTGTGTTCAATTCTTTTATGATTTTTGCATTAAAAACCTCTCGTGTCAAAGCATCCGCTGTCCTAAATTGCGTGTGTTGGTATTTCACTTGGCACATATCAATCATATTATGATGCACTGACAAATAACAAAAACAGAAAATAACAAGACTCTGCTGTTTGCTTCTCGGCATGTGGTCGCTATAGACTAACTTTATTACAGAGTATATTAAAGTCAACAGTAAAGTGGACGGCTGCAGCAATATGGGACTATATTAATGCAGCACGTTAGCCTGTGTATTAATTTTTTTTTTTTTTTACAATTCTAGCCATGTATTCTAAAAGGTTACAATGTTGAGAGAATGACAACTCAGTTCAACCCATGAGCGACCATATGGTACGATACAGGCTCGGCAAGCTTGGAACCGCAGTTGATCAGCTGCACCTTCTTTGGGATACAGTTATGTGTCGATCACGAGTAGAGCTTTGTCGAGCCGAATAGGTCACGTGCAGCGTAAAAGGTCATTGGCTCAGAGTTAAAGTGTAACACATGGGCAGTACCATAGGCGAGATTGGGGACAGGCACAGGAGGCTGCTTCATGATGATTGGCAGTGCCGCAGGAAGCGGCGTTCCCTGGAGTTTGAGCTTTACGAGCTTCATCGCAATGGAAAACTCCAACTTATCCATCTTCCCATCTTTGTTCATGTCAGCAAGAGCCCTGAGATTGAGCAACAGAATTGTCAATCAAGAATAGTTTGGGGGAGGGGGATTAATTGTTTCACAAATATTTCTTACCATATCTCAGCCAGCACTGAAGCAGGTAGCCCCGATTGAAGGAAAAACTTCCTTGCCTGCTCACCTACAGAAAGGAAGATGGAAGACAGAAAAATTAGGAAATTAAGAGGAATTCTGGTTTCGCTGATGAACAAGACCATCCTAATATAGCTCAGGCTTGTAGTAAAGAGACCACAGTGACCGTAAGGACGCACCTGAAACATAACCCATTGAAGGGGCGAGTGTATCAAACTTCTGGTCATGCTTGACCCTCTCTTCTGGAGTGACAGCCCACATATTTGTACCACCTGTAATGTATAAAAAAATGATAAAAGGTGAGAGAGGCAGTATTAGGCAGACAAACACTTAACTTTTAAAAATAAATACATAAAGAGCGAGTGAGAGAGAGAAAGAAAGTGAGAGAGAGAGAGAGCAAAGAATATGTTGATCCAGCTTATTTTGATGATTTCTTTCATTAGAAAATTAAAATGTAGTTACTTTTGGCACATGTTAAATATTGCAATGGTATCGATATTGCAGTATTTTTGTTTGAAAAAGGTGTTTGAAAGTGCTCTATAAACACAGTTGAGTCGAGTCGAGTTGAGTATTCAACACCCATATTGCATGTTTTTCCAAGATCGTGTGGCCCGAGTGCAAATGTTTAAAAAAATCCCAGACACACTCCCAACATCTTGTAGCAGGTATTTCTAGAAAAGCATACAAAATGCATATTTTCTTCCATTTTCTGAAGATGTAATTGCTGTATTGCTGCGTGGCCAATGTATGTTTTTGTCCTTGTAGTTAATCTCACTGTTTTCACTTGTTTCTGAATTATCCATCACGCTAATTTCTTTAACATGCAGGAAGCCTGATTTAAATAAATCACACTGGTGATCATTACCAGGAAGCAAAACGTCCACCTGAGAAAAGCAAACAAGCACTTGGCACCAAAGGGAGATGGCACACAAACAGCAGAGAGACTAGACACTGCCTTAGTTTGGTAAGTGTTAAGCAAGCAGTCACACTTCTTTGCATTTTTTATTCACAACTATGAGCAAATAAATACATGGGAAATTTAAATACAGCTAAATGAAACTAATATAAGAAACGACAGTTATGGCATGTGTTATAATAAAGTTGATTTTAAGGTCTATTTGTATACAACAGTTATCATATCTACGACAAAGATTAGTACAGTATTCAGACATGCATACATGCATGTGGAGCACTCATAAAACAAGGAGCCAGCTCACCATTCATAGTTGCTGGTATCAGGTACTGAGCACTTCAACTCTCAATGGTGTCTTCAGCTACTGCTTCCAGCCATCTGCAAAACACACAGCAGCAGCCCAATCAGTTAGCACTGCTACGAGGACAGCACAGCACAGCAGCCATGGAGCGAGCGAGGCAGGCAGGAAACAGGAGACAGATTTTGGTCAGTCAGCACAGTCTAACAGGACTTCTCCTGTTCCCCTCACGCTGGGCAACTCAGGCCACCTCCCAAACCTTTTAAAGCATACTGGGAAAGGCTCCAAAACTGTTCACAGTCACTCTTTATTGGTGCTAAAGAGATTGCATTTACAGTCACTGTATAGAGTGGCGTATGCTGCCTTTGGTACTGAACATACTAAAACATTAAATCGCTACTGCTTGAGGTGAGACTGAAAATCATACTGTACTCGCTACACATTTGATTGTTGAGTAACACATGCTGACTGACGTCATGTCGTCACAGCTCACGCAACCTGATTTTTCTCCACAGCCATTCTTGGTTTGCATGTTTAAAATGAACATGACGCAACAAGTAAAAGTTTAAAGTTCATCCGTCAATTATCAAACAATATGTTGAGCAAGAAAGTGGTCATAGTGACATAATGGAACTGCTAAAGTCAAATGCCAATGTGGTCATACAATTTATTCAACATCCGTGGGAAAATTTTCTAATGACTGAGATACAAATCTTGTCATGTATGCAATGTGTCAAGAACATTAAACTACTACTTTTACACATAATAAATGTTCTATAGTGGTGACAGCTTGATCTGGGAAAATAATTTGGAAATCTGAACACGTTTGAGCAGCATCCCGTAATGGATTGTGTGGAGGTTCTAACGTACAAAGGTACCTTGACCCAACTCATCTGTTTTCCGAGATACAAGTTGTCACAAGGCTTAATTTTTTATCGTTGGTGTTTGTCTTGCTCACGAAAATTTGAGATACCATCAGTCCTTGATGGTGGGAGCAAACTGAACTCATTACACTTCACAAAAAGCAGCAGTTTGATTGATAAAGTCGTTTCAAGCTGTTAATTGCCATACCCACTTGGCGTTAAGTGCCAACCTTAAAATAAATAATTTCATGAGCTGTGAGTGTTATTAGTCATGAGCAGTGTCATTGAATGAAATTAACTTGTTAAGAAAGTGACAACCTGCAATTGTAAACAATTGCACGTACATTGAAATTGTAAACGCATGAAAATTATGCTAGAATTGCGGTAATCACAACACAGCAATTCATTAAATGGTACAACAGCACTATCTACAATAAACAAATGTCACAATGACGTACCACAAGGGGGAAATCCTATAACACTGTAGCTTCAGTCCTGCTGAAAAGCAGCCAACACAAAACAGGCTTGTTTGGATTTTTCAGAGCATTGAATAGATCACAACTGGACTGGTCTGGTTGCCGTAGACTCTAAGATTGAAGTTCTAAGACAACCAGAGCAATCCAGTTGCAAGTCAAGTCAAGCTTTATTGTCAAATATGCTCCATGTGCAACATACAGCACAGATGAAATTACTTTCCTCTCTCAACCACAGTGCAAACATGCAGTGGATTGAAACACACACAGCTAAAAATAAGAGCAGCGTAAAAATTGCAATCGATGCAATGGCCTGGGAAAGAAATGACCTGGATCAATGAGAATATTTGTCAAAGCGGACACACGGACACAATAAGCTGAGCTAAAACAAAACAAAAAAAACAACACAAAGTTATCCAGTTGTGAATGAAGGCGCCACGCCAACCTGCCATCATCCGTCAGTGAGAATCAAATGACGACGTTAGAGGAAGTAAAAAAGAACACATTCCAGTGTTTCCACTCAACACTTCCTTCCCGGCAATCAGAAACAAGCATTTCCTCATCACAAGTCAGCTGACAGGAAGCTATCATGAACTTTGGCAGCGGCACAGCTTGGATGTGACACAGCAATCCAAGGGGAAAAGGTTCAATATAGGACAGCATAACAAAAACGCCTGACAAGCTATTTTCAGAGGTACATTTACAGATGGTCAAAGCATGGTTTGGAAAATCAGAAAAGCATTACAGAGTGAGAGTGTAGTTGGACTGATTGTATTCAATCGTATGCACACAAGGACAGAAGAGCAAAGCGGGACTAATCTACTGCCTACCATCTGTCGCTCTGCTCCCTTTCCACTGTCTCTTCTTTTGGGTCAGGTCCTCTCTGGTCTCAGTTACAGGCTTTCGCCTCTTTGGTTTCAAGCTTGTTGTTATCGCTCTAGAGTATAAATAAGCGTGTGTCTCAAACGATGCAATCACCCAATCATTCGTATTTCATAGATAACATCCTTTGTTGTTTTCTGTTGCATGCATCAATTGAACACACGTTAAATCATTAAGCGGTCAATTAAATATAAAAGTATAACCTCGAAAAAGGCAACCTACTGCTACCTCATGTACAGTTCATTTAATAAAATTCACTTTTTTTTTAACTAGCTTAACTTCAAAAACAAGAGTGAAAACTAAATTAAAAATTCACTCATTTAATGGCAAATTCAAACCTATTCTAAACCTAGTGAATATGAACAGCAGAAAGGAGCAGCCTGAAATGCCTAAGCTGCATCACTGCCTGGCTAACAGGACCAAAAAGAGTCAGCACAGATGAGTGGCTGACTTTACAGGCAAACTCAGTTTTGAACATCTCTAAAATGTCCTTGTCCACATAGTGAGGCACACAAATACGCAGACACGGGCTATCTGTCAAAGTAGCCAGATGGGGTTTCAAATGAATTCAGCAGTTTCTTTAATATTTGCATCGCAACAGACAACAAGGTAGACTGTGGTGGAGTGAGTATGAGCGCACAAAGCGCAGCCCGATGGAACACAGAGGGTATTCTCGAAGTAAATGTCAAACAAAAGTGCTGTTTTGACTGTGCATCAGCTGCCTGCCTGCCTACATAAATAGAGCTGCTTTATTGCGGGATTTCTACTGTCAAAATTTACGACTTGTCATTTGACGACAACAAACAAGCTATGTTAAAAATAGCAGTGTGCAGTGCTACACTGTCCGGAAAAAAAAAAAGTACAAAATTTGTTCCGCCCGGGACCAATTGCAGGGGTGGGCAGCTCCGGTCTTCGATGGCGTGCATCCTGGATGTTTTATATGTCTCCCTGCTCCAACACACTTGATACAAATGATTGAGATTGTTATCCTGCTTCTGCAGAGCTTGCTGATGAGCTGATCATTTGAAACCAGTGCGTTAGAAGAGGGGGACGTATGAAACATCCAGGACACTGGCCCTAGAGGACCTGAATTGCCCACCCCTAGTCTCATGGCTCGTCACTGGGGTAGGACCCTCAAGGGTAGAACCATTGTGCCCACAAAAAAGTCTACACACCCTGGGACTGTAGGTCTAAGGTACATATTTGCCTACAAAAGGTATCGTCTCGGTCAGGCATGGGCAACATTACAAAAATGCTTCCCCTCCCATCCATGATCAGTTTTAAGTTGAAATAACACTGTTTATCATCAGATAGCAGACATCAATTAGTACTGTACCACTTCCACTTGTTCATCTCCAGTCGTGAAGAGCATAGGCTATGTTCACACTGCAGGTCAATTCAAAAATTTTTTTTGATCATATGTGACACGTATTTGATGTTTTCGTGGATAAACAGTACAACTAACCCCCTCCCCTTGATCCCCCCTCTCCAAAAATAAAAATAAAAATAAAAAATAGGACGTGGGTCTCTTCCATATATGGATACAAATCGGATATGTGGATATGAATCAGATATGGGTGGTTCTCAGGATGTATGGTCCAGAAAGATGCTCACACGCTGACCCACTTTGTAATGTGAACAAGTACATAAAGAGCTTGGATTAAAAAATAAAAAAAAATTCCAAACTTGGCATCATGCCCTGCAAAGTGGACATAGTAATAGAGACGCTGTCAGCCTTGATTAATTTTATGGCATTTAGAGTTACACAGTCAGGTTGATGAAGACTCTTTTTCTCTTTCAACACAAGGATGCAAAGGAACTAACAGGATACGTGATGGTTTCACACCCAAGTTACAGTTTTATGCTAACAATATGCAATTTAAATTTACCCAGAGACTTTAGCTACACATTCAACCAACTACTGGTAATGAACATACTTAAACAATAACATTACAGGGGTCCAGATGAACATTTAGGAGAAGAGTAGCCCCCAACTTAAAATATTAGGAGCACTCAAAGAATATTTAGGGGCACACACTGTAAATTGACTTGCAAAGTAAATATTGACATTTTCCTCCATTTTTACTGTTTTACTGATAAATATTTGCAGGGACTCCCTACTGTTAATGAATCAATTACACTGAAGCCAGATTTGGATCCTTTTGGTTTATACAAATATTTGTGAAATTCAAACTAATCAGAGGCTGACCAGCATCTGTGAAAGGATTGTGTTTGACTTCAAAGATTCCGCTGCAGTGACCAGTACAGACTTTTTTTTTTTTTTTTTTTTTTTAATCAACCGTCAGACATCAGGTGGTTCCATCTGTCACGTCTACAGACTGTGTCTGGTCTGTCATTTCACTTGTGGCTTGCCTGTGCTAGTCAAACCTCAAATGCTTCAACTTGGTTTCAGTCGCCGTTCAAAAGGTCATGTCTCTCTCACTCGTTATATACAAAACACAGAGGTGTTGGATAAATAGCATGCCTGGCATTGACCATGTGCTGAAATAGCAGCAATGAACCCTGGAGATGTTATACCAATCAGTGCATCATTTGATAATAAACTGTACAGCCGGTTAAATTAAAAGTCATGCTGAGCTAGGCAGAGAGGAGAAATAACCTTCAACTATTTTTGGTGTTGATTGTACCAACTTCCATGTTTTAATGTGTCTACCTGGACTTATGCCGATTTATGAGTTCTTCAAGAAACCATCTGCAAAAAAAAAAAAAAAAAAAAAAAAAAATCAGATATGAGCGAACTATGGTGGTGGTCAATTTTTCATGTATATATGTGAAACTGCAGATTTACGTACAGTAATATCAGGCCAAATCTTTGATCTCGTCTCTCCACCATGCAGGAAATAAGAATGTTGCTAACATTTGGATCACTGTTGTCCTTGCTAGTCACTTTTTATGAAAAATAGCTGCTAGAAGAGGCCAGGAAAGACACTAAATATTGTCGAAACGTTGGCAAGAGGGCAACACTACAGACACAAGTTGTAGTGCTTGCTCAGTAGCTCGCACTAGGGATGTTCTGATCACACTTTTTTTGTTTGGACTTTTTTGTTGGCGTTTTATTAGAGACTCAAGCAGATCAATGGTATTTCCATTTGTTTTGATAGGGAAAGCTCATTTCACATACAACCGCTTGGAGTTATGAATGTGGCCACTAAATGAATCAAACCTGTTAGACAAGCTAATCACTGCAGTTTGTTAGTTTTGAAAGACATGCCCACTTAAAAAAGAAACACTACACACTGAGCTCACGCCAGTAACTCCCTGCACATTTTTTTCTGGTCGATGACTTTGTCTGCCTCTGTGTCTCTTGAACCACCCATTCTGTCTTACTCGGAGAGCCACCTTGATGCAGATTTACCTCCAATATGCCCTTCTCCACAGCAATCCAGAGTTCACATGTTCAGCGAAAACACAATGTACCTTAATCAAACAAGCATTTTAATATTGCAGCCGTCGGCGTACGAAATGCTGTGACCAGTCAGCAAGGGTGCCCAACTAAGCAAAGCAGATGAGTCAGCATGACAACTACGACTCATGTGATTGAAACACGCCCTTTTAATCGTATGTTATGATCATGTGGTGCAGTAGGTAAAGATTAAGAAAAGATGTCACAAGACAAAAAAAAACACATTTTGAAATTCTTTTGAAGTGTTTTACACCATGCTGTATTGTTGCTGCAGGCCAGGGCAAAGCAAGGCAAGGCAAGGCAGACTAAGGTACAATTTGGTCTTTTTGCATTTTCCTCATTTGTCCACAAATGAGGATATATGACAAGAGGGGGGAATCCCACTGTTTTACATTGACAAAAGTGTCTTATACAGAGGATTTTAGGGTACATACTTGAATAATCCTCTTGTATCATTTTACTCACACATGGACAGTGTGAAGTCTGGGCTTATTTATCATCCAGTGTTGATTTATGGTCAACCATACCAATCTCCAAGAGCTGTGCGCAATGTTTGCGGTCAGTAGAAGTGATTCGCTAAGTGGCCAACATTGTGCCTCTTTTGGACAATATCCAGTATAATCGTCACACTATGAGACAATCAATTGTATACAAACACAACCCTATAACGCAGTGAAGACCACTCGTCGTATGGGGGCTCCCTTTAGTGGTAGGTGAAAGAGTCACCTAAGCCTAAGCACAGTTGAGTTAGATGTGTTATAAATGGCAAACATTTCCATTCCATGTTTAAGAGTTGTTTCTTAACTTATATTTGAGTACATTTTTTATCTACAATTTACGTGTTTAAGGAGTGTAAAAAAAGTTAGATTTAAGCGCTGTGCATTATGTTACAATGGCTTACAATATTAGGTAAACTTTACAGGAATATTACCTCTGTCATCTCTTTTATTTGTAGTTATTGCATTTTATTGTCGGTTATGATGGTGGAACTTGGAGAGCTCAGTAATTGTTTTGGTAGTAATACAGTATCAGTGAAAGGTTTGAAAACCACTGCTCAACAAAACCTCTTGCAGTACTTGAACTATTCATTACCTGAGACGATCTTCTCTGTGCAAGGCACACGAAAATTCTTTGCTCTTTAGTGTGGTTCCTGAAACCTGCTCAACTAGTTTCAATCGTTACACTTCAAATATGTCTTCGCTGTTGGGCACGTATCGTAAAATATGCAATGAGGCAGCTCTTTCATTGTGAATTCACAATTTCCCTCGAAAGGAGGATTTACCCCGCAGTCTCAATCACGTTCTGTTGCATGTTACATTTCACGATTAGAATCGTCGTCATTAGGAAGCAGCTTTTGCCTTAATTTGTGACATTAATAGTAGGAATGGGACACGACACATTGAAAGCGAGAAAAAAATCCTTAAATAGCAATTTACAACATTTCAACTTACCCTTAATCGCTGTCTCTCTCGTTGGGTCAGTAAAAACAAATATTTCAGAATTTTCAAAGTTAATATCCTGCTTCAGGGGAAGCCTCCGTTTCCGACGTCTTTTATTGTCCGACAAGAAGCGAAAGGCAGAGAGAAATGTTGGAAGTTTTTAGCTTTGCTCCTACTTCTCGGGAGGACCTGTTGCTGACAGCCCGTTGAATGTGTCACACCACCAACATGGCTGACGACCACTGCAGTTGGCTGCCTGGCCTGCTGTTGCCGAGTGGCTGCGCTGCTCCGCGGCGATGTTCACGCCTGTCCGAACAGGGTGGGAGGAGAGACGCGGGAACCCGGAGTGGAACGTAAACCAAGGCAAGGGAGGAAAAAACGTGGAGAATGTCATTTCCCGTTTAAAAGCATAATGTACTAAATTATGTAGCCATTAATTTGGTCGGGAAGGTTAGCTTTAACTATCATAAGGTGATATCGTCGATCAACTTCCAGGAAAGTAGAAATGAAATACATTTTAAAAAATGCAGTATATAAAGCGTTTGTACGAAAACGCCGCTGCCATATTGAATGTGTCAAACTGCCGAAGTAAATTGCGTCAATTTACTTCGATAGTTACATCTCGCGATTAAAAACAGAGTGGGGAGGGAGAGAGAGAGAGAGGAGGCACAAATGAAGGTGAAAATTACTTAAAAATAAAAATGTAAGAGAACATACAATTAAATAATACTTTAAAAAATAAAATAATAAATTGAAATATTGCAGAAAATACCATTAGTTTAGTTGCATTATGCCTATCGCATTCTTAACTTTCAGTGGCACCATCAAAATACCAATGTGCTTGCTAAAAATGATATATTTTTTAATGTCTGTGTAGCTTCTAGGTCATTTTAATTTGCAATGAGCGAATCGAGGCAACTGGACTGTGTTGAATTATTTTTTTCGACTTTTGCGAAAACGTTAAAAATGACTTTTTATGGGCAATTATGCTATAAGGCTAGCTAACAACATGAAAATTGTATCTGACCACATTGACTGTTTATATTAATCTCATTTGTGCATTGTGCACAGCTGTATTTTACATCTCCAATGCCAAAACGTGTTTTTTAAAAAAATCTTAAATGTTGCCTTAAAAAACACAGACCACGAAAATGATTGAGCTTTAACTTCTTTGTTCTTTGTAAGTTGTCACTTTAGGCATTTACAGTTTACTTGCATTAATATTTATCTAGTGAAAACAATAAAAGGTTCAATTTTGGCCCAATAAAGAAATGTGTTTGTTTACTTACCTATCTAGTTAAAGGAGCAGATCTGACACATTCAATTTGACCGATGCAGTCATGTATCGCATCAACGAGTACGCGACAAATCGCACAAGGTATCTGTAAATTGGACTACATAACCCGTCGTGCACCAAGATACGTTTACGTATTTTTTACGACACTTCTAAACACTTTTCCACGCAACGTACTCTGTTTTGTCTCTACTTCGAAATACACTCATCTGTCAAGTGCGGGCTTCAAACATGTTCAACAAAAAAACTAGGAGAGTTTTTCGACAGAGAAAAGGGGACTCGAGCGATGAGGAGGAAATGACCGGAAACAGTGCAGATGGAGCCGGGTCAGTGAAGGCGGCAACGGTTGTGCCTAATAAGCCGTCCAGACTGGGTCACTGCCGTGGGATATCGTGCAGCTCAAAGCGTGAATCCGCTCCATCAAAGTTGGATGAAAGTGACGGAGAAGACGTGGAAACAGCCACAATGACGGCAGACGACGAAGAAAATGGAAAAGACAATGATGTGATCAAGAAGAAAACAAGCACCGTCCTCAGTTTCTCTGACGACAAAGAACGTAAATATGTCTAAATGTGGAGAACGCCACAGTCATTGGTCCTGTAACCGAAGTTATCAAGATTTGCACCAGTGTTCAGTTATACTACACACTCGTCTGTGTATATTCGTAGTCACTGAATATTGTACCTCATGTTTCTGTTCAGCTCTGGAACCCGAGTTTAAGCTAAAGAGGTCCGTTGATAAAGCCGTCTTTTTCCAAGTTAGGAAAAAGGAAGCTCCACCTGCCAGGAACAACCAGAATGCTGGTAGGTAACTCTCCACTTCAAGCCTAGACATGGTGCACATGCGGGATACTGAACCTGCACAAAACAAAAGACGACGCTAATATAACCCAAGGGCATTCAAGTGGCCCGCCTGTTGTTGCGTCGTATTATTTCCAGGAAGAAGAACAATACCTTCTTGCTCAATGTGCTTGCCACTGGACAGACACTTGTTTGCACAATTTGGCTCAACAGGGAAACTTGTGTCTTCATTCTTGGCCTGGCAGAGAAGAGGGATTTTGGGAATTTGCATGGTGGGAATTTGCGGGTTTTGCAAAAAAATTACAGGCCCGTTATGCATGCTGGAATAATTCCTCAACCTCATTCCACTTTGACCACGTGGGACAAAAAGTTGTTTAAAATCCTGCTCAACCCTGGCTTTCTGTTCTGTTTGAAGTGTGTTTTATTGTTCTGCCTGTCATGACAGTAAATGTCGCTGGTATTGATAGATGAAAAAAATGTTTGAAGTAAATATTTTTCTGACCAGTTCCTGCTGCAAACATGACGATATGTCATTGCACGCTAATGTCATGTTAGCAAGTAGTTGGGAATCAATGCTCTTAACATAGCCAAAATGTGGTGCCTGTATGGACTAATTATGACATTTCTTTCATTTTTCTCCAGAACCAGAAAGGAACCTCACATGTGCCTCTGTCAGGCAAGATGATGACACCCAAGCATCACCACAAAGTTCTCACCAAAGTGATGACAATGATGAGGAAGTGGTGAATGATGATGATGATGTTGAGGTTGATGCCAGTTCCTCTTCATCTAGCTCAAAATGCAGCTACTCTGCTGTCAAGCCAGGTAGGTGGTGGTTGTTACATAACTTACCTGTCATATGGTGCTACAATATTTGGAATAAATGCTAACAGTGGCTATGCGTTTATTTTGTGTACAGTTGTGATCCCCAATGCGAGGATGATTGAAGCAGCCAAAAGGCAGCGGCGTAACATTAGAGCCCAGAAAGAGTTCATCCCCCTGGACAAAGATGGTCGAAGTTCCTTGGGTAGCACCCCAGAGCACTGCCTCAAGGAAGAAATGCAGGAGGAGGAAGATGAAGACAGGGTTAACGATGATGATGATGATCCAGATGATCATGACAGAAGAATAGAGTTTGCACCTCGATTCAAAAGCGTCAAGGAGAGGATTGCGGAGAAACTTGGTATGGAAGAAATAGAACTTGTGACATTTATAGAAACATGTAATCTAAGCAAACCACCCAAAATATCTGTGCGACCCACCGGTTAAGAATCACTGCAATATAGAATGTATGCAGTTTACATGGTTTTACAGGTCTGCGATGATTGTGCTTAAGGTGATGTGTTTTGTCAGGAGAAAGTGTTGGCTGCCTGTCAGGGAGTGACGAAGAAGAGCAGGAGCTTTGGGAGGAGACACAAATTGAGAAGGGAGTCAAGAGATGGCCTGGTGGACAGGTAAGATTACTTCTCCCTTTAGTAGGCATAGCTACTCAAGCTGCTTTAGGCCACAACTCACACTCAGATGCTCACACACAGTCACAGTCAGGGGCTTTCGGGGAGCTGGAACAGTTTAATGGAATTTCATTTCCATTCTCAATACAATTGGCCGTTTAAGTTGCCGTGACAGTTTTTCCTGCTTCGTTTTGCACTCAGAGCCCATCTGGCAGTGAGTCCAGCAGCTACAGCAGCAGTAGCTTCCAGCGCGATGAACATCAGAGACATAAGAAGTCAGCAGGGCTCAAGATCCCAAAGATGCTCCCCTCTGTCACTGTCTCAATGGTTAAGCGGAGGATAGCTGGAAAGTATGTTTGCGGTGAATGTCTCTTCCATGTATTCTTCCCACTTTGCCAAGGGGTTTAAGTGATCCAGGTGATCATGTTTGTCTGCAGACTAGACTCCCTGAAGGAGGTACACAGTGCGCGGCGGGCCCAGCTGAGTCGGATGGAGGGAGATGCAGAGAGTGCTAAAACCTCTGTGGAATCTCTAGAAGAAGGCTCAACAGAGAAACAACTGAAATTTTACAGAGATATGACCCTCTTTGCCCACAATTTGGTGGAGTGTCTGCAGGAGAAGGTAAGACACCATTGTATTTGCTTACCCAGGTCACATGATGGCTATTGGATTTATAGATGCTAAGAACATGTATTTATAGGTCATATTTCAGTTGTTTTTAAAAAAATTTTTTTTATTCAAAGCTCTCTTTGAATACAGATTGTTGAAATCAACTCATTGGAGCTGGAGCTGCACACGCTACTTTCAAACCAGATGGTGGCACTGTGCGCCCAGAGACAACAGAAGATCCAGGAGCATGCCCAGCACCTGCAGCAACTCGGCTGTGAGTAGACTGCGTCATCAATCCATCCATGACCCACAATCACTTGACAAATTCACTTTTTGTGACCTTCTGTTTCATCTCAGCCAGTGACAGTTCCACCAATGGAGCTGATACTGAGAGGTGAGTTGGCTTCCATTCTAATTTATATGTACAAATCACATGAATTATACAGTAGAATGTTTACAGACCTTTTGCCATAATATTGGCACAGACACCCACTAGCCACAGCATTCGGTAAACTTGGATCATAGCCACGGAAATTGAGCATAGGTGATGACTTGTTTGCACAGCTCTTGTATTGTTAAACGACGGCGCAAGTGTACCTAATAAAGTGATAATTTCATAAATGCCCCCTCGCCATTAATCACCAGGTGTGAGGCACTTTAGTCACGTGTATAATGAAAAGTAATTAAAAACAAAAGAGTTGTTCCCACTGGTTCATGTTGAATACGTTTACTATGACTGATTCCACTGGGTCGCCATTGATTTCTTCACAGTGCCCTGACCATCTGTGAAGCTTACGCTAAACCTAAGATAGATGCACAGTAAAAAACATAATTTTACATTGTGTGATGTACTTCTCATATTGCAGAGTTGAAGGTACCTGTCATAAACCTGTGGAAGACTGCGATATACCTGAAGATGCCCCGCTTTCAAGTGAGGAGGAAGAACATCTGGAGAAGGAAACAGGTAAGAAAAAAAAATCTGGTTATTTTGTATCCATTTGAATTGTGGACACACCTTCATTTCACTGTCTGCTCTCACTCTAGCTGCCATCCTGCTGAAGTCCCAGGAGATCTTTTCTGACGTTCATGACGACTTTCATGACGTTAAAAGGATTTTGTCTCGCTTTGAGGAATGGAGAAGCTTCTACTCTGACTCTTACCACACTGCGTACATCTCTCTCTGTTTGCCCAAGTTACTGAACCCCATCATAAGGCAGCAGCTGCTTGGATGGAATCCTCTAAAGGTGCTGATACGCTCAAAACACATCATGACATGTGCAGCGGATCTCTGGTGATTCAGGAGTGTGCGTTTGTGTGTGTCAGGATGCCAACGTGGACTTTGAAAAGCTCCCGTGGTTCACTGCGGTGGAGACCTTTTGTCACGGCCATGGTCACGAAGAGTTAGAAAATATCGACAGAGAGATGCTTTCTAATGTCATCGAAAGGACAGTCATACCCAAAATAACAGGTATCACACACCCCCGTTCTCGTGTACGTTTTTGGCCATTGTTGCATGTGGAACAAACGCTGACCTACAAACTGCACTCTCTTCTGTGTTCAGCCTTTGTGGAGCTGGTTTGGGACCCCATGTCGCTCCGTCAGTCAGCTTGTCTCACCGAGCTATGTCACAGGCTGAGGGAGGACTATTCAATCTTTGAAGGAGAGCAGAGTAAGCCGGTCACGGTAAGCTTGTTTTGAAACCTACACTCCAGACACAAATTTGGGGATATGCAGCTTTCGGGTCACACTCCATTATCACCCTAAATTACACTATAGCCTTTACAGATTAACTTAATTTGAACTTTTTTTTTTTTTTTTTTTACACTTTTGAGTACACACATCCAAATTCCAATGTTCCAAATATCCAAAATTCCAACACTGTTTTCCAACAATTCTGTTTCTTTCTGTGACTCTTCCAGTCTCTTTGTTTTAAAGTGCTGATGACAGCGTGTGTACATTTATTGGCCTCTAAACCTCGGTGGCAAATTACTTTATATCAATTGTTTGGTGTCATGTTGGTCTTGTGATGTAAAAATATGAACTGAATGATAAAAAGGACTGTTTTGATTGCAATTGCAGTGGAATCAAGAGAGTTGTTCATCCATTCATGGATCTATAATACCTGTCGTGAATTGATCCATTCTAACAGTTGGACATGTGCATTCAAAAATTTGTTCATCCTGAAATTGCACCTAAAAGCTTTGTTGAATGTCCTTAACATTTTGTGAGTTGTATATTTTGTAGTGGCTCATTCCTCTGGGACCGCACTCATTATGTGCATTCATGTCCACAGACGCTCACCAAGGCAGTGATTGGCCGACTAAAGAACTGTGTAGATGAAGACGTCTTCATCCCATTGTACCCCAAAAAGTTCGTTTCTTTCCTTTCCTTTTTATCTCCCCATGCTTTGATTGAAACATGTTATTAAAATAACTTTTCACTGTTACTTTATTAGACTCCTAGAGGACAGGCTGTCTCCTCAAAGTCAATTTCGGAACCAACAGTTTTGGATGGCAATTAAGGTATGTAAAGTGACTATTACGTATCACTGGCGCCTGACACCAGTGAATATTTTCCTTTATTTCTCACGGGCATGTTAATTTTTTTTTTTTTTAAATGCTCCTACTAGCTTTTAGGAAACATGGGAAAATGGGATCCACTGCTGCCCGATTCTGCGCTGAAGGAGTTGATGTTGGACAAACTGATGTGCCGATATTTGATAATCACCCTTGGCAGCCAGACACTGTCCAACAATGACATTCGTGCATGCAAAAGGGTAAGTGTGTGTGTGTGTGTGTGTGTCTCTCTCTCTCTCTCTCTGTGTGTCAAACTACGGTTCCTTTCTAAATGGTGGAGTTGGAAGAGCTCCTGTTCTCTACATTTTCTAGTGTAAACTTGTATTATCCTGTCTTTGTGAAGATCGCAGACAGCCTGCCAACCAGTTGGTTCAGAGGGAAGAATGAATGTTTGCCTCAGCTCCAGTCTTTCAAAAATCACCTCGTACAGAAGGCTCATGATATTTGTAAACATCAAACTCCTGAAGCTCCAGACACAAGGTATTGGAAGTTTAACAACACTTATTAGTCTTATTGGAAGTTTAACAACGCTTATTAGTCTAGATGTATTTATGCAATTCATACTTGTTCCCTGTCTTCAGGCTGACAGTGATTGAAGTGCTGCAAATTCTGAGTAGAATACGATGCCACGATGCCATCATGAGCATAGCTGAAAAATACCACTGTGAGGATGTTATCTACTCTCATCAGCTGCTCAATCAAGAGACGGAATGAACACTCATCAACAGATGGCAGGTTTCCTATTGAATCTGCTGCCATTCTACAAAAAGTGGTCCAAAAAAGAATTGAGGCTCATCACCGCCAAGAGCAATACAGTAGTTTGATTTTTTGTAAGCAATTCAGAGTTTTTATATGGGAAAGGACTGTATTTTTATAAATAAATATGGATTTTATTTTCAATGAAATGTTTCTCTTGATTTCCCACTTGTAACAGAAGGTGGCTCAATGCTGCTGCTATGATGCACAAATAACTTTGGAAACAGCCACTCTGTCAAATGAAATGCAAATTTGAACAGGACAAGCATTGGTGGCAAACTGTGTACTTCAGAAGAACAGATATTTGTGTAGAAAAAGACGGGTACAAGTATAGAAGCATTCAACCGCTTTCAGTAAAACAGTACAGACTGAATTGCATAGAAATACAAAAGTTAAATATATTTTGTCATCTACAGTACCATAACTTTGCATAGTGGAAAAAAAGTATAAAAATTGTTTCCTTCTTTTATGTACCATAGTATTAAACTGAAAAACGAAAAAAAAAAGTGAGAGTGCGCTAATTCAGACTTTTGTGCCATCACCAAGTGTTCCCATAGTTTTGCTAACACAAGAATGCCAAATTAGCTATGGATAAAAAAATATATATATACTGTATATAAATAACTGAAAATATGTATATTTCAAATCATTTATTACATTTCTGTCTTATTCAAGGTGACCATTCAATAAAAAACGACATTTGTAAAATGCATTTGTTACAGCTGCAGCTGTTATGAACGCGCTATATAAATCAGAATGTGTTGTGTGTGTTTTCCAATACATTGCATTAATTGGAGTCAAAATATAACACCGTACTGGTGCAATGCTTCCGAGAAGAGTCACTAGCGTTATGAAAGCCACAAGACATCTGTTTGAGGAGCCGGCTTTATTTAGCACACAGCAAAATGCATCACACACATACACACTAAACCTGCTATCTGCACACTTCACTCACATTTGGATACCAACAACTCTGGAGTAAGATCAACATGCTCTTTGACACCACTCCAGACCACAAAAGCAACATGTATGTTTCATAGGAATATTTCAGTTTGTGCACTAATTAACACTCATTCTTATGAGCACATATTTGGACAAGATAACTGGTGATTATCTACCAAAACAAGTGTAAGTGCCTTTAACAAAAGTTTGCATACAGACACACACGCGAGGCCGCTCTTCTCTACAGCACACAAACTGCTTTCCCAGTGCTTACAAAGCTGTCATGTTCAAATAAAAGTAATATAGATTGTATGAGAAGAAAATCCTGGATTGTATCTAAAGATCATGCCGGTACTTGATCATGCTCAGTGCCGATCTTTGCGATTGGTGAGTTGTTAATGTTGCATTCTGCAGAAAAATAAGTGCAAGAAAAATTGTTACAAGAGTGTTGTTGGAACGTAATTTGTCAATGTTGACGGAGCTTTCTTGAATTGGAAACATTCGAGCCGTTATTCTGCAACGCTTCAAGTAAAACCTGGAGCCCATCGTTGTATAAGGAACCTTATTAGATGACGGAGAACTGGATGCCATGCTTGTCGAGACGCTTGATCAGGGTGGTTTTTGCAAAGGCAGCTCCTGGTGTATATACTCCTCCACTGGTAAGACGGGGAAAAAAGGGCTTTTAGACCAAACTCCCAGGGTTTAAATATGAAATAACTGTGCTGTAGCACACTGCTCATATTGGTTCAATACCGTCAACACCTATGGACAATTATATCGGGGGAGAATAGAGTTCAAAACTTGTCAGTCTGCATTTTTTCTGGTTGATGACTCACCTCTTGGGCAAGGCTTTTGATTCGTTGAGGATTGTCAGAGCTGCCTGCACTAAAGCAATGGGTGTGGCCACATAGCCACATTCTAAAAAGGGAGAAACAATGTTAATCAATGTGTCTAAAAGGTTGGGAGCTTCATGATTTTATTTTTTATTTTTTTAAACCTGCCTTTCATGTAGATTTCAAACAAGTGGTATCGCTTACCCGGTCCTTGAACCAGGGTGCAAATCTTGCCATTGGGTTTCCCCTGGGTGGGATCCAGACCCTCTGTGTAACCGACTCCATAGAAAGCAAACCGAAATGAGGACGATTCCATCTGAAATGCAGACACAGTAGATCTCTTATTTAGTGGAATGATTCTCAAAGTGTGTTACATGGGCTCCCTCTAATGGTAGAATCACTGTCTTAAGTACGCTTTAGTTCTACAGGAATTTTCGGCTCCGTTCTTTCAGCCTAGATGTTCACCTGCTTCCGAGTTGGTCCAGCCTTGGTGAAGAGTCCAAAAGAGAAGAACTCTGGGTGCTGGGAAGCAACAGAAAACATTAGGGGATACAAATACAAACACATACTATATATTCTAGATGAAATTGCCATCTTTGTCACTTTACCTTGACAAGGAGGTTTCGTCCAAAAGTGAACTTGACCAAGAACCAGAACATCATGCCGGCAAACATCAATTTGATGATGTTACCAATACCACCAATGCCTGCATAGGCTCCATACTGCACCTGGAGCAGAGAAAAGTACAGTATGTACTGAATTCATGTTGGCAACGTGTTGTTGGACCATCAAAAATCGTATGCATTCACACAGAAACCCCCGAAATTGATACCCCTGTTGATCAATCTGAAATACAGACATACAATATACCACTTTTTTTTTTGTTATACACTAACAAGGATAGCAACGGTCGAAGCAGCATACACATCTCTGTCCTGGCTGCTCAATACAATATGGTGAGTGTATTTTCAAATTACACTTTTAGTAAGCCATTATTACACCTAAATGGCAGTTAAAAAGATGAAAATGTGACTTAAAACATTATTTGTGCACTTAATAAAGGTTTTACGATAATGACCGTCCAATGGGAAGGGAGTGCATTTTGGGAGGGGGGGGGGGGGATAAACACTAACCGGAGTGTCTTGATTTTCCTCCACCAGGAACCGCTGTGTTCTCTTGACGACTGACGGATCAGAACCCATGAAGGGCACCGTGTACTGCTGGATCTCATTACTGTAGAACAGCGTACCCCTACAAAAGACACCATTTGGTTCAGTTTGAACTCCCAAACACATTTAAATTTATTAAAACACTTAATTACCAACTAACTCAAAGCATAAACATACAACACATGCAAGTAATTCAGTATGGTGTTCAATTGTGATTTCAAGATTTTTTTCGGGGGAACCTGTCCTGAGTCTTTTGCTGAAAAAACAAACAAAACAAAAATTAAATCACCTGGCCAAAGCCCTGTTCGAATGTAAAATTATTGCTTTGGGTCCATCTTGTGCCTTTAAAATGTGAGGCCTAATGGAGTGTCATGTGATGTCGGCGATACGGGAGGTTGGTCAGCTCAAGCTATGGCGAGTCTGCATGTGAGTGTCTGGGCGTGAGCTGTGATTGACAGCAGCTCCAGCATGAGTGCGCCCATTGTGTTCATGTGCTTTGCTGTTCTCCCAGCATTCAATAAATGGCAAACATGGCTCTCCTTTCCTACATGTGATGACATCACACATTTCAAGGGTATTAAAAAAAAAAAAATCTGTGCTCTAGCAGTCAGATGGTCGCTAAACTACGATAAGGTTTGTAAAGCTTCAAAAGCTGAGCTGTATAAGATACAATACCTGCGTTTCAGCTTGGGGCCAACAGAAGGCAACGGTTTGTAGTTAAACCTCCGGCGAAGACTCTGAAGATTTTGGCTGTCTGCAAAGCCGTAGATGGCTGACTGCCACGTGCCATCGTGGACGCATCCTCCCTGTCGGGAGAGGACAAAACATATGCAGTACAGTCACATGGAGCACATCTTCCTCAATGTCTGCAATGTTTTCACTTACATCCGGGCCAGCATCGACAGTCAGGAAGCTCTCCAATGCAGTGAGAGTACCTGAAGAAAACGTGACAAAATATTGGTCATTTGGGAGAAAAAAAATTTTTGAACAGCTAACAAGTTCACCAGTTGGTTGCAATCATTCAGGAATGTCCCTGTACCCTTGAACTGCTCCTTGGTGTACAGGACCCCCATGTCAGCAGGTATGGAGTCAAATCCGCAGCTTCCGATGATGTACACGCCCTTTTCAGAAGCCAGATTATGGTAGTTCAGTTGCATGCCCTCCAGAAACTGCACACAAACATGTGGAATAGAGCACTTCATGAGAATAAAGTCGGGCATATTTTGTGTGGATAAAAAATAAAAAAATAAATCACAAAATAACAGCTGCCATATTCTTGCTTGAACGTCAAAAAGATAAGATTTAGATTAAGAATTTTGTGTTCTTTCTATTTATATAATTACACGACCCTCATACATTGATCAACACTGACTTAATGCATACCGGTCGATGTGAATAATATAGTATGACAACTCTTAGTAGTTATTGCATCTTGTTTTAATGCTCATTTAAATACATTTTGTGAATCTAGAAAAGGCGTTTAGCAAAACAAACTGACAAAAATTCGGATTGCAAAATCAAATATCATGAATAAAATGAAAATTATGCTGCTTCAATGTAACATTGTAGGACAGCAAGTTTCGTTACAAGCTCAGACATTATGAAACGCTGCATGAGAACTTGCATTCCTTTGCAGAATTGCGGAAAATGATTAACTTATTGATAACATAGTCTTGTGAGTTTCAGTGTTAACTTTAATTTGAAGTTCAGCAGCGCTTAAATGATTAGAAAAGTTGATTTGAACACACAAGGCATTTGATTCAGCAGACAAAACTGTGCATAGTGTGATCCGTTTTGTTTGGTAATATCTCACGCTCAACACCTACCTGAGGTTCCCCAGAGATGTCAAGGTGATGAGCTCCATTCTCCACACAGGCTTTAACCACTGGCTCACCAAAGAACCTGTACTGTTAGCACAAAGACAAATCGGTGCGGAAAATATTACAGCGATCCCTCATTCAAATATAAAATTGAATGTAGACCTACACTCTTCAAAAACGTGAAATTTCAAAATGAACCTCAAATACACTTTTACATGATATATTAGATGTTAAGTCCCACTGTATTTATAGCCACGCTGATAGGATAAACAGTTGTGGGTAATCATCGAGGCAGACTTCTGTTTGAAAAAAATAAAAGAACCTGAATAAGTTACCAGATGCAAAGCAGCATTGTGTGCTGTCAGACTGTGGCCTTCATTGTATAAATGAATACTGCAGTGTGCGAGACAGCCAGAGGAAGGGAGAGCAACAGTCACAGGGGAAAAAATTATGGAAATGTTGGCTCCAAAGGTATGTGTCACCAGACTATGCAAGCTCTCTCTTCATTTAAAGAAAGAGGCGTTCTACTTACAGGCCCCACACAGTTGAGAACAATGACAGCCTGCTTGCACATGGCTGCCAGAGAGTCAGGTTCCTCTACATCTGCAACAATGATGTCCACTTCGGTCCTCAGCTCGGGCTTTCCTGCAATGCGAGAGGAGCTTCAGTGGAATCCAACAGAAAAAGGAAAACAGTACACCACTTGTTCGCAAACCTCAGAGTAACAGGGATGCTGGCATGATTTTCCCCTATTCACCACCATTTTAAAAGAAGGGAAGATTCATTTGAGGAAACCAAAATCTCTCTTGACAGTTCAATTCAAAAGGTGCACATGTAGATTATATACTTTGTCAACAAATTCACTAGACACAGTGAAATATTTCATCATTTAAAAAAAAAACTGTACTGAATTTATAGAATACAGTACTTTAAAAAAAACACCAAAGTGTTGTACAAGGAACAAAAATTATTCATTCAATAGTGACAAAACAATAATGGAAAAACTGTTTTTAAAAAAAAGTAAAAAAAAAAAACAAGTTTCATTCCGAGTCAAAAGCCAAAGAATAAAAAAAGTGTTTTAAGACAAATTTAAAGATGGTCAGAAAGGGTACAAGCATTCCGAAGAGAGGGACCGGAAACGGAAAAGGCTCGATCTCCTCGAAGCCTTCGCCGAGTCCTCGGTACCTGCAGTAGCATCTGGAGCGCTGACCTGCCGCACCAGGCAGGTGCGTAGGGGTGGAGGAGCTCAGAGAGGTAAGATAGGGGGAGACCATTTAAAGATTTGAAAACAAATAAAAGAATCTTAAGAAGACATCTACAAAGGGAGACAGTGAAGGGACGCCAGAGTTGGAAGTTAAGTGCTCCTTCTATGAGCACCAGTTAGGTGGTGAGCAGCAGCATTTTGGACCAACTGGAGACGCATGAGGGAAGATTATCTGACTCCAAAATAAAGTGAATGAAAGTAATCCAGTTGAGATCTGATGAAGGGATGGATAGCTGTTTCAAAGTGTTCTTGAAAAATGAAGACTTTATATGCAAGATGACAGAAGATGGATTTAACAACAGCAACAATTTGCCTTTCCAATTTAAAATCACTGTCCAGTTAAAAACCCAAGTTGGAGACTTTTCACTTTAGATAAGGCGCCAGGGTGCTCAAGTCAGCAGGATGGAATGCACAAGGGCGACTGGGACGAAACTCCATCACTTCCGTTTGCTTTTCATTGAAATTCAAGAAATTCTGTACCATCTAGAATCGACCTTGGTTTCCTCCAAATAAGGCAAAAGTGACCTCAATGAGAACGTGTCTTTTTGGCTCATTGGGGCATAGATTTGACAATAGTCTAATGTAAAACAGAAACAATGTTCATGTAGCAACAATTTATTACCGCTCCAAAAATGTGGGAAAATGGGATTCACTGCTGCCAGATTCTGCGCTGAAGGAGCCAACTGCTGTGCCGATACTTGATGTTCACCCAACAATGACATTCATGCATGCAAAAGGGTAAGTGTGTGTGTGTGTGTGTGTGTGTGTGTGTGTGTGTGTGTTCGTTCCACAGTGGGCTTGAACAGTGAGCTGGTATGT
The DNA here is from genome assembly GCF_054856545.1 of Hippocampus guttulatus. NCBI lineage: Eukaryota > Metazoa > Chordata > Actinopteri > Syngnathiformes > Syngnathidae > Hippocampus > Hippocampus guttulatus. The sequence continues at coordinate 18,073,942 of NC_141263.1, forward strand.
TCCATCAGCTGTTGTACACTCCCAAAAGACAAAGACAAAAGTGGGTGGGCAGGGGATCAAACCATACCCATCTAATCCTCCGGTGACTGCCATGAACACAGAAATGTTCCCAGGTTTTAATCTCGTGATGGGCTTTACTTTCCATGTTTAGAATGTTGCATGGAAACCACTGTAGACCTGGAAAATTATTGACATACTTGGTTCACGTTTTGCAGCACGTTCCAAATGATGCAAGTAATCCCAGCGCAGTTGAATGTTCCAAAAATAACTGTTTGCATATGCGTTGCTAAATTTGTGGTCAATATCAGTGATTTGCATTGTTAGTGGCGTTGTACTTTGGAGTTCAGCGGCTAGGGTCCAAGTTACCACTTCAGTTATCAGTAGACTTGGATGAGAGTGAAATCAGATAAGTCTTAGAATGCCAATTTAGTGTTTCATTCAAGGCTGTATTTGGTACAGCAAAAAGTCAATACGCTGCAGCTACATGTCAATAAAACAAAACAAGAATACGTTCAGAAAGCCACTAAAGTAACCCCGATACAAACCGAGGACAGAGGCCGCCTGCTCCAAAACTTGTTCCAACTTCTGCCTGCTCCTTCCAGCCACGGCCCAATTGAGGTTCCCTCGCGGACCCTCGGACGCCGTCCGGGCCACCTCCTCCACCACAAACTGTCCCGTGAATCCGGAGGCTCCGAAGATCACCAAATGGTAAGGTCTGCTGGATGATGTGAGAACATTCGCCATGATGACAGCGGTAAGTTGCAGAGGAGGAAGGCGACACCTGACTGCACTTATCTACCCGGAAGAAGAGTGAGAAACTGGTGTGCGTCTGTGCGATCCTGCAAGATTTACTGTCGATACGATACCAAATAAACATACAGTATTCAGAGTATCGTGATAGTGATACCAATATTGGTCTTAACAGAGCCTGCAGAGATTTTTGACGAGGCTTTAGCCCCCACTATCCCCGTTGTAGCGGCATCCTTAACAGTGACACACAGACGCAGACAGCATAACTGTAGCAGTGCATATAGGAGACAAAAAAGAAACTCCCGTATTGAAGTAGAATTGAGCCAATTATTTGTCATCAACAATATCGACTTTAGTATCGTTATCGATTATGCTCGATCCGCCCCCCACTCGGGCGGAGTGGAGCAACTGCAGACGGAGTCCGGAAAGCTCCTCCTTTTTAATCGTCAAATCCACTTTCCACCAATCCAGATAGAAAGCGACGAAAAAAAAACATTCACGAATCTTTAAATATTCCGACGATCATATGTGACCTACATCATGAACATGCGACGGTGGATGTAGACTAACTAAGCGTTTCGACATGACCGCATCCGCTAACCCACTGAGCCACATTAAACATGGCGATGACGTTTACGCGCATATCTTTGCAAAAAGGCGTGCACAACAAAATCTAAAATGCATTGGAGGTAGCCTAACTAACCAGAAAAGCAATAGATACACAATTTGAAATAATTTTACAATTGTTGTTGATAGTTCACCCCCCCCCCATCACATCACATTACTGACACTTCCATAGAGGTGTAGTACTAATTAGACACAACGAGTCATGTGTGGTAGAAGTTTGCAACGGTATAAAAGGTAACGGCGTTGTCTTTAAGATGGTGTGTATTTTCCCCCAGTCTTCCGTCGAAGTGCCCGGAACAATATGGCTGCACCAATGACGTTGTATTAATGCGACTGCAACACCACGAGCGATTTCGCTCACAACAAATGTGGGGTCAGAATGCATAGAGCTCAATGTCACGGAGTTTACGAGCAAACGTGACAGTGAAACGAATTTGAAACGTGGCCTTCGCTACAGTTGAACATACCAGAGGAGTTCTACATTGAGGTATGTTTTACTCTGTGTGGACAGCCAATTAGTTGGTTGGTTAGCGATAGAAGCTTACAGTTAGCAAATGTGCTAACGTTGTCAGCCTCCTCTCTCAGCCCATTTTGTGTGTGCTAACTATTGTAATCCGCGTTATAAAAGTGGTTTAAGATTTTAGAAGCAAAAAGATGAATTAGTAATTAGTAGATAAGATGTGACGTCAATGATTGCTTTTCCACGTGCTCGCAGGGCCAATGCAGTAAATGTACCGCAACTTAAGAGGCGAGAAACACATTCATCCATATAAATTATGTATATTATTCTCTCACCTCCCTTTAGGCAAAGACCTATCCAGGTCTTTTGAATTCCCTTTCAGCGTCCGATGGCTGTCTGTAGGTCCACCATGTCCACTCACACCGGTAGGCTGTTGGAGCTGGCCTCACGCGCCTCTTGCTGTCTGGACATCACAAGTCAGTCTTGTTTACGGAGGACAATGTTGGTGGCTCCTAGAGTGCCCTGGGTCCCGATGTTTCACAGAAGAACCTACAGCCTTGATTCTCTGTCCCCTGGGCCTGGTCGGCCAACGCTTGGTGTTAACTCCCAGCAGCCTCATGCAGAAAGAGTATCTCCCTCCTCAGCACTCACACACAGGAACCTGTCTGCTGTGGCAATGAAGGTAGACAGTTATCTGTTCCCAAACTTCGATTTTTTTTTCTTCAGTGTTCTTCGTGTAGGTCTGGCCTGGCCCTTTCGGGTCACTATTGAAATGTTTTGCAGATTTTACTCTGAGCACTTTCTTTTTAAACTCTACTGTGTGGTCTTCAGCTTTACAGATGCCATGTCTGCTCTATGGTAAAGATTACTATTAAATATGGTAGTCATGGTCATAGTAAAGGTAATTAGTACCATTTAGTGGCTCAGTGTTTTTATAAACTCTGGTGGTTGAAAAAAGAGGACACAAAGTTGCTGGTTTTAAAATGTTTTTCATCTTTCTCAGGGTCAATTTCGTCCTATGTGCTTTTATGATTTCCTGGATCTTGGTGAAGTTGAGGACAATGTACGTCAAGCTCGCACTTGTAAAAAGTCCAGTCGCTTCATCGTGGACCCAGAGTTGGCTAAGCTGGTAGTACAGCATCTGGGACCTGACCTACAGAGCGCCAAGACTGTTGTCTTGGAATGCAACCCAGGTATGTGCTTTGTCAGTAAAATTAATAATGCTTCGAATACCTCTGCAAGTTGATGTATAGCACACATATTGTTTTTGTGGAATGGAAATATTAGATCCATGCATTTATTGTTGGACATAGGTCCTGGGGTGTTGACTAAGACTCTGCTCAATGCTGGAGCTCAACGAGTTGTGGCTCTTGAGACAGAGAAACCTTTCTTGAAGGAGTTGCAGGTAAGAAACATCCACAAACAGCCTCCACGATTTGTATTTCTTGTTTCAAGAACGAATGCACTGTGGATGTACGGTGCAACCTCCAAAGTTGAACACAATATGTTACATGATGCCGGTTGACTTTGAAGTTTTTCTTGTTTTAAAACGTGAAGGCAAAATTCTAGCTAACATTTTATTATTCTCAGCTGTCACGATAACCGCTGTTAAATGAAACGTTAAATTACCCGCACCCCCTTCCCTAACTCAACTCTGAACCACTGTTGTGGTGTTCAACATTGGAGGTTCCACCTAAGAACATTTATGATGCACTGCTGAGGAAGGCAGTCTTCACAAGCAAGTGAAATGAGTGATGTTCCATCACTTTAGGCATTGGAAAGCCTTCTTGATGGTCAGCTGCAAGTGGTTCATTGTGACTTCTTCAAATTGGACCCTGTCTGGGAGGGAAGCAACAAGCCACCCCTTATGTTCACTGACAAACTATTCACTGACCTGGGAATAACGGAAACCAACTGGTTGGATGGTGAAACAAACAGTTCCACAATTCTGAAACCTTGTCCATGTTATGTTTTGTATTCATATTTATTTGTATCTATTTAGAGTTCCCTGTGAAGGTTGTGGCCATCCTGACACAGAGTAATGAGCGTCCCACCCTGCTGAGATTAGCCTATGCTCTGTTTGAACGGCTGTCCATTTACAGATATGGAAGAATAGAGCTCAACTTCTTTATGAGTGAGCGTGAGTACATGGTAAGAGGACTATACGATACTTCAGTACTGGAATAAGTATCTACTAAGGATGCATCCATACTGTACTTGTTACAGAGTACTGATACGACAACATACAACACTAACAGAATAAATCCCACATGACAAAACAAAACGACTCATCACAACTGTGTAATGATTAATATAGTGTGTGTTAACGAAAACATTCAATCAAAATATTATTACCCCTAGTAATCCATGTTATAGTACTGTACAGAAATAAATAAATACATTCACTTTCATTCACGGCGGCCCGGTGGTCCAGTGGTTAGCGCATTGACCTCACAGTGCAGAGGTCGTGGGTTTGCATGTTCTCCCCAGGCCTGCGTGGGCTTCCTCCGGGTACTCCGGTTCCCTCCCACATTCCAAAAAACATGCATGGCAGGCTTATTGAATACTCTAAATTGGGTTCAGGGTGTCCCCTCCCTACTGCCCGAAGACAGCTGGGATAGGCTCCAGCACCCCCCGTGACCCTTGTGAGGATAAAGTGGATCAGAAAATAGATGGATAGATGGACTTTCATTCACAAAACCTGGTGTTCAACCACCGCAAATTGTCAGTCAAGGAGTTTGTCCTCCATTTCGTAGTGTCACCTAAAAGTGGGGTTATCCGTCCGTGTCCTATAAGTATCTCTACAGAAACAGGGCTGACATGGCGCATATCTCAAAGGTATGTCAGCCTAAATGATGTCGAATTTTTATGAGTACACCCAATGCCCAATACTGGTATCTTTGCATCCCTAGTATCTACTGCATGTCACCAGCTGGCAATATACAAACCATTGACTTGAATTGTATGTCTATGCTTTCTCTGTCAGACCATGGTGGCAGCTCCTGGTCAGATGAGGCACTACAGAGCCCTCAGTGTCTTGTGGCAAATGGCCTGTCATATTGAACTCCTTCACAAGGTATACAATGTGTCAAAAGATGAACTTCTGTTTGCATGTTCAATCACTGAGCACAATGTAAAGTACGACTGTCCCAATTCGAGATCCTCATCAAAAAGAATATTTTTTGGACAATCTCTCATTTGGTGATGTTGTAGTGGATTTCTTCACCTCAGCAAGTTGCACGAACATCAATAAGCATCGTTGAATACATCTCCAGCTCTTTTGTATTGGTTCGCTTTCATTTTGCTGGAGTATGTTATTTTTGCGCAGAGTGGATTTATATACTGTAATCTTGTGAACATTAAAATTAATTATTCATCCCATCATAACATATCCTGAAAAAAAAAACATGTTGACACAGAATATAGTTACTTGGTTAGACAACAGGTTTTTTTGTTTTTATTTGTTTAAAATGTGCTTACGGAAAGTACCTTACAAAATAAGCTCCACAAAAGTGTGACCGACTGGAATTTGATTCTGTACATTAACAAATTGTAAGGCGGGGGTCACCAAACTGCGGGCCGGATTCGGCCCGCCTCCACATTTGGTCCGGCCCCCCTGAACAATACCAGAGAGTCTTTTGATTTATTTTTCATCTATGTATATTTGTATTTTATCATAAAATTCGGCTTTTGCAATAAAATATTCCTTAGTTATGAACTATTTTCATGATTAACTATTAGCTCGTAACAATTTCATAAACACATATAACGTGACATTTGTTCCACCCTTCTGAGGTCTGTGCCGTTATCTGGCAACCCCAGAAAAAAAAATCCTAAACCCGTCCCTCTCAAAGAGAACGTAATCATGGCGAAAAGGTGAGGTAAGAGAAAAAAATTATTCAGAATACAGGGAATTTAACCCAAAATGGAGAAACGATTTTTTTTTTTCAATGCAAAGAAAAGATTGTCTGTCTCATCTGTCGGTGGCGGTATTCAAAGAATACAATCTGCGGAGACACTATGAATCCCGTCACGACAACAAGTATGATTTTTTGCATGGGCAAATGAGAGCAGACAAACTGTCACTGCTAAAAAGAGGAACGTTAGCTCAGCAAAATACATTTGTACGCCAAGCTCAGCTGAACCAGCCATCTGTTCGGGCTAGCTTTCGGTTTGCTCAACTGATAGCAAGCAGCGGTAAGGAGAGTTTGTCAAGAAATGCATGAATGCTGTCGCGGAGGTGGTGTTTCCCGAGAAGAAAGACGTCTTTAATACCGTGAGTGTATCAAAAATGGTTATTTGATTTTGTGTGGGTTTCTGGGAAACAATACATTTTTACATCTAGGTACTCTTGCAGTCACACTTTTGCTGTTACAAACGGACCCCGGCCCCCCCCCCCCCCCCATCAGAGAAGCGAAAAGTGATGTGGCCCTCACAGGAAAAAGTTTGGGGACCACTGTTGTAAGGTCTGTTCATTTGTGTTTACAGGAGCCCTGGGGGTCCTTTGTGGGATCCAAAAAGAGTGCACCTTCATCCAAAGGCGTTGTACTGACCTATTCAATTAATATATTAACTTGACTGGCATAGGTGTTTTTCATACGGTTAACCTTTCTTTCACTTTTGCTTCTCAGCTTCCAAACGATCACATGTGCCTGGTTCGTCTGCGTCCACGGGGCGACCTGTTCTCTGCCGGCCTCACGCCCGCAAATGCCTCCACCCTTATGGTGATGGTCAAACAATGTTTGGCAAAGAGGAAGGAGAAACTCATTAAAAAGCTTAAGTAAGCAATCAGACTCTTGCACCATTCAAATGTGACCGAATTTTAAATATCATCTTGATTAATCTTGTGAAGGAAATGAAAGCACGGATATCCAAACATTCATTTGTCAAAATCTTAACAGTGGATTTTGTCGGTATTGTTGAAATAGGTGTTTTCTGGCTGTAAATGATAAAAGAAGGTGGCAAATGAAGAGTTTAATGATGAATATTCCCTTTCTACAACTTTTTTTTTTCTTTCTCTAAGTCTCTGGTCACCTGACAGCGGGAGTAAATTGTTGGCCGAGATGGGACTTCCTGAAGATATCATGACAGGTCAAGTTTTTCCGAGGCAATATCTTCAACTGTTCCAGTTGATTGAGAAGAGCCAGGATTTCGCTCAGAGCTGGCTTTATGAAGAGATCATGGAGAACACTGGGAAAGAGAGATCGGGCTGAAGTGTGTATATACCTGACAAAATGATTATGTTCATCTATGAAACTTGTGTATAATTTATTAGCAGTGAAATATAAATAACGATTGTAATATAAAGCAGGGACACGGTCAATTGAAACAATATACAGATGGCCTTGAAGGTGCATACAATTGCTCATCAAATGTAAACAGCGGATTAATGGACCACAACTCTATTTTATAATGTGGCAAAATACAGTTCATGTGTGTTGACCTTCAGTGTTGAAAACCTTGAGGTTGGCTCTTAAAACATGTATGATGTCAGTTCAACTTGACAACTGATGCATAATTACCAATTTTGATCATTGTAATTACTTCTAGAAACCTCTCAGGAGCTATGTACGCTACACATTTTTTTTAAAAATCTTAAAGAGTTGCAGCCAGTGCAAATTTTTCAATCTATTATGTTTTGTATGCTCTGTATTTTTAGTTAAACACTTCACTTTTATAATATGGCACAATGTGTTTGCTTGTGTGTCATATTTACAATGTGCATCAATTCGGTGTACAAGACTGTAATTTGGTTTGGAAGGATCATTGTCCTTGCAAACATTTCTCTGAGAATTGTTTTCGTCACACAAATTCAATATACCTGCAATACACCACTTTTTTCTGTTTTGGGAAATATTTCCATGTCCACTCATTCGGCATTTGACATGAAAATAATACATTTGGATGAATTAAAAATGTTGAACCGTTTAAACTTTGAAAGGCTGTCAAAGTTCTGGTTGTTCTACAGCAGGGATGGACATGGTATGATCCTGAATGTTATTTAATCTGACCTTGCGAGCATTTAGATTCTCAAGAGTCATATATTTTTTGCATTCATGTAGCCATTTCCCCCGTGATATTGATTGGTTCGGTGTCTGTAAAATAATTTTACAATTTTATACATTTACAGGATTACAAAAGCAAATCCAATAGACACAAGAAATGATTACAAAATTTGTAATTTTGCTCTTCTGACATAGAGTTTTACACATTTACACACACATTTTAGCTTATTTTTTTAAACCTCATCTACAACTTAGTTGGTTGTGAGGTTAGAAAAGTTAACTTATTTTTTAACAAACATAATTCAAGAATTATATTGATCTATTTTCGTCAATGGACGCTACAGCTTCGTGTTTGCTTTCAAAACTTGGCTTGTAGCAGACGTGTGCACATTTTCAGCATGACGTCTCTGATCCAACTGGTGAAAGGACACTTTGATCCTCTCCTCTTTCATCTATAACTGCTTCAGACAACAAAGTGTATGCAGAAAATTGGTGAAGATTGCACGACTGTCTGTGTCCTATGTGTTGTGTTGTATTATTTTTGTTATTTTGACTTCAAAATGGCGCCGCGAGAGTGGCTGCCTTTCCAGCAGCTCCTATATTTTGTTGTTCTACTTCTTCCTTTCATAACTTTGCTGCTGTGAATTGGGAATTTCTCCATTGCGAGACTAATAAAGGTTATAATTTATGAGAAAGTTCATACAATAAATATTTGTATTTAAATTAAATTAGTTATTTATGGAGATGATACAAAAATAATGCATTTTAATTAACTAAATGCTGGCTTTACCACGTTTGTCATTTGCCCCACTTTATATTCGGGCGACACCGAGGCACTCAGAATAAATGTTAGCAATATCGCCCCCGGTGGCCAATATTTGTCACTGCGACAACATCAGCAAGGTGTCACTGACTTCAGATCCAAGCTGTCACCTTTTCTTCAACCTTGCCAGCGAGAGGTGGCGTCCCCGTTGGATTACCTGCCCATCGACGATGCGAAACCAGTGCTCCTTCAGAAGCTAACGAAAAGTAAGGTTACTTAAAGCAAACGAATGTCCAATGACACAATTAAATGGTTCAAGTGTGTTGTGTGGTGCAGATGTGGACGGCGAGCTAACGTTAGCAACCAGTGCTGCTCTACTCTCCACTGAGACTCAACTGTAACCATAGCTGGAAAAATGCTTTATAAACCCCTCTTGACCAAGATAGTAACGTACTGTAGTTGGGTAGACATCCACGCCATGTGAATTTTGGCTCAGGAAACGTTACGATAATGCTAATTATCGTAACCGCAGTGAACCGTGGCATAGCGTTGTTTAAAGTAATACATTCAGCAACTAGCCAATGTTAAAGCAATCACGTGGGTGTTTAGCCGTGAACTAGCACATGTACTGTCGCCGAACCGAACTATGTGCTTGGTTGCACCAAGGCCTGTCGTGTCACAGGGAATGTGTGCCGCTGAACTTTAAAGATCGTACTGGTCCAGGCGACTCATACGTACCCGAGGGACATTTCATTAGGTACACCATGACGTTAATTGATAGTGAAGATACTGTTTGTGTTCCGACTGAGCTGTCCTTGTAGTTTGTGGTGTAGTCTGTCCATATACTAGACTCTAGTATTAGGTATTTCTCTTGGGTGGCTTTTGTTTTTTTTTTTCTTCCTGTCCTGCTTGCTGACGAGCTCTTTCCATTCCTCATGTCTTTCATTATTTATGACCCCCTGTAGAGAAGAGGAGAGGATGGGTGGTTGGATGGACAGGCAGCTCTGTGGGGGAGAGACACTTTGGGATGCTGATGATTTAAGAAACAATGGCAAGTAATGCACCAATGAGATTGGGCATGGAGGTTGTTATTGGTTAAATCTCAATATACGAATAACATGTTTATTGCATCTTATGTCCTTTCAGCACAGGATATCATCCTCTTGTATCTATCTCCGTGTCCTCTCCATCTTCTGCCCCCTCACCCCATACATCAGTTTCCTCTTTGTTCTTCCTCTTCCCTTCCACCTGGCTGCTTCATTTCCAGCATCTTTCAACTGATATCCAATGCTCCTCCTCTGCACATGTCCAAGCCCACTCAATCTGCTGCCTGTAGCTTTGTCTCAAAACCTCAAAATCTGCAAGTCTACTATCCCCTCTGATGAACTAATTCCTGATCCTGTACATCCTTGTCACTCCCCCCCCCCCCCCCAACAAAGAATCTCATCATCTTCAACTCTGCCAAAATTAACCTGTCTCTTCCTGTTTTTTGATCATTACTGCGGTCTCCGATATTCAACATGGTTGGTCTTGCTACCATCCTATAAACCAGTGTTTCTCAACTGTTGCCACCCTGGGCATTTTCCTAATGCTTCCAAATTGCAACCGTTTTTAACTTTTAAAAAAAAAAAATAATGATAAATAAAGGAAAATGTGCAATAGTAAACCCCCACCATGGGAAAAAAAACTTGTTTTTCTTCACAAGAACCATCAGTTGGTTTAAGATTAAGATTAAGATATCCTTTATTTGTCCCGCAATGGGGAAATTACAGTCAGAATTCAGAAAGGAAAACAGTGGGTAGGGAGAGGGAAAAAAAAACCACGCTCGAACTATCCTCTTCTGAGGATAATTTAAGTCCAGGATAAAAAAAAAGAGCAAGAGCAAGCAGTAGATTTCCCATTCCCGGTCAAGATTACTACTCTTACTGTTACTTTTGTAAAAAGTGCATTGCATACAGCAGTTCGCTCTTTTGAAATTCTTTTATACAGGCCTAGCACTCGTTTGTACCCTTACATGCAAACAAAAAGATACACAAATCGTCCCTTTGCCCCGTTGGACCATTTGTGTACCTTTTTCTAACGATAAGCGACACTCATTTATTATGTACTTACGAGTTCAATTGTCAGCCCCTACAGGGTGTTGACAATCCAAAGGCCAGTCTCCTAGGTGTGGACATTGATTTCCCGATTTTTATTTGCAAAAATGACTGCGCTGTGCTCTCAGAGGATTTCAGTAAGTCCCATACAGCAGGTTTGCAAATGTGGAAATTAAGCCATCAAAATATGCTTCGTCGTATCATTAAAGAGAAACAAGCTCAATTCCAACGGGGTGATAGGAAATGACCCTTTTGTGGCAGTCTATCAAAATATGTACCGGTAATTACTTGAAACCAATCCGGTGTGAAAAAGGTTGTGGACCACTGCTATACAGAACCAAAGTAAGTAAGGCAAATATTCTAGTATTGATGAACGCATAATCACTATACAATGCTGTATACGGCGATGTTGGCAAAATATCACGTCGTGTTCTGTGATCCACTATTAAAAAATGCAATGCATGTCATTGACTGATCTACAAGATAACTTTTTTTCTTTTCCTCTTCCCTTTTTTGTAAATGCTACATTACATTGCACATTACATGTTTCCCTATTTTTAGTTTTACTATACAGAGGTTGACTTGTATCTATGATTCTGCACTGTTACGAATGTTAAAATGTTACTTATAACGATCTCCAGAGATTTGTTGACCAGCTTCCAGGTAAATCAAATATGCGGTACAAACAGAGAGGTTTGCCAATTCTTGTTCTACAAGTTGTGGCACTGGTGTTTGCCATGTGTTTTAGATAATACCTTTTGTGACACTTACAATGTGCTCATAGGATTGTCCTTAGGGGCCAGAATGATTTGTTTGGCACCTCAGGAATGACGTTGGACCTGTTTTTTTCCCTTTTACCCCTCTCGCGCTTTACTCACACTGATGACTCAGATGAGCAGATTATTAGTTAACTTGTGTCATGTGTTTTTTGTTTTCCCCTTTCACAGCGGCCATTCTTCATTTCTCTCTTGTGACTGGGCGGAGGGCTTGTTTGACTGGCGAGAGCAAGCTGAAAGGTCAAAGGTTGTGAGGGTGGAGCCTGATGGATCATGGTGGTGAGTGTGATAAATGTAATAATCAAAGACACAAAGAAACATGTCATATGTCTGCATGCCCCAAATATTGATATTGAATTTCATACTTAGAGTAAACTAATTTATTGTTTCTTGTCTTTGAATCAATTGACCAGTAGCTCCAGATATTTACTAAACTTGGACAATCAAAAAGTCACCTACATACAGTAGATATGAGGTCAAATTTATTACCTAGTTTTACACTGCATTGTGAAATCAATGGATGTCTTTTTCTTTCGTTACGTTCATGTGTTTGCCCATTGACTCCAGGTCAGTTGGACAATGAGGGCGATGAGGGCAAAGTAATGTCACAAGTTGTGGTTGCTGAGGACGACTGTTGTGACAACAAACCCCACCCCGAACCTCACACTGCCCAACCTCAAAACCTCAACGAGATCAACCCAGCCACTCGGATTGAACAGACGTCAGCTCTACAAAATGATTTCGGAGCTGGACTCCCCTTGAAAGCGTCTCTCAACAACAATGGGGAGAACAAGGAGGAGTTGGAGAGACACAAGGAAGAAGAACAGGATACTGATGAGCTGATGAAGGATGAAGAGGAGGAATCGGAGGCATCAAGTTGCCAAATGCACTGCCAGTTTCCAGATACACCCATGAGTGATTCCTCCTATTCAGAAACAGGTACAGAAAGCAGGTGACAGGACATGGACAAAAATACTTTTTAAAAGTGAACACTTGAGAATTATTGAGTGCGAATTGTCAACGGTTATTTCTGAGTCCACTGCTCAATATTGAGTTACACCCTGGATTGGTCACTAATCAAACACAAAACAGCCATTCATGCTCACATTCACGTTGACACACATGGACTCTTTACAGTCTGAGGTACATTCTCTTAAAAAAAAACACACAAAAAAAACGGTATTTTTGTAAAGTGCTTTTTAATGTGAAAAATAGCACTCTGTTGTTGTACTTTATGAAAACATTACACTCATGACACAATTTAAATTAATGAAAAGTATTAAACAGTGTTTGCCACACGTGTATTTATTTATTTTTGCTTCATTTTACTTGCCATTGTGCTGCTCCTTCTGGAATGTGTGCAAGTGACCACGCTTGAGGGCAGTAAAATGCAGATATAAACACACAAATGAAGAACACTTTTCACAACTCTCTCTGTAACCTGCAGTTTTCACGTACATAAAACTACGTGTGCTTTGTCCAAACCTGCAAAGTATAAAAATAATATGCGCTTACACTTTATTTTATGTCCTCTTCCTCTGCAGGAAGTCTGCTGGAGAATCCTTTCAGTCCTGGGGCGAGTCCAGAGCCTACATCCCCTGTCCTCCAGGAAACATCATGTCCCATCAGCCGGTTGGAACTGGGCCGGAGTGAAGTGGACTTTGGTGGGCTCGCGTCCAGCACACCAGGACATGCCTTGATCACAGGGCCCGTGCTGTCTTCTCATCTATCTTTAACCTCAGACACAGGCCTGAGTTGCACTGATGGACCTGACCAGATCTCAGCAACGACTGCCAGAAATGCACACTCCACTTCAGAACCTCTTACCGCTTCCTCTCCCCCCATTGAAGGGCTCGCATGCCCTCGTCTATCTGACCTTCACTTGGAGACGACATCCGTCATGAAGCCCATTACTTCCGACGCAAATAATAGCCAAACAGCACAGCCCTTTGCCGTCTCTACAGGGCATACAACGACTGGCGCACACTCCACTTCTCAAATGACACCGACACACATAGATCCGTATACTTCCTCTTCAGTGCCCACCATAAGGCCCACCTCTACTCTGATGGCTTCCCTGGAACAGTTGGCCAAGAGAGGAGATGATACTTGCCTTCCACAAGACCTTCATCAGGTAACCAGGTTTTTTTTTTTGTAACTTGTATTTCACCACCAAATGTCCCAAATATTCTTACATCTTAAAAAAAAGACATATCTACCTATACCTCCTAGGTGTGGTGTCATTTTAAAACATCCACACAACGCTGTATTCACAAGACGCATACACAGTTATCATTACAATCAAATAGTTGCGTTTGCTACCTGCTGGACAAGATGTGTGCGTCGAGTTGAAAAATATTTCTCTCAGTTTGCTTCACTGATGCGTTAAGAATAGACACCTGCAAGAATGTGTTTTAGGTATGCAAGACTCGTTCCTAATGAGACCTAGAATTTCTTTCGAGCATCAATTTTAAACGTGCATTTTGGGAACACGCAGCACTTTTAAAAAGAGGTTATTCAAAAGAGCTGTCGATAGCGTGGTAGGAGGTGTGTTAAAGTTCGAGCGTACCTCTTGTTTTGCTCATCTGTGCATATCGTCGCTGTCCTTGTGAAAAACACACATGTCCATTTTTGTCCTTTTTTCTTTTAAACATTATGGGCTGGACACCCCGTTAACATGAAATGTTTTACAATGACGAAAATGGACATATAGGTACATGTTTTTCTCACAGGACAGTGTCAATAAAGATGCTTCGAGGCCAGCAGGTACAGTCATTATCTTATTGAGGTGTGCAACGCTTTCAGACCCACACACAATACTCTGGAGAGACTAGTTTAATAGGCAAAAACAACCGGTTGGAGACATTTTAAGGTCCGAGCTATTATTATTGACTTATGTGTACTGTCTATCATTATTTTAATTTGACACGTGGATTTGATCGAATCTTCTTTTCTTCTGCTAATAGGTCCTTCTAAATAGGTACTGGTCCTTTAAATTGAAATGTGAGAGCTGTTTGTGTCCTCTCGCTCATACTTGAGACACATACACACTTGTTCTGTAATCAGCCGAGCTACATAAAAGTGACACTGACACTGGCTGACGAGAGGTAGAGTTTCTCTTGTGGCATCTCCGTATTGGCCTGATGTTTTACCGCTTTCTTTCATTTTCATAGCATTTTGGCTGAATCTTGTTTCATCCTCCAGAGTGATCCTTCTCTCAGAAATGATAACTAACGCGTGACATGATTTGACGGTTGTTATCTCTCCCTGCAGATTGCCGAGGCCTCTGTCCATCATGAAGATTGTATCCTTATCATTGTATGTGTTGATGTGTTCAGGCATGGGCTTTTTTTTTTTTGTGGTGCGTAAATTTTTGTTTCTACATCGTACTCTGCAAGTCCTAAAAACTATCATCCCCGATTGACTATAAATTGTACGCACAGCTAACTGAAATTCATTTGCCCGGAAGGAGAAAAAAAAAACAGTGATAAACCACAGCAGAAAGCATCAGACAAAACTATTGGTCTTGATGTCAACCTATCTTTATTTGAACAAATACTCAAGCAAAGTGTTCTGGTAGTCATAACCAGTGAACCATCTGCCGTAATATAATCCGTCAAAGTAGGGGAACGTGCAATTCATCGTTAGAGAGATGTCAGAAAACAGGAAAAGGAGATGTCATCTGAGGAAAAAAAACCAAAGCATTTTAAGAAAGATACAAGGCAGAGCTTGCCTAGCTACAGCATGCCCTGCGTGACGTGACGCATGGCATCTCTGTAGAGGGGTTATTGAGCCAAGTCAAAGAAGTATTGTATTATGGTTGCTCGCACATATACATAAACATGAGCGCTACTTCATCCTCAACACGTTTCACTTTGTTCTGTCTTTTTTTTTTTTCTTCAGGCCACGACACAACTTATATGACAAGGAAGACAAGACGACGAATGCGGCCTTTGTTGTATCTCGAGAGCCATTTTGTATCTTCTTTAACTTGTGCTGTTCAGACCAGTTGGCTTTAGAGTGCATTCAACTGGAGAGGCTGTATCACCAAAGAGTGTTGGACAACCTGAATGCTCTCCAGAAACAGTGGGGTAATTTCCAGTAACCCATGCTACTTTTTTTCTGAATGTTTATTAGAACGCAGGACTAGTGGTGTTAAAAAAAAAACCTTTAGTTGAATACTTAACAATATAGAGACCACGTTCATATTCATGCTGCACTTTTTTAAATCTATTTGTCACCTAAGAAGTGACAAATACATTACATTACAGTGTCCTTCCATCCATCATTCTCCGTACTGCTTATCCTCACAAGATTCCCAGCTGACTTTGGGCTAGGGGACACAGATCAATAGATAGAAAGTTTGCCTTCTTCCTGTGTCCATCTGTTCTGAAACCTGCTCAGTTTACGTCACACTGAGCCCATTACAACCCAGTTCAGCGAGCTGACTTGAAGTCAAACAGTCGAGATACCTGACTACGTTTGAAGTCTCACCAATTTATTCATTGTACCGGTAATCATATTTCTCTCTTTTTTTTCCCTCTTAGAAAGTCGGTGTACAAGAAGTTCACCTAGCCCAGAAGCCCGACATCTGGACACTCTCAGAGACATTTGCCAGACACACACCCGGTCAGTGTGTGTCTTTGTGTTTACACTGTCAGGCAGGCAGACGAATGTCTTTTAAGTCACGCAGTTCCAGAAAACCTAATAAAGAAATAACACGTCAAGGAAAAATATACAGGACTGCATATCCAAAAATAAATACACAAGGTGGGAGGAGTGTAATGCTTGCGTGTGCAGCTACCTTTGCGTTATATTTTCTTGAAACTCCGTTCATACTCGCGTAAATGCAGAGTTCATCTTTATGCGGGGGGCGAGTATAGCAGTGATGATTCAAAGATACGACTGCTACTTGTGCACTTTCAGACATTTGAGCTGTCGTGCTGCTAAGGTTTCACCTCATTTGACTCACGCTTGTCACATGCTCAGAAACACACGCACGCACACATTTTAATAGCTTGGGAAATATGCTCAGGCTAATATTAGATATTAGATTGGCGGAGTACTCAAGCATCACCTATCTTACATGTCTTAATTTGTCTTCTTGTCATAGACCAAACGCATCGGATGCAGCGGTAAGACTTTTTTGTTATTTAAAACAGGGAGAAAACATATTCAATTGTTGATTTTTTATTTATTTATTTTTTTGCTCAAGAGTTTGTATATATGTGTTTACAGTCTGCATCTCTGGGCTTCTTAAGTCCCCTGCTTGAACAAGGAGATGCATTACCTCCATCGGGTGAGCGAGTGTGGGAGAGAGAGAAAGTTGTCACGCGCATAAAATGTTCCTCCATGTTAACAGAGGTTTGTTGCTGAAACAAGGTGCTCTGTTGTCTGTACGCACGCGGACAGCTTTTGATTGATCTCATTTGGATCTCACAATGTTTCGGTCATCGACTTCTATACTCTTGGTTGACCTGTTCAATGTCTGTTGCTGCGTACACGACTTGTTTCTTTCTTTTTTAGGATATTCCAAGTCGACATATGACCAATGTCGACCAATGTTTGTGTAATAGCTCTGATCGATTCTCCCCCCACTTCTCTCCGCTTATAAATGGTTTGCTTTTCTCCCATAGTCTTCTTGTTTGCGGAAAAGAAAAAAACTGAAACCCAAAGACAAAAAGAAGTACCATCTAATGTTGAAGCAATTAATCTAAAAAGTAATACCTGAGCAACTAGAAATATCCATCGGTCACCTGTTCTAACACTTGTGGGTGGCTTCACACAAAAGGTGCTCTGAAACAAAATCCTGAAATGTTGAACACATCGAAATGTGAATAAAATCTGGATTTCTGAACTTTGGCCTAACATCTTTTCATTTAAAACCCAACTGTCTTCATTATACAACAAAATCAAAGGAACTGACCTTGCCCTTCTAATACTTTTGGAGGGGAGTGTCTCCATTTGGGATGCCCCCCCATGAACAGAAAAGTAAATATTTTTGTAGAGAATGAATCCACCACTTGTTTTCAATATACTTCCTGTCTGTCAACGGTAGTAAAACATGTATATATTTTTTAACGTCCTAATTTGTGGCTCCTTTTCTTCAGCCCGTCACGCTGAAGGGAGGATGGAGAATAGAGCCGAAGACTCCTCCTGTCCACAGACCGTCCATCCACTCACACCCTCCATTCATCTGTCACATGGACTCGATTACCCCGACAAAAAGGATAGGGAATCCCCCGAATGCAATTTAGAAGGGACGGATGGTTTCCATGGGACTGAGCGGGCTGAGGAGGAGGCCAGTGGCACAGAGCAAGGGGAGTGTCCGGAACACACCACTCCAGACGTGTTACACCCCTCTGAAGCTGGACAAATGGATCAGACCAAACCCGCAGAGCAGCAGGGAGGAGATTTAGGTTCGACACAGGAAAAGGAGGTGAATAGGGAAGACGAGCGGAGCAATGTAGGAGAGGCAGCAGAGCCGCTGATGATGGAAGATGAGACTGAAGAAGAAGAGGGCGAGGGAGGGACGAAAGCAGTCGGTGGGTTAGATGTGGAGGTGGGACATCTGCACCAGGAAACTCAAGAGGCAGAAAAAGAGGAGATTTGTCAAGAGATCAAGGTACAAATCCTATTTTGTTCAAGTGGTTTTGCTATTCACGTTTTTTTTTTTATGTCAATATTTTACAGTCAAGTTTTATATTTCTTTTGGCGGTAGATTTGGTCTGACCTGTTGAACTTTTCAAGTGCCTCTTTGTTGCACTTGCCGCTTAAGGAAAATCTTCTCCCAAACTGTTAGCGCAAAGCTCGTAGGAGTGGAACATCTGTTGCTATTCCCTGAATATGGATGTGTACTCTGTAAAGCGCTGCGTTTCGGTCTCGGCTGCAGGGAGGAAATCAAAGCAGCCTGCAGAAGGAGGATGATGATGATGATGCCCATCTTCCTAAAGAGGCTCTTCTGAAACACCCCAAGCGGGGCAGCGAGGAAGGGGAAGAGGAGGAGGAGGAGGACGAATACGAGGCTGAGCGGGCTGATTTCTTCCCAGAAGCGATCACACTGGACGACATGGCAAAACTCATCACTGTCGAGGAGGTCTGTACACCTTCGCGCTTACTTAATAGTTCAGCCTTTGACTGCACATGCTCATTGTAATTTTCATGGGCCGCACAACATTATTGCCATACCCTGCTCCTGTCACGTTGCCCATGAAAGCTAATTTAGCGTCTCCCTGAACGCATTTGATACATCAATTTCAAATGTCAGCATTGGCAAATGTGCTAACGTGCCCTACAAGGGCAGCTGAATTCCAAGGGTCTTCAGTTAGTGCCAAGTTGCCATTTATTGATTGTTTGGGATGTGCCATGCACACCATTGGTCTCGAGTTGCTCTCTGTAATTTTATATGACTGAATGGGAAATGCCGCTGGTGTACGGTATGTTGTCGTGTCTTATCTTCACAGTCTGATTTAAATATGCTTCATTTTTTGTCAGTCCCAGAGATTGTTGACAGCCATTTTTTGTGTACCCCCCAACATAACTACTCAGACATTATTTTGATATCTATGCTGCTACTGTTGTCGAACCAAAGGCAACAGAGGTCGGCATCCATTATTGCTGACTCGCCATTTATTGATTGTCTGGGGCATGTGCTGCCGACTGCAGCGTAATAAATGTTTTGGAGGGAGGGTGCAGGATGTAGTTCAGAGTTCGGTTCTGCTTACTGTGCCATGCACTGGCACCTAGTATTGAGTCCAAAGCCGAGTCTTTAATAAAGAAAGCGATGGAGATGGTTTTCATCATATTCTGTTCTTTATTCTGTGCTCTCCCAGATGTTTCCTGCCTCTGGCCTCATCTCCATTTTGAAGAAGAGGAATTTGCCTTCCGACAATTTTAGTATGTCTGCTAGTCCGGATTCCAGGTCCAACAAACCCACGACCAAAAGACGGGTCCGCTTCAAAGTAGCAGATGATGGCTTTGATAGTGGTGAGTTTCTGGTTTTTCGCCATGATATTTTTCTCATATACCTGAAATGCATGAATCACCAGTCATTAGTCTACCTGGCTGACTTCAGTGTGGGTTCAGTTCCCGCTCAGTGACTTGAGAGTGCTTGTCTGTCTCTGTATCAAACCCCGTGATTGACTGGAGACTAGTCCAGAGTTTAGTCCATATTTTGCCCAGAGAAGGGTTAGGATAGATGCAGCTATGGTACAGAAAATGGATGGATGGGATGGCCGGAAGGCCTAATTTGCCTACCCTTTATTAAGTAATCAATTTTAAACTCTATTTTTGCAGATGTTGGTGGCAGAGACTCCTGCCTGCTACTCTTTCTGCTTTGTCTGGTTACTGTGGTGATCAGCATGGGCGGCACCACCCTTTACTGTGCTCTGGGTGACGTGCACTCCTCTGTATGCCAGGACTTTTCCAGAAATGTGGACTTTTACTTTGGACAGGTGCAACGCGCAGTAGCTCAGATCCATCAATGGTTAGGCCCGGGTTCGACGTAACGGCTCGTCACAAAAGGGACAGACAACAATCTACTTCGTACAGGTCAGTGTCATCCAGGAAATGAGAGAAGTGGGGACATGTCAGGACCCCCAGAGTTAAGAAATCTACCAAGTCTGGATCCATACTTCTCACTGGCCTCACTCAAGATCACAGGAATAACGACTGACACTGCAGTCAGGTGTTTTAAGGGAAAAAAAAAAAAGGTTTTAACCGGAGGGCTCCAACGTGCTCTCTACACATGCTGCACAAATAACGGCCTCATGGGCATTTTGCAAAACGTTGCAACCTCCAGGGTTGCTTTTATGAACTTGTATTTTTTTGTCTAATCACAAATGAAAAAAAATTCGTGCATTGCTTAAGTCTTAATCATGTCTTAACACGCTGAATGAATGTTTTCAGTCATATGTAAGGCATTTACGCAATCTTCAAGTTTTCTTTTTAATCGAAATTGAGCTGTTGCCGGACCACAGACAATTTACGGCAAATGACACTGTTCTTCAGCTATGCATTGTTCGACCACTTGGCAGTGTGTTCCACTTGTACTTTTATAAATTGATCTAAAACTTACAGCTACAGGAATGTTTAACATGACCGGTACGATTTGTTATGTTGTTGTAATATTGCAATATTATCCTCAGACTAGAGACCTCTTGCAACTAATACTTATTCAATATCTGTGTGATGTTATGTAGCATTGTGTCTGCCCAGTTGGGTCTTTGCATCTCAGGATTTCTGTGAGAGCCACTGCTGTTTTGTTTCCTCAAATTTGAAAGTTTCTTTACCCTTTGGGTGGAGAGCTTTTCTTCACCATTCAATTTTGGATTATTAAAGCGTTTCTGCATCCGGTACCTATACATGTCCTGTTGCATGTCGTGTCGGATGCCCACAAACAGGCTGAAAATATAAAATACTGCAAAGTTATAGTTTTTACACATCAGAGGAGCTTCCATGCCGTGTCTTATATGCATTATGAATCGTCTTAGATTAAAGCAGTATTATCAAAAGTTCACATCATGATGGAAAGCATTGTAGATTCCTTCTTGTTTTTATTTGCACGAGTCGTCTGGCTGGCTCAGATGACTCGGATTTTGTTGTTTAATTGTTTCTTAATTTATGACTCAACAGATGCAAACATTTTGATCAGTTTGATCATTTTCCTCACTTAATTGTTGTTGCACATTAGAGAAGCTTTTAATCTTTCATGTTGGCATTACTTATCGAGCTACTTTCTTATCTTGTAATCATTGCTTTTTAACAGCACTTGTAATTTGTTTTTGTTTTTTACTTTTCTACCAGGCAGGTCACATTATTGTCACATTAGATAATCATGTTCGTCCTCTCTTATGAGCATAAATGTACAAAAAGAGCTTACAGAAAAATGGCAATGTGTATCATTAAGTTCTGCGTGACAGTCATGAGCTGACGACAGCCATGTTCACTTTGGTCTGAAAATTTGTGGATGTCCCACGTTAAAACGAAAACGTCTCAGTATGTTGAGAATTTGTGTTGAAAGAAATACATTTAAAAAAAAGTCATGTAACGGTAAATGTCTTTGTTGCCTGCAGATTTTAATGTAAAACATGATCTGAACTTTTCTATTTTGTATTTTCTTTTAATGAAATCTTAACAAAGCATTGTTTCCAATCAAATCACTGAGGTTTGATCTTGGGGAGAAAAAAAAATCTTTGGTACCTGTTCATGTCTAACCTGAAGTAAAGTCTGGGGTTGAAACATGGATTTAATTGTGGGGTTTTTTTTCCTTCTGCTGTATTTGTCTAGGGCCCGACTCACTGTCAAGAGTACCGGTATATAACTCTAATACATCCATCCATTTTCCGAGCCGCTTATCCTCACGAGGGTCGCAGGTGTGCTGAGCCTATCCCAGGTGTCTTTAGGGTACACCCTGAACTGTTTGCCAACCAATCGCAGGACACATATAGACGAGCAACCATTCGCGCTCACAATCACAACTATGGACAATTTAGAGTGCTCAACCAACCTACCATGCATGTTTTTGGAATGTGGGAGGAAACCGGAGTACCCGGAGAAAGCCCACGCAGGCATGAGGAGAACATGCAAACCCCACACAGGAAGGCTGGAGCTCGGAATCGACCCCTGGACCTCTGAACAGTGAGAATTTGTATGCATGTCGGAATGCACCATATTCTATCACTAAACCTTTGTTAATGCAGAAGTAAATTAATTGCGGTAAATATTTGTATTATACCGTACATCTAAAACAATTACGTGATGAACTTTATGTACAGCGATAACTGAACATATGTTATAGTTATTCTCGCCCTTTGAAATCTTGGTAAAAACAGAAAAACTTCAACCAAAAAAAACCATTTAATTAACATTGAGTCTTTGAAGAAAAACATCTTGGACCCTCATTGAAATGAATAAAAAGATCCCATGCTAAGATCTCCAGCACTATTATTAATACTCAACATTTGAATGGGATCCAAACAGAAGCGCGACCTTTTTTCTACTCCCTAAAACTGGACGGCGGACGTGGCCGACAGTCGTCTGTAAATTCAGTGTATCCAATAAGAATACACTGTCACATTGTTTTCCAGTCACGTATCATATCACCAATTACTTTTACAGTAGGTATCATTAGTTCAGGGAGCCTGATTTGTCCCGGCCTCTATTTTAAATGGCTCACGATGCGTGTCAATCACATATTTCCACCGGTCACATGCCAGGGAAAATGTAGTGTTCTAGTAACGGTAGATGGGGTGGGAATGGGGGGGTGGCGATCACGTGATGTGATGAGGTGGAGATTTGAACATGACAACACTATCAGCGTGGCACGGGGGGCATTTCCTTTGTACACTAACGACAACGATGGAACCACATGTTTGTTTACACAATTGTTGTATGGCAACAGCGGTAGTTTGGAAGTGACATCTCTATCCGTTCCCCTCAAAACACACAAACAAGTTGTTGTCCCAAATATGTGAAGCTTTATTCGCTACAACTCTGTGCTCAGTGGTTGGTACCCAGTGGGACGAGCTTGTTGGACCCTCCATACGGAGCCATGGAAATGGGCACGTCAGAAGCCCACTCTCCATATATGCACCTGTTCCTCTACGTCATACCAATGTTGCAGAGCCAAAAGCTTGTGATCGCTTTCCGAAGGGGAGCATGTGCGTAGATAGTACACCGGCTATAAATCGTACTCCATGGATTCTAGCTCCATTCAGCCCACTGTGCGCACACAGGATAAACTCCTTTCTTCACCACGACATGGAGGTAAGAGAGAGAACGTCTTAACCGTGGTTCAATGAAGCAAGTTTCACTTGTTTCTACCTAATATGATACATTGATTTTTGGAATGAAAGTGATTAGATTGAATGAGGGTATACCCTTATGTGCATCCTCTTTCCACTTCCCTCTTCTTGTTGTTCAACCAGGTTCTTATTAACTACGCATTAGTCTATGATTTAGTATGTGATGTGTATGAATAACACTGAAAGGTCATTTTATTAGGTACAACTGGACAAACTATGATGAGGCAAATACTTAAAAATAATGTGTAAAATGTATATTACAGTAATATAATTGAATGACCCTGCTAACAATGTTTATGGCAGTACTTTGTTATGCAGTGTTGTAGAATTGCTATGATGGTAGAAATAAATATTAAGACTTCACATCCATCTCCAAATGCCAGGGTTTTTTTATGATTTATTAAAATGAGACCAAGACCAATCAATATGGAATTCTTATCACTATTAACGTGACCTATAAGCAACAACGTATTTCAATCCACAAATATGTAAAAAGAATCCGTATCCGTGACAAGGGTCACAAATGTGTAACATGAATCTACAAATGTGTGATTGAAGTCACAAATGTGTAACGTGACTTGAGTCACACATTTGTAACATAAATTTGCAAGGCCTACATTGATTTGTATGTGTAATGTACGTGGTTAAATGTGTCCATTTGTAGATTCATTTGACACACTTGTGACCGTGGTCACGGATACCGATTCTTGTTCCATATTTGTGGATTGAAATATGGATTTGTAATTGGTTTTGCTACAAGAATGGGTCGCGCGTGGCTGTTTTCAGAGTTAACCAATCACATTCAAATTCATGCTAAATGGGAGTCAGAACACACCTGTTAAGGTTTAAATGCAAGTGCTAGAATACATTCTTTTATTGACACTCAGCGTACTGTCTATATGAAGGACGTGGGTCGCCATGCAGCTTCGTTGCTGGCGAGTCTGAACCATCAACGAGAACAAGCGAACTTGTGTGACTGCGTGCTCAGACAGCGAGAGGACCCTGCTCATCTCTATCCAGCGCACAAGTAAGTCGTAGACTACTAAAACTCAATCCTTTGGAATATAATGCTCGAGCGTGATACTCTGGTGAACCATTTCGATAATTGTCAGTGTAAGAATATGCTAAGGTAATTTATTTTAAGGTAAAAGCCTCTTAATCAGAGGTGCGAATAATAGTGGAGGGCATTGTACCAGTTTCTTATCATTCAAACAGATTTATTTATGACTCCACTTGAGTGAATGAAACAGATCATTTATTCTTAGTGCACAAACCTAAAACATACGTATTTTTTTGTTTTACATTACCTCCCACGTTTACTTTTATCTCCATCAGATGTATTCTGGCTGCCTCCAGTCCAGTTCTGGCCAGTATCCTCTCCACGACAGGTTCCTTGGTGGATCTCCAGGCTCCGTGTTTGGCCCACTCGGTCCTGGAGCTCGTGTTGGACTTTATTTACACGGGAGTTCCGCCTCCCGCTCGGAGTTGGCAACAGTACTGCGATCTACTTGCTGCTGCCCACCTCTTGGAGATGGAGCAACTGCGGGAAGTTCTAATGAACACTCCACCGATGGAAGGGAATGACGCAAACAGAGCCTCTAGTGAACCTTTGAGAACTTGCGAAAGTCTTTTTCCTCAGGAGCTGGATCACAATGTAACACACACCACTGATTTGTCGAGTACAAACACAGAGAAGTGGCTACGAGCACAAGAAGACCAAAAACATGTGCTCCAATTTACAGCCAATGTGGACCTCGGTTCTTTATCTTCCTCTTCTCTGTGCAGTGGGGCAGTACCGGTCATACGTCACAGCGGCAGAGCTGCAACTTTGCCATCGGGCCTCCAAGTGGCTTCTTGGGAGGAGACTCACCAGTGCAGGCGCAAGCATTGTATCGATAACTCACAGGAAATACCTCTTGCGAAAGACTTCTATGCACACAGATACTGTGAAAATCAGAGTGGAAGAAAGGATGAACATGTCAGGGAGAACCTGGAAGACAATCGTGGACTTGCCGAGACAAGAGCACAGCAGCAGGAGGACTCAGAGCAGTCTCGACGTGAGCCGCTCGCCAACAACGGGAACACTGAAGTCACACATCCACACCTAAGTGACAACAATGTGCTTGATCCTGAGGAGATGTTTTACCAAAGAGGCCTTCATCATCCCACAGCCAGTTCACCAGAGCAGTGCGGTGATGAAGAAGAGGTCGGGGTCTCCAGCGGTTTCGAACCTGTAAACCGAACATCCGGTCTTCCTCTTCTGGGCGAGACATTGGCACCAGAAACTGTGTCTGTAATTGATCACGGTCACACAAACAAAGATCACGCTGGGGCTTCATCCCATAATGCAAATGGACATTTAGCGGTGAGGGAACACCATGTGAGGTGTAAAGAGGCCTACACAGCTCCCACCATGTACAATCACATTCAAGCGTCAACGTCCACGCCCAGCACGCTGCGGGCCAGCCGCCACCCGTTTCAGTGTTCGCTGTGCACGCGCTCCTTCAGCCAGCGAGGCACCTTGAACAGACACATGCGCACTCACCTGGGGGTGAGGCCCTTCCCCTGTCCGAGGTGCCCGATGACCTTTTCCCGCCAGTACCGCGTGACGGAGCACATGCGCGTACACCAGCGCTGCAGCGACCTCCCGAGTGACTTTAGTAAGTCTTCTGTCTCCTCAATTTGATGGGCAACACAAAGAGGATTGAATGAGTTAAAAGTGAAAAAAAAAATGCATAAAAGACACGGAATGAATATTTTAATGAGGTGCAATTCGTGAAGTATCCGCTAGGGGACGCACTGTTTTGATCAGAGAAGAAGACGACAGCCGTCTCAGTCTGTCACTGAGACAGACCCAACACAGCAGACAACACATACAAGGACATGTGAACACTTTTACACATTTAATAGCACTCTACTTCGTTTGTAAGGTGTAGGCAAGGATTAAATTTAGATTTTATATGCACATGTGTAAATGGTTTTAATCCTTTCTTTATAAATCTCGTTTAATCTTAAAGTGCATTACTATATTTTTCAATACTAATTGTTAAAATTTTGTGCCTTTGTACAATCAGTGGGATCAGTTGCAATGCATATATGTGAATGACAAAAGTAAATTGCACATTTGTCTAAGGAAATCTAAGGTGCTCCATGAAATGTTTTATAAAAGATATGTTCATTAAATGTCAACATTTTCCTAATGTTCTTGTGCTTCTTTAGACCAAAACAAAGGAAAGACATATTATTTTGGTTATTTATAGCAGAGTATGGTATAATTTTAATGGTCCGGCCCACTTGACATCTACCGAGGCCATATGTGACCCACAATGTGAAATGAGTTTGACATCCCTGCTTGAAACACATTTAAATGCAATAAAACACACTTTTTAATGTATTCCTTTGTAACCACTCTCAAAAATGAGAGGAAAAATGTTGCTTACTTCTGGCTGTTTGTCATTCCCAGTCAAAATTTAATGTAAAACTGACGTAAAACAAAAGACAATATTTAAACATGTTCAATCTGTGATAAACTAGAGTCCCCAAGCGCTATGCTAACATATGGCTGCTAAACTGCTACTTAAACACAGACACAGCAAACAAGACATACAGATCATCCAACAATATTCACAGGCATTTATTATGAATGACAAACCTCTTTTTATTGCTGTGAATAGCGCTGCGTGCCTTCCAGTCAACCTCAGTGCTGCCCGGCATGTTGTTGGTATAATTTGGCACTACATTGACGTTTCACAACTCTACATTTGTACTGCAAAACCCATAAAGAGACGTTTAAACATCTGTGACGTAATGGTTAGGGTTTAAAATGCGGAACGCTGATATGTCACTTAGCACAAGGTACAGGATGGATTATACATCATTAATTAAGGCGACCATTCCAATGAATGACTATTCTTCATTTATACAAGTCAGTTTTTACTTTTGATTGTAACAGCGTTGTCAAAAAGAGTATTCATTTGCACTTTATATACCAAAAGTGATCTTCGTGTCCATTATATGTTTTTATTAATGATACAAGGATAATTTTCGGATAACTTTTTGTCACGGTTCTGTTTGTGACCATCAGGTGGCACTGTAGGGCTCCACCTGCAGCGGCACACCTGTTGGTCATTACGTCATTAGTTGTATAAAAGGACTCCCGGCACGACAATTGTTTGTTTGCTGTCATTGTTTGTCTGTCATGTTTCAGTCATGTTTCGATCACTGTTAGTTTTTTAGCTTCAGCCATGGTTTTTGTTTGATACTTTGGATTCTTTTTGTTCTTAGGACTTTGTTTGTTTTGGATTTAGTTTTTTGTGTTTTTATCAATACAATTTGTCAAGTTCACCCTGCTCCTCCTTCCTGCCTGCTTATTGGGGTCCTCCACCACCACCATACGTGACACTTTGATCATATTGTGTTATGCAAAAACACCACAACACGCCAAATTGAAGCTTAATTCCAAGGTCAAGTCGTAATTTCTATAAATTTGTACACACTAATTTGACTGTTCGTCTTGTAACTCAGTCGGTGCTGCGTCGGCTGTTCTGGACATGACAACAATGGCCTGAGGAGAAAAGAAGAAACCTTACTGCGTGACAACATGAAATCACGTTACCCCTTCAAGGTTTTGTGGGCATACCTGGCTGCGAGTGGAACGCAGGGCTGCTGTGGCCAGCGATGACATTACGATGAAAATAATCAAACCGACAAAGACATAGCACATGAAGACCATGGACAATGTCAGTTTGACAACCTGAAAATAGATACGCATAATAAACTTACGTCACCAAGATATGAGTTGTCATTCGGTTTCCAACCATCCTGGCAACACACCTTCTCAGCCCTTATTTTGCTTCTCTTGACGTCACGGGGAAATCTATTGCGCTTCACACCTTTGCAGCTTTATGTGTGACGTCCTGCAGCCATGCATGTGCCCATTTTTCACCGTATTCATTCAAAAATGTTGAAAGGTTCACGAACAAAAATTGAATTGCATGCTAGCGACGGCAAGCAATGAGCTGCATAAGGCGCATGTAAAACCATGTGAGTTACGCTAGCACCAGGTCTCATAGCGCCACATACTCCAAAGTGGATATCTTTTTTTGTGGGGGCGAATCTGGGATGATCTACAGGACAAACGTAGTCCTTCAATAATATTGAAATTTTGAGTACGTTGATTTTCATGTGGGGGGAAAAATGCGAATGCGGGTTGATTTGGTGTTCAGCAGTTTTGTGCTGTCCTTGAGTGGTTGCTTTTATGCAAGAGAGCCTTTTGCACTGAGGGGAAAAACATTCTCAGCATGTGGTTATTTTGTTGTTTGCTTCAAACCCTTTGGTGTTGGGTTAGGATTGAAGATCTTTTATACATGCATCGAGAAATGTATTATGAAAAATGAAATATATGAGTAGCACGTATTTTGCACGTATGTACGTATTTTGTCCAGATTCAAAATGGCATTTTGTCAAACATTGGGTTAGAAAGTGCATGCTACTATGTGTATGCCCCTTGTGGGACTGATTAATAACTGTTACCCCATCCGGCATTTCAGGTGCCCGTTCCTACAGTGTATTGAGTTAGATTTGGTATTACAAGTACCGGTGTGTTGCACTATATACAGTGATACAACTAAAAGCCAAACCTTGTACTGTATAATATAAACAGTATTTACATCAGTCTCCGCCCGCAAAATTCTTTCCTCCTCCGTGGATGTCATGTTGTCGACTTCAACAAACTCATCGGGGGTGTAATAATAATAATCAAAGTGTTCCATATCGGGAATGACAATAATGGCAGTCCACACTGACGCCAGTATGGCCACTACGCTGAGAGCCAAGGATACAGTCACCTAAATGTGGAAAAACATTGAAAAAAAAATTATTCCACTACCTTGAAATGCATCTTTGAAATATTGCAAATGATGCTTACTGTTCGTTTGGTTGGGTTGTGTTCGGTTATAATAAACAGAATCCCACATATTATGAACTGCAAGAGAAAGAAACTGTGCTTATGAACGTACTTGCCTTGTTGTCGATGCAAACAGTACAATCAACCACTTTGTGTGGACTCACCAGTGCTCCAATCACGTACCCTGGTGGGATGGTTTTAAATACATGGGAATAATGAATTTGTTCTGCCATAACAATGGTGGTAATGACGAACGATACTCCCATGATAAGCACGGCAATCTGGAATTGTAGTTATAGTGAAATGTGAAAAAAAAAAAAAAGAAGAGTTTTAGTTCAGTAAAAGTTTTACAGGCGAGGTCAGGGATCTCCAAGTCCGGTCCTTGATTCAAATGATCAGCTCATCCGCACGCTTTTCACAAGTTAACAATCCCTCATTTGAATTAAGTGTGCTGGAGTGAAGTAAGTAGTATCTAAAACAGGCTCCTGATGACCGGACTTGAGGATCCCTGGACTAGATGCAGTATGTATGTTGAGCTTCCAAAACAGTCACAAACTTTAGTAGAAGCCACAATAGTTTGTTCATTACTGGCCATCACTGTAAGTGGTGTAACTGTGTGATGTCTAACCCCAATAAGCTGCGGTTGAGCATTGATGAACCGATGTAGGGGTTTAGCTCCTCCCACCGTGGTGTTTTGGGAAGCATCATTGTTTCCACGAGTTTGGCTCAGAGATAAGAGCTCCACAGACATGTTCTAAAACAAACATGAACATACAAGTCAGCTAGTAGGAAAGAATGGAGTGAAAACCGTTCAATAATTGTCACACAGGTTAAATCAGGAGTGCCCAACCAGTTGATCGCGGTCAACCTGGAGTCTGCGGACTGCTCGACTGTGAGGAGTGTAGGAGGAAATGGGGGGGGAACATTTGTGTGTTTGTCTTTGTGTTATTAATATTATATATTTATGTGATAGCGTACATTGCATTGTGTCGGGGTTGGTGAATGCACAATAATAGTAGTGAAAGAAATGACGAATGCGCAAAACATGATCATTCAGCCCTTGGTGCTTCCAGGAAGTCTTCAGTCTGGTTTTGTTCTGGACAGCTGAAAACCTTTATTTGTGGGGCCTTAGTTATACATCGCTTGCATAACTGCACAACTATGTCAACAATCCGAAAGTATTCACACATGTTTTTCATGAAAAGACACGCAACTCCCAGCTTTGTCACGAGTGGTCAAGATGAATACAACAAGACAGTCATTTTAACTTTCTAAATTTGTGTTAAAATACTGTAATCTCCAAATATCCTTTACTGCAGGTGGAAAAGACGCCCCACCACCCCCAAAAAGAGACGAAGCAAAATACGTAGAAAAGCAAGTGTGGAAGTCGTAGTAAAAAAAAATATTTTTTTCCAGAGCTGCGAAAAAAGAATTCTCCTCATTCACTCCACTTAGGGGCAGTGTGTGTGTGTGTGTGTGTGTGTGTGTGTGTGTGTGTGTGTGTGTGTGTGTGTGTGTGTGTTAGTTATCTCAAATAACAAGGAAGGGAAATGGACTCAAGTATTCCGGTTTTCTGTTTAAAAGCATGACTCTTTCTTGTGTTGTGTAGTAGCTAGTTTGGATTCAGTAGCACAGGGGACGATTTTTTTTTCACGTGAGTGCAACACGTCGATAACAAAACAAGAAGGGTGCTCCACCGAAGTTAGCGGAGAGGCTCCAATCACAAATATGTGTCACACAGGTTAAGCATTTCCTGAGTTTTATTAGATATTCTAAAATATTTTTATTTTCGATTTTGGAGTACTTCTACTAGTTGAAGGATAGCTGGAGCTGATTTGGGGCGAGCGGCCATAAGAATGACCAGCCCATCGTAGCGTGCAAGCCCTCCGTTGACAAACAATCCTTCGTACTCACAGGGTCGATCTCAAAGCTTCGAACACGACCAGCAAGTTGGTTTCATGCCGCTATATTCAAGAGCTTCTTTCTCGGCTGTCTTGAATAAGGTTCGAGACTAGTTTAAATCGAGGGGCCACTTATGTATCCACTTATGAAATATTATTTCTCAACGCTTCATCGTGGATCACGTCACACTGAGCTGAAGGCGGGACACGCCCCGCTGCAATATGATTGGCTGATGGATCCAAGCAGAACAATGTGAGGGTTTTTTTCTGCATTGTGGCGGTGTTATGAATTACCTGTACACTGACATGAACCAACCTGATTGTTTTTAGTTTGTACAAACGTGAGACGTACGTAATACTTTCATCTGATTTCATCTGCTGAGCCAAGGGCGCGTACTGCCCGGATGCAGCAGTCTATCATATTGCAGCAGGGCGTGTGGTGCCTGGAACTGCCGAAGTAGTTTTTGCTTTTGGTCATTTCTTGATTATTTCAGTTGAAATGTATACTGTATATTTGTCTTGGGAGATTATTCGATTTTGGGCAGTATTTAATAGTAAAAATTACTCAAGTACTCTGGCTAAAGGTTTCTCATCTAAGTGTATACTGAGAGTCGTGTGAACTAGTTGCCACAGTAAATCGCGGAAAGAGAAACAGTAATGGCAAAAGGTTCATGGGTTCATGAACCTTTTGCCATTACTGTATAACGCCCGGGTAATGTTTCAAATAACATTTTTACAGTCACACAAAATGAATATGTTTTGACATAAGCAATTTACAATGCAAAAATTAAACTAAATTGTGTTATGAATGACAATGTTTTTACAGTGTGCAGATATTCACTTCATTTTTTAAGCCTTCTTAACTGTCATACACATTTCAATTAAGTTAATAACTGTTAATATTAAGACGGAAAAAAATTAAAACACTCTTTTTCTGTAAAGCAAAGGTAATTTAGATGAGGGATCATCATGGGCATAATTCAGGATGACCTCTCACATAACTGAAATCCTCTCACACAGCTTTACTGAAATGCTCTAATTATAGCATATTGAAATAATTTTTCACACTCTGCATATTGATTGTATATTCTTCTCCTCTTCACCTGCTAGAGGCTGCCCCCAATGCAAAACATACGCCACGTCCGTATTCTCTGTAGTCAACAGAAAACAGGTACACAAATATGAACTTGTCAACAATTTTATTAGATCTTTCACAGAAAGAATTCAACGATCATAAAAATGCTCACTAAAAATCTTGAGAAGTGGATTGCATTGGATGTGTTCTAAATATTACTTCATAATAACCACACACACACACACACACGCACACACGCACACACACAAACGCACAAAATAATACTAGTGATGAGGAAAAACAATGCACTTATTAAGAGAAATGAGAAGACCAGTGAGTGATGCTGCTACGGCCTTATAATACGGTGATGCTTAGCAATGCTACAATAAGAATGGCACATACACACACACACGCACACACACTCGCGCACACGCACGCACAATACACGAGTACAGCTTTTGATCAGTAGTTGTAAAAAGTCAATTTTGTGAACATAATTGCGGGAAATTACTAAAAACACATGACCATAAATGATTCAGAAACATTCCATTTGCATTCTGAGTGGGAATTTGTTGCATATAAATTATGACTTAAAACAACGGCCTCCCAAAGAATTTTACTCAAATTCTATTGCTTTTGTGAGCACCAACCATTAGCAATATCATTTGTATAGAACATTTTTTTCCTATAAACAGTGGCTTTCCCAGTGAGGTGTGAGTGAACATGCATGCATCTCAATATATGCAATGCAACAAATAATTAAAAATAAAATAAAATTCAGATAGCAGTGAATGAGTCCTGCCATAAGAAGTTGCATTGATAGTAATAATGACAGGAACATATCGTGTACACAAGTGCACATTACTCCATGTCACCAATTGCATTGTCCTGCGTGTATGTACCTATCAGAATTTCACAGTAGTGTGGTCACGTGACCAAACGTGTTTATCGGACTGCATCAGTGAACCGAGGGGACATGTCAGAGGTGACCTCGGTCTTTTAGTTTGAGGTGTGACACGTCATCAGGTACGCTCTCATG
Source organism: Hippocampus guttulatus (assembly GCF_054856545.1). Lineage (NCBI taxonomy): Eukaryota > Metazoa > Chordata > Actinopteri > Syngnathiformes > Syngnathidae > Hippocampus > Hippocampus guttulatus. The sequence continues at coordinate 18,107,143 of NC_141263.1, forward strand.
AGACACTAATAATGCTCTCTGTTTTCATGGACATGATCAGAGATATATTCTTCTAATAGTATGTTTATTCCTATGGTTATATTGAGAGATGTATCTTGTGTTTTGTCCTATCGTGTAGTTAAAGACCCTGTAAAGTGAATTCAAAGATTTCAATTTTTGCACATTTGAAGATAATCACCGGAAACGCCCTCACTATTTAAAAATTTGAGTGCCTTTGTTTGCATCAATGGTTATTTGGTGCAATTGCAATGTGCAGTTGTCTATCTGGTTATACCGACACCCTGAAAATGCATCTTTCCTTCGGATAGCCCGCTGTCGTAGTCGCTGTAGCGTGCCTCCTTGTCAGCCGTGAGTGTGCGCACTTTATGGAGCTAAGGGGTAAGCGAGGCGAGGGCGGGGGGGGGGGGGGTCAGATTTGACAGCCAACATGTGGACTGAGGCTTTGTGCTGGCGTGACCGCATTAGAGTGCCTCGTTGGTGCGACTACCCAGTAGCATGTGTTCCAGCCACCACAGGCTTCAATGTATATTCTCAAACATAAATTTATGTGCATGCATGAGAAAAATGCTTGATGAATAAGCATCCATTTTTCCAGGCTGTGATCGGAGTTCTAGATTGACATCTAACAGTTGAATGGGACCTGTTTTCAATGCATTCATCGGACATGCCCACAGTGTTTGAGAGCTGTGAGAAATGCTTGATTTTACGCGACTTTAAAGCCTCATTTTATATACTTGCCGTTTTTAATAATTCATTCAAATTTGGCAGAGTTATTAACAACACTGTTCTCTGTGATGTGTCGAATTTAGGAGACATTTATTGTCACTTTACAGGGACTTTAAAACAAGGTACTGTTGTTAAAATATTAAGACTACGATGCAAATATTAATGATCTGTATATGGGCTAAACTACTCATTCAATTGACATGTAAGGTATGTCGGCGGAGTAGTTAATTTAGCTGTGCTTTTTGTGTTGGTGAGTCAGTAAACGTGTCTTTGTACAACATGCTGTCAGTCTCCATTATTTGTTCGTGTTGTGCTACTTTTGAGGTATCCTGAAGTTATGAGGTTTTCTTCGACTTGACAGCTTCCTATTTTTACAGATGCCTAACAGTGAGCTTATTGGATGGTTGTTGAATAACGGCACAGTGTTAAATCACATTCTACATCAGTTTGGTTTCAGTCTCATCCTCACTCGTGAATGATATATTTCAGTGTGCTCAGCTGCTCTCCGGAATCTGTGAGCCTTCTTCTTCCTTGTCCTGGTTGCATTCATCAGGTTGTTGCTTGCTCCAATAATCACACTCATTCAAAGTTTCAGAACAGGCAAAGTCGGTCCCTTGTTTTTGGAGGAGGACGGGAAAGACGTGGTCGACCATCTCGCACAGGCGCCCGTAACTGGACAGATGTTGACAACACAGACATATAAAGCGGAAGGAAGTGTGTGGCAATGAGAAGATCGTTGAGCCATTATAGCTTACGAGGAGATGTTGGTTTTGGCATGTTCCTGTATTACTTCCCCCTTTGGATTGACAGTGAAGATCCTGTTGAGAGGAACGCCCACCTCCTTGTAGGAATACACATCCTGGGATCATGCGCATACGCAAACACATGGAAGAGCTTAAAAAACGCATTCGATTGTGTCAGCGTGTGTGCGAGTGCGTGCGTGATCTCACTGTAGCTCTGTTGCCGAAAGCAGCGTAGAAGGGTTCAGTATTGGGGTAGAAAAGGTGCTTAATGTCAGTGAGACACTCGATCTTGAACTTCTCAGGTTTTTTCTCAATCACTTCCCTGAAAAAACAAAAAACAACAACAACAACAACAAAAAACATTACCTTTTTTACCTGTGCAGTATTTGTAGCCTCCTTACAGTTTTTATGTCACTGTCCTAACCTCCAAATGTTTATGATACGGTATTTAGAGGTGCATATCAATAAATTAAATTACAGTGGAAAACATATTTTCTTTCAGTAGTTCAAGTCGATTCCCCTCTGACTCTCCTCCCCAACAATCATCTTACGACACATGACCAGAGTTGATCCAGGTGACGAAACCAACTTGCTTGTGCGGTTGTGAAGAAAACGAAGGGGAAGTTGCAGTCAGTGCATTCTAAAATTTGAAAGCCAGACACGTGAGAGGGTGTGAAAGAGTGGACAGAGAGAATGAGGTGGAGAAGGGAGGAGGGAGAAGGGAGGGAGCGGGCGTGGCGCGTGGAGGGGGGGCTGGGGGGGGGACGAAGGGCGAATGGGGAGGGGGGTCGCGGAGGGAGAAGGGTGGCTTGCGGGAGGTGTGGGAAGGAGATGTTGGCGGGGAACCTTGCAAGACACCAACGGGATTCGTGCCGGGTGTGGGACCCGGGAGGGGGGGCAAGTCCCTGACGGGGGCCGACTGCCCAGGATCGGAATTTGAAAGCCGAACATCGATTTGCTGTCTGGAGATTAATTAATGCCAGGCTGCTATTTTAATGCCAAATAGACCACTCAGTGTCTTACACCGTAAATTTGTAAATATGACTCGGTACCTCACCAACCTCGAACCCCGCCCCGCATCACTGCTGCTAGCTGTCCTTTCAATGGTAGCGAACCCATCACAACTTAATTTTTCATCCAGCTCTTGTACTGGATGTCATTACATTTTGCAGGGGTACCTAATAGTGTGACCAATTCGTGTGTATGCAAAAGGAGCGGCACCGACCTGTGCAACGCAGAAAACAGGCTGCTGGGGCTGAGCATCACCGGGCCCATCGGCAGCATAGTTCCCCTCTCGTTGACCCAGTGCAGGTAACCTCGGGTCATGTCCGCCATACCGATGGCCCTCGCCGAGCAGTACATGAATTTATATCCATTTCTGAAACATACTTGTGTTATGAATATGACATACATATGAATAATGGCTACAAGGTCACACTCACTGGCTGACTTTGTGATAGAGTCTCGCGATGCCCTGGTGGGTCCAGTCTTTTCCCAGCGTGGGGAGGATGTGGCCCAGTGTGTCTGACCTATCATCGCGAGACATCTTTCAACTCTGTGCAAAGGCTGACATCTAGTGGGCGAAGAGCTGCAACTGAAGTCGTTGGTCTGACCTGGTGATGGTCCCGTCGATGTCGGAGATGACCAGCTTGTCATCCCAGTTCCAAAGGTAAATGGTGCCATGGCAACGACACGTGCCCTGATACTGTGTGGTCACGCTGAAAACCACTTCGTTTGGACCCTCCTTCAGCTGCAAGTTCACCTAACAAGCAGCAACATATAACTTTTTTTTTTCTTCTTGACATTGACATAACGTTTCTTGAGAGAATTGATATTGCAAAAATAACACAATTCACTGATCCAGTTTTTCTGTTGTCATTAGCGTCACACGTGGGGCTGAGATCTATCACAGATGCCTAACAAGAGGTCAGGGGATCAGTACGCTCTGGACCGGTCGCCAGCCAATCACAGGGCACATATACCGGTAGATATACCGGCATTCACACTCACATTCACACCGACATAGTCTTCAATTAACTGTGCTGCCTATTATCAAATTTTCTTGAACTTTCACTGCCAGCCCATTTCCTTCAAAAAGCAAGAATTATTAGCTATTTACCGGTATTTTGAATCCTATTCATCAATCCCTGCATTCTATAACCACTAGGTCATCATGCTTCACTAATCGCCTCATGTTGAAAATACATCTAAGAAGACTTACCAGCTGATCTGAAGTGAGCCGAAGAGTCTTCTTGTAACAAACGTTACCAGGAGCGAGGTGGGCGTCAGACTGGCAGGTTCCAGACACCAAAGTGGGTCTGCGGTCATCGTCACTGGAAGACGACTCATCTTTCATTCTGTCAGAAACAACAAATGAAAGCGTTTGAGGACCCCAAGTTGAAAGCTGTGAAACAGGATAAAAGAGAAACACATGGATTTAACCTAACAGCTGCTGCCGTGATGATGGAACTCTCATCTCGGTCTTCTGCAGCCTCTGTCGCTGACTCCTGAAAGAGAAATACGTCATCGGGTGGCTACGTGTTGTTGATCATGGACACTTACCGATTTGGAGTCACTGTTTCTGCTCCTCCAGGAGAACCACCAACGCCCTCCCTTCTTGGGCATCTTGTCCTTCATGATGTTCTCCACGGAGGCCTGGACAAAACCATGCACATACCACGCAAAAACTCAAAACTGATGAGCAGAGAACATGATGGACTCACAAGATAGCCCACAAAAACCAGCAAAGCAAACCACAATGTCCTGTCATTAGCAAATGCATGCAAAGCAAGCATGCGACATCAGCAGAAACAAAACAGACATGCACTGATCAACATGCGAGACAAACAAAACAAAACATCATACAGGCTCAGCAGGTCTGGGGCCAAACAGACCAGGAAGGCAGTACGAGAAGAGGCCGAAAGCAGAAAAAAAATAACTCAAACACCAAAACTTGGGATGGATGGTGAAAGACATGACGTAAGTAAATAAAAGGGAGAATAGTTCAAAAGGGGGGGACAGAGACATGATATTAATAAAGTGTTAGGATGCTCACATAAAGCGACATTTCACTCTGGTGTTTTGTACAGTTCCCAATGTGGCTCATGTAAATATTGACAAAACCAACTTCAACACAAGTTATCCAGTTTAACATGAAGTTTGCTTTCGAAAAATTGTACACCAAAGTGAAAATTACTGCTATAAACTCGTGCCTACAGTAGCGCAGAGAAGTGCATGGAAAGGTTTGGAAAGCTCTCCAACAGCACCCAACAATCATTAGTGGGACAGAAATGACCCAATCTTTTCGCGACAAATACCCCTGACTTTATAACCATGTCGTTTCTGTCTTTAAAAGGCTTAATGCAGCAACTTGATTCGGCATGACGAAGCCACATTAGTGTAGGCATGAAAAACAGATCACTGCGGTGGTCTTACCTGTGGCAATGGCTTCTGGTAGACCTGCATGGCCAACATGACCGGAGCCGCTGTACTCCAGTTGTAGTACCTGTACAAAACATGCAGTCGATTACTCACTGGCCACATCAGGTACACCTGCAGTGCACAGCAATCTTAATGAGATCCAGTCAAAGAGCGAGTTTTATATTTAAAAAGTGTGAGAAGGCAGCTCTTATATTGGGTTTTGTGGTTGTCAAAGTGTCCGACATACGGTACACGTACATTCAAGAACACGTGTGTCGTATGCTGTACATACTTGTTACCAATCTTCACCACCAGGTTGGGATCATCGATAAGGGAAGGGTTTTCCGAAAACTGTTGGTAGGAAACTGCCCTCTCCTGGAATTGCTCTAAGAAGGACAAAACACACATGCACACACACGCGCGCACACACGCACACAAATTGACAAGATTGTCTCATATTTATATTCGCTAAAATGTGTTTGACATACTAAATGAGTGATTGTAGTTCTGAATGATATTTAAAATTCTGCTGATAGTGCGGAAGTGATTGTGAATTAATCTTAACAACTGAGGCAAAACAGAGTACACTACTTGATTGCAACCATTCAAGTCTCAACTAGTTTGACGTCTAAAGAAGTACAACACGATGTCAGTAATGGGAAGATGAACTGCACTCTTCCCCCGCATGTTCAGATTTCACCGCTTGCAAATTCATCCTTAATTATTTGCTAAAATCTCACCTATTTCCTGTTTTTGTGCTCAGACCAAAACCTTCTCGAATAAAAACGTATTGCTTTTGTGCCACCTTGTTGTCAAGGAACTATGTTGGAGTGAAGGGAGGATTTACATACCCCACACACGCGCTGTCTAATATAAACATGATGCATTATTGCCAATCTTGTGCCATTTCCAGTTCCAAGAAACCATATTGAAGTGAAGGGAGGAGCTTCATTTGCCTTGTAGCATCTTGGTGCCAAGGAACTATGCTGACATGAGGGAAAGAGCTTCATTAAGACAGGCTACAGCCCTATCTGACAGAAAAGTAGTGCTTTGGTGTCATCTTGGTGCCTAGGAACTATGTAGAAATGCGGAGAGGAGCTTCTTTTAGACAGGACATTGCCCTGCCTTTTAGAGAAGTAGTGCTTTGGTGTTATGTTGATGTAACAAACGGAGGAGGTTAATTTTGAAAGGCTTAATAGAGAAATTGTGTTTTGGACGCCATCTTGTGGTCTCTTGGTGCCAAGGAGCTATGTTGAAGTAAAGACAGGAACTTCATTTAGCATTAAATCGCCATGATATAAACCTTTTGGGGTTGGGGGCGGGGTTATCAGAACTCCTTCAGGTACCATTATTCTCATCAGTGCAGGGAAACAGGAGTTCACAATCCACACCAATAAAATAATCAACTCATTGATTTTTTTTCCTTATCGTCAATCAATACAGTCAAATGTTCATCCCGAATGTAGGCGACAGTGGATAACACTAAGCAGCGTGCCGCAAATGTTTCCGCATCACCCAAGTCTTGTTCATACCTCGTGTGATCTCTTTGTTGTCAGACAGTCCGCCGCAGAGCGAGATGGCTATGTGAGGAAGGTCCCCCAAGTGGTCCAGCAGACTGTCCACACCACTGTCCATCCCGCAGCTGCCTACTGACTGCGGGGACTGATTTGCACTGCGGACACCAGTCATCATCGCCTCTGAGTCCACCTTCATCGAGCTGCCGCCTCCATCGCTATGGAAGTAGTAGAGGGTCACTTAGGTCAGTTAGTTTCCTACGCCTGTACAATCTAATGAGAGCCAATACAAGAGCGGTGTATACCGTAATGTTTTTCATTTTATTACATTCTGGCAAGTGTACTTAATCCACTGTCCAGTGTGTGTGTGTATATTGTGCTGTTTGTACCTTTTAGGGAAATACAAAGCAGCTACTTCCGGCTCCAGCTCGGTAAGATCATCCAAGTATACCCCATCAGCACCAAGGTGCTGGCTTCTTTTCTCTAATGTGACACAGTCAGTCAAATAATAATAATGAGACATCGTAAATTCTTATTTTGGATTATTTTCACCAAGCGTGCCGATACCTTTCCTCTTGGAAGGTGAATCCGTTCTTCTGATTGGGCTTCCTCTGTTCCCGCCTTCCTCCAGATGAGGGAGGAAGCTCGGAGCCACCGAACATGCCGTTAAACTCTCCAGCTCTGCACATGACGCACCCACACTGTCCACCGCGCTTTCTGTGAGAAAGAATATGGACAAAGGGTGAGGAGCAGCGCCAACTGGGTTATGAGTAGACGAACGTGAGGATACTTTTCCCCCATCTTACCATGCTCTTCAGCTATCCTTTCCTCATTCCCACAGTCAGGGTGCTTGGCTCTACTGTCACCATGCATCTCGCCTTGCTGGGAGGTATAGTGAGGTCGGGAGTGGGGTCCGCCATCACTGATGCTTCTGAAGTGAGTGCTGGAGGACACAGGAATGGAGACTGATGTGGCACAATCCTGCTTCTGATGGGAAGTCAGGAAGGATGGCTAGAAGGTGAGAACATCGGTTCAGAGAAATTTTCATGGGTACACACGTGGACAAGAGAACCGACCTAGAAATATACACGCATGTCCTGAAATCTTGAAGACAGTCTTCAAGATAAAGAGTGGACGCTATATAATAGTGGTTGGGTGTTGGGTACCAATACTACTCATAGTAAGGCTAAATTCCTCAACAGTGTGCCCTTTGGCCATAAAACTTTCATACAATTCAATTCATTCTTTAGTCCCTCCCAACATTCATATTAGATATGTATCTCATTTTTACAGGTATCTGAAGACCAGGCGTGCGTGTCCGTGTTTTGCGTCAATACCTGAGCGGCTTGTGGCAGCTCCCCCCAGGTCCACAGCATCTCAGGGTTGTCTTTAGCTCGACTGGCAAGCTCAGAGTCGCTCTTGGGCGTGGGAGACCGAGAGTCATCTATGTTGCTAAAAAAAATGTAAAATAAATTAAATGCATACTTTAAAAAGACAGTGTGGAAATGTATTTAACAGTCATGACTGTATTACAGAAATATTTTGATAATTTCATATGCAGAGTCAGTCAGTGCATAGTGTCCTCTGAGGAAGTGAAAGTGATACCTAAATTGGGAGGAAAACTGAGGGGTCTGCTGCGGACAAGAGATGGACAGACCGCAGGGCGGAGGGATGGACAGAGTCTCCTTAATCACATGACTATGAAAAGATAAACACAAAGATGAGCAAAGAAGAGCAGAAGAGAAAATCAACAGACAGAATCATGATATTAGCTTCTCACTGGACAAGACACTGTGTCGTCGCCACCATGCAAACACTGACCGGCAGGTGGAATGTAACGCAAATGGACCTATTAATGATTCAGTGTTTGACCTCAGCTACCTCTGCAATCTTGTTTTGGCGATCTTTCAAACTCAATACGGCTCTTGCTCAGAAACCTAACCAAGATTCCGAGAAAGATTTGCTTGTTACTTGATTTTAAAATGGGTGAGAAGTGGTTAAGAGGCAGCTAGCAGTTGGCTGCTATTTGGTGTATAACTCTCGTATTTTTTTGGTTTTCATTCAAAACTATTATCACCTGCTGTCCTGACATGGCGTACAACTTAGAAAAAAAAATGGTTTCACAACTGTGACTATTGAACTGCTGTTTGACTTTAGCGATGTCAAATATTTTTGGTGTATGCTATTCAAGAATCATTTAATGATTTTATTCATGTCCTCAACTGTGTAACTCAAAAGTATTTTGGTGATTCTCAATTCCAACAAATAGAAATTCTTGCTTAAAAAAAACATCAAACAAAAGCCCCTAAAAGACTAGCAAAACATCAACTTAAAGTTGCCACCGGCAAAGAATGTACAAGAATGATACTTTTCATTTTAATTCTAGCTATCTTGGGCCGGATATGCTTCAAAATCAATACAGCTTTTGATTTTACACGGAACCCGTCCAGTGGATAATTTCATAATTACTGCCCCTATGGAGGCGGCCCGGTAGTCCAGTGGTTAGCACGTCGACTTCACAGTGCAGAGGTACCGGGTTCAATTCCAGCTCCGGCCTCCCTGTGTGGAGTTTGCATGTTCTCCCCGGGCCTGCGTGGGTTTTCTCCGGGTACTCCGGTTTCCTCCCACATTCCAAAAACATGCGTGGCAGGCTGATTGAACGCTCTAAATTGTCCCTAGGTGTGAATGTGAGCGTGGATGGTTGTTCGTCTCTGTGTGCCCTGCGATTGGCTGGCAACCGATTCAGGGTGTCCCCCGCCTACTGCCCGAGGACAGCTGGGATAGGCTCCAGCACCCCCCGCGACCCTAGTGAGGATCAGGCGGTTCGGAGAATGGATGGATGGATGGATGCCCCTATGGAAGTGAACATGTTGCTTGGTGGTGACTTCCTTGATGATATGGACGGAATAAATTCAACAGAGGACAACTGAGAACAGTATGAATGGCTAAAAGATGGATCTACAGTATATGTACATGTATGCATGCTGTGTGGCCACATGGTAGAGTACCTCTGTGGACGCGTCCAGTCCGTACTGGGGTGCGTGTTGGCTGCCGAGCCTTGATCACTGTGTAGAGTTCTGCTCACAAAAACACAAACACACCACAGTCTAAAACAGAACACAATTTGCATCAACTCTCAATTACTATCATTATTCATGTAGAAAATTCAAATATGCCAAAAATGCCTCTGCTCTTCACTTTTTGACTCAAACGTTTTTATCTTCCACCAAGGACAGTCAACTGAAACTGTCTCAGGAATGTTCTCAGGCCATCAGTCTGGTAAGACCTCCTAAAAAAGCCTGGAAAGGCAGCAGCAGGGACATCGCTGTGGTCCATTATGTCAAGGAAACAGAGAGCGCCATGGGAACGGGACAAATTCCTGGAGCGCCTCCAACAACGGAAGCCGCTTTGAATTATCACACACAAATACGCACATTAAATCTCCTCTTTGGATGTGTGTGGGGATAGATAAAGAAGAGCTAATAGAGGATGGAATAATCCATCATCCACACACACACACACACACACACACACACACACACCTTCCACCATCTCCTCGCTCCTCATCAGAGCTCAGGTCAATGGTGAACATGTTATCATCATCTGAAAACTCCTCTCCGCTTTCGTCCCGCTTCGCTCCTCCACCATCTGGCCGAGCCTTCCTCCTTCTCTTCCTCCTCTTTTTATTCATGCCTCCTTCGCCCTGTTGCGGCCCGATGCTCTGGACAGGAAGCGAGCCGCACATCGCGTTGTCTGTTTGGTGACAGAACGGAGCGGTCTCAACAAAAACCGAAGGGGCTATTCTCCCAAAAGTGAGCTCGTTATTTACCGCGGTGACGTGCGCTGCTCCTGCTCAACTGGGAGTTCATCAGCTCCTCGCCTGTCGACATGATGGGAGACGTTGCCAGGTAGGCTGGAACAACTTCCTGTTCGGGGAAGAAGGGATCACCTTGAAAAGCCTCCACCTTGATTTCTGGGTGGAACGGAGATTCTAATGTTTGAGTCAGTAAGTAATGAAAATATTTTTGTATTTCCAAAATCAAATCTATCCATTTTCAGACACACATTGGCTATTTTCCACACTTTGCAACCAAATATCTAAAACTCAGATAAGCAAATCTGACTCTGAGTCAGAGCTTTTTGTTTTACATTATTTACGTTATTATTATTATTCTGCACAACAGTATTCATGAAGTAGTTGTGTTTTTTGCAGTCAGGGGATCGACGCTCACCAGTGTGTTCTCAGCTTCTTTGACAAAAAAGGCTTCTCCATTTTCTCCCAACTTCATGTGCAAACTTACAGGCTCTCCGTTGATCTCGATGTCCACCTGCACGGAAAAAATATATATTGTACGCTCATCCTAATTCTATTGTGACTGTTGATGGACTTTATTTAACTGTACTGAATGCTGAATATGAAGCAAAGTACTTGAGAACTGTAGCTCTCTGAGAAATCACATACTGTATCCGAAATATCAGGGACATACAGTCTATGAATCGCTCTCATCGTCTCACCACTTTCTCCCGTGAGCGCAGGACGCCCATCTTGCCGAAGCGCACGTGGAAGGGCGAGCAGTGAAGGGAGCCATTGGGCTGCCGCACCACGATCACATCGATACAGCCGGACAGTGTTGCGGGGTTGAGGCCTCTGTACAGCTCCTTGACCTGCACAAACACCTGGCCCGCCAGCTGACCCACATAGTTCATGGTCTGGAACTGGAAACAGAGACATTGAGTCACTGCTAAGAGTTGAACACAGTAATGTTTCACTGATACTAAACAATGGCAAACTTTTGTCCATTTCATTTAAAACAAAAAACAAAAGATTGTGTCTCTTCTTAACTCATTCACTCCCAAAGACGTTTTTAAACGTCTTTTCAGACTTGGTCCAGAATTGGCTGGTACTGAATGAGTTAATGGCGGTTGAGTTTTTGTCTTTATTAGTACAAACAATGGCGGCACATGGTTGACTGGTTTGCGCGTCCGCCTCACAGTGCAGAGGTGGAAGGTTCGATTCTGGCTCCGGCCTGTGTGGAGTTTGCATGTTTTCCCCGTGTTCGTGTGGGTTTTCTCTGGGTACTCCGGTTTCCTCCCACAGTCCAAAAACATGCACGGCAGATTAATGGAACACTCTAAATTGTCCCTCGGTGCGATTGTGACTATGGTGGCTTGTCTATGTGTTTCCTGCGATTGGCTGGCAACCAGTTCAGGGCGTAGACCAAATACAGCTGGGATTGGATCAGGCACACCCGCGACCCTTGTGAGAATAAGCAGATTAGAAAATGGATGGATGGATAGTCGAAACTGACATAATGGATTTAGTCCACTATGAAATAAAAACTACTCCCTAAAAAAAACAACGACAAAAACCCCCCCCAAACATTTTTAATTATATTGCGAAAAAAATATAAAACAAATCAGACTGTTCTGACATTCGACCCAGAATGTCAAAACCGACAGCGAGAGTGGAAAAAGACATATGGGAATAAAGTCAACAAGCATGAGTAAAAGAAGGGAATGAGCAAGAAAGCATGCGTGCGCTGTATTAACTATCAGGGCTCACAATACTTGACATACAGAAGAAGGAGAAGTAAAATGTATGTGGTTGAGGGGCTAATACAGGACAAAGTAGTACAGTACACACACAGACAGCCATGTCCAATGGCTTCACCTTTTGGCCACCTAACAACAAATCAAATGATTACTGCTTATTTAAGATCTTTCGTTCCTCATGTGACATTAGAAACAAGACCCACATGAGCTGCCTGTTATATAGGCTTGCTTTCATCCCAATGAAATGTGCAGTCAGTGGAGGCCACTTTTCTGGGAAGTCTTTCTCTAAGGTGTTGGAGCGTGTCTTTGTGACCATTCATCCAGAAGAACATTTGTGACAGGTCACCAATGACGGAATGGAAATAGCGCTAGGCTCACAATCTCTTTACCCAAAGAGACATTATCTGAGTTTTTTTAATTTACATTATTACTTAACATTTATGTGCAATAATTGAATTCAAGTATTTTTTTTCCTCACTGATATTTTTTCTTATTGTCTCAACTGAATTATAACTTTTTATGAAGGACTTTTTGGGGAGGGAGCCTAAACTGCATGAACAGAGACATTCTGGCAGAGGCTATTCAGTGCACCACACAACAGTTAAACATCCATCCATCCATTATCTGAGCCGTTTATCTTCACGAGGATCATGGGCGTGCTGGAGCCTATCCCAACTGTCTTCAGGCAGTACGTGGGGTACACCCAGAACAGGTTACCAGCCAATCGCAGAGCACACAACGACAAACAATTCACAGTCGCAATTACTTTTTGTGACAATTTAGAGTGATCAATTAACCTACTACGCATGTTTTTGGAATGTGGGAGGAAACCGGAGAAACCAGAGAAAACATGCAAACTCGACACAGAAAGACCACAGCCCGGAATCAAACCCGTGACCTCTGCCCTCTGAGGCAGACGTGCTAACCAGTCAACCACCGTGCTTACAAATGCTAAATCTCCAGACAGCGACAGAGAGTGTGGTCATCGTATTCAGTTGTTTTGAACTACACTGCATCTTAGTGGGAAATAGCTTGACTGCATGAAGCTCACCGTGTTAACCAACATTTTAGAAACTACTGTATGAAGCACCTACGACTTGTAACCACCGTAATGAACGTGTTACACAATTGTATTGTTTTCAAAGCTTTTACGTTTGTCACCAAGTCTAAACAAGCAAGATGGTGGCATGGGCGATATTTGACTGGACTGCTATGTTTATACACATGCACATTGACTCTGGCACACCGCACTCCTGATCTCTGATGTCATTGTCAACACTGAACATGTGCGCAGACCGCGCGCGCGCGCACGCACACACACACACACACACACACACACACGCACACACACACACACGCACGCACACACACACGCACGCACGCACACGCTCATCAAATGTCCCCATAACAGCCAATCATAGTGCGTGTATATTACGTAATAGATGATCACGGGACAACGAGTGGAGTCTTTCTGCACACATTGTTTGCTTGCGCTATCAGGAGAGAACCCAGAGGAGGAGCGTTCTTATTTAGAACACTCTCCCTATGAATTAATTACCAGGATGTACAATAGATGATCATTTCAACGTAAAACAACAAGCACGAAGCATTAGATGCCAGAATGCCAATAAACTACATGAAATTGATATCCGTTTGATGCGCGTCAACGTTGACAAAAATGAAAGATATCTGCTCTCTGAAAAAACGATGAGATAAATCACCCCAGAACCATAAAAAGACAGAACAAGTCGTGTGGCGGCCTTGAGGGAGACATGTAAACATGTTCCACATGGGTGAGGCTCTGCAGTCTTCATCGATGCTCACCATTCAAACAACCCCATTCCAAAATGTGCAAAACAGCCGTCACCCTCCACATACAATTACATACATGTATAATAAATATTCCGCTAAATGCCTGGATTGGTGATGTTACTTACATTTATCGTCAGGCTTTGCTGCGGCTTCTGCGACTTTCCCGTCCGAATATGGGGCGTTTAAATGTGTTACCTGTGTGTCCTCAGGTCAGGCATTGCCACAAAGATTCGTCTGCAACATGATTTTTTTCTCTGTTCAAGGCTGCGTCGCTATTTAAAACTGCAGCGCTAAATGTTCCTCCCACTCCCACAGCACTGCAAATAAAACGCCCTCTGATTGGCTGTACTCCAGTGACGTCTACGGGAGTTCTCTTTTGATGAGTTTTATCTCAATACTTCTCTTGTATGTGTTCTTTGTAGTTTTTTTATATTTATATTCTTTTAATTTATAGGAGCGTATATGTGACTATTGCTGCTGTGAATAATTAAGTTTTGTAAATTATGAGACAGGAATTCCGCAAGCAGGAATTCATTTCACACGTTTAAAATTGCTTTTGTAGAAATGGAAGTTCATTGTATCATACCGTGTTCTCATTTTTGACTGATAGTAGACAAATGAGATGACGAAACTATCTCATCGTCTTGTCCGAGTTGTGGTCTACAAAAATTGATTTCCTGTTTCTATTCAGTCATGTGACGTCCAGTGTGTACCTCACAGGCTTCTGTAAGCCTGCCATTATTCTTATTTCTCTCTATTTTGAAATTTTATTTCACTACCTGCTTCCATTCACGTTGTAATTACTACTCTTTGATTGCGGCACCTTCTCACAAAGAACTACAAAAGACATTTTTGGAGGTCATCGAACCAGGATAGCAATGACATAGGGAACTTGAAGTCATCAATGAAGGCTGTTGCGCAACCCATTGTGTCACGCTTGACAAAGTCAAAATGTACACACAAGCTCCCACTCTGTTTATGGTACACGTGGTACCACTGCAATGCAGGTACTCTTTTGAAGAGATTAGAAAAGGCTTTTACATATTCATCGTTTGGCAGTTGCATACCCATTTAACAGTGAGTACACTCATTTTAAAAGTAATTTGTGATTGTTAGTAAATGATTTCATAGCTACTGATTGTGTCATCATAATGCGGTTTGCAAACGATCAGCCCATTATTTTAATGAAACTGCAGATCTAAACCACAAAAAAAGTTACATTACAGCCAGAAAAAAAAAACATTGAATGTGTTACTTGCATGTGTGTTTGTGTGCAGCTACCTGGTAGAGCACGAACATGAAGTGGACAAAAAATAAAAAAAATCTACACACCCAGGTTTGTGACATAAAAACAAATCAATTTAAAAAAAATCTCACCATTCATTTAACTTACTTTGCATTTCTTGTACAACACGATTGAATTAAAAAAAAAGTCGTAAAAAATTAACTTTTTTTTCACAAGCATGTGGCTTTGTTCAGAATTAACTAATCACTTTCAAACTTGTTTTGATGGGAAGCCAGGAGACAGCCGTCACCATTGTGCCTTATCAACAAATATATTTCTGGAAGGCTTTTCCAGGTTATTTTTTTGCTTTCACACAGAAGGCTCAAAATTTGGAACTGTTAATATTGCCCGCCACCATGTCTAAGGCCTCAGATGCAGCTAAAGAATAACAGCCCCAAAGTATGATGCTGCCGCATGTTAGGGTTTGGATGTGACCCAATAGCATGACAACAGGCAGGTATGGTTGAAGCCAACACTTGGCGTAGTTTATTGAAGAGTCTTAGAAAAGTCACTCAGGAAGAAGCACGAAGAAGCCACAGGGAAAATGTCCACAGGAAACGAAACCCTTACTCAGGGAGAAAACTGGGACTTACTTAAACGCTCAGGGGGAAGCACAAGAAATCCACAAGGGAATGTCCACAGGACTCCACACATCGAACAAGAAAACTGCAGGTGATTCCAACAGAGCCAATTAGTGTGATGACAGCACGAACTTGCACCAAGGAATGGTCTGTGAGTCAATTTATACCAGTCCAAATGAGCAGATTGGCAACAGGTGGGTGATGAGCTGACGAGTCTCAGGTGTGAGGTGCAGAGCACCCTGGCTGAGGAGGCTGCCTGGCTGCCCCCTCCCTAACACCACCATGCTTCACTGTTGGGGTGGTGTTCTTTTGATCATATGCAGTCTGTTATATTCACACAACACATCACAGTTGAGAATTATGGCCCAACCTTGCTTATGTCAGGCTGTAACAATTTTTCCACGTTAGTGAGATTTTATTGTGTTCTCTTGTTGTGATGGTCCAATCATTTTTTTCACGTCACAAAATCTTGACATCTGAGCGGCTGTACGCGGCCTTTTTTGTGCATTGTAGGCCTGTTTTTACTTACACAACAAGACATTATTGTGTTTCCTCTGCCTCTATTTAGTCTGTGTGAAAGATGTACTGCACATGCATGACTAAGTGTGTGCACGTGTGTGCAACAGGAAGTCGGATAGTGAAACAATAAATCTCTGTGGCGATGTAAAGGCAGGCTGTAGGTTACTACAGGCCAAATAACATCAACGTTTCAGCAAGGAAAAAAAAAATCCAAATAATTTCATATTGATGCTACTGTGAAAGACAAAATTGTGTTGAGTCTTGGATTTGTGTGTGTGCGTGTGTGTGTGTGTGGCCATATGAGGGTTAAACAAGCTCTAATTGTACATGCCACTTTCTCCACCCACAAATCTGTAATCTGATTACAGATGCGCGATTATATAATATGCTTCACACTTGATTGTGGACAGAGACCCCCCTCCATAAAGAAACATAGCTTGTCGCCCCCACTTGGTCTCCTCCCTCTGGCACAGCTCCATGACTGTGGACACGCTGCCCAGTGATTCCCAGAATCAAGCCTCAAGTAGCACAGTGTGCATCCAACAGAACCTAATGCTGTTTTTAACGACTGACCTTTCAATAGGGTACAACACCAGTCAAAAAATTCCAGTCTTTGTATTTCAAAGCAACATTTTGTTGAAATGCCTGGTACATTCATTGTTTTTCTTGTGGTGGTCACTTGTTGCAAGGCAGAATTGCTAAGTCAGTAAAAATAAACAAACAAACAAACAAATAAATAAATAAATAAAAATCCATACCCTAGTTATGTTCACAACTGAAATAAAGTTGAAATAATGAATTGAAAGGTTTTTTTTCCCATGTTGCTAGGCAGAGTTCAAAGGGTTGAATTTTAATTGCCCAATTGACATTTGACTACAGTACTTAGAGCCATGCCTACAATTTTCACAGAATGATAGAAAGGAACAGGAGTTGAGAAACAACCCCCCCCCCAAAAAAAAAAACTACTGCGGAATGAAAGTTTCTCAATAAAAAAAATAATTTTGCATTTGTAACATTGCTCTTTATTAAAAAATGAAATTGAAACAAAAGTAAACAGCGTTATCTAACAATGCTGCGAATGCAGCGTTGCTGTTGCTATGCGACAGCGTGCGTGTACAAGTGTGCACAGTTGCAGTATATGACCAAGAAGATCGTTTTCTCTAATCAGTCCATATTCTGCACGCCGCAACCGTTAAACACGTGACCGTTGTGATTTGCTCCCAGTTTCTCATGTACACACACGTAAATGCAGACACGCTATCAGTTGAACCCAGCCGGGCAGGGGAACAAGGAAACACGTGCAAGGTTTTCCAAGAACTGAATGATTTACTAAGGAGCCACCAGCAGAGAAAGTTAAGAGGGAGGAGACAGAAGGAAATGTTCAGAGCGAGCAGAGTCTTTTGGAGGGAGAATTTCCTCAATGTGTTTGTGGGTGGCAGACAGTTAAGAGTTGCGCAACAACTTTGTTATGTTTCTCCCATGTCTGCAAGAAAATAAACCGCATTTTCTGCCTTGCTGGACACTCACCGGGCACTTCATTAGGTACACCCACAATTGAGGGTCAAGACAAGAAGTGTATTAAAATTTGGGATTTGGTGGGAGAAGAGAAGACGCAGTTCACGGTGTGAATGGTGAAGGCCATGTAAAAAAGCAGCGTTTCGTTATTATTTCCAATCAAAACCCTTTCCCTCCTGACTCGTTTTATAATTTGGGTGCCACAAAATCAAAACAAATTAGCGTCAAAATCACTGTTTTCCTTGACATGTTTATTTTCACAAAAAGCGAGTATTCTCATTTTTCAGTCACAAATCAACTCATGTTCTACTGCTGATTACTAATTGATGGAAAAAAAATTAGGACAAACTTTTTTTGTGTGTGTGTGTGACGTTTCCTCCACTGGTTCAGCAGTAGTCTGCCGTTCGTGATATGTTAGAGGACAAGAGAAGAAAGTGTAGCTTCCTTTCAAGGTCAAGAATGCATTCCTTTCATCACCACGGAGATGGGGGTGGGTGGGTGGGGGGTGTTGCTTTGCGAGGCTAAGGGAGGGGAGATTGGTGTTCCTAAGCCAATCAGAAGGCAGCCTGAGCCACACCCCCAAAAAGCAAAACAAACCATTGGCTCCGGCCCCAATGCGGAGTCCCACAAGTGATGTCTTGTGATGAATTTTGCGAAGAAACATTTTGTTCCAACGCGAGTTGGCAAAAGCTGTTGTTGTAGACCCGGTCAGAGTCCAGACCTGAATCCAGTGGAACACCGCTGGAGAGATCTGAAAATGGTTGTTACTGACATGCCACATCTCACCTGAAGAAGCTTGAGAGGTGCCGCAAAGAGGAATGGGTGACATTGCCCAAAGATAGTAGTGTCAAGTTTGTGGGATCATTTTCAAAAAAAAGACTTGAAGTTGTTATTGTTGTCAAACTTTTCTTGAGACACCTTGATGCACCATCAAGGGGAAAACTTACAATGGCTAAAACAAAGTCTACACACCCTGAATCAATGTACCCGGTACACACTTTTTGCCTAAATTTGAAAACACAAAGTGCACCTTACCTACTGTGAAGCCTGGTGATGGCATCATCATGCATGTCAGGAAAAGCCTATTATAGCAGCCAAACTTGATTTAGACTCAATCGGATGTTTTTTTTTTTTTCAATGGTGGCATATATGTGCAGATTCCCATGGTTCATTCTGAACTCAGCCACATCTCAGAGGGTGTGCGCAGTTGTGCAATCACACTGTCTCAGTTGCTTATTTTTCCTTCCTTTCTTGAAAATAGTTTTTTTTTTTTAATCATTTGAGTTGTAGAGGTGGTCACAGTATTGGGGGAAAAGATGATTATTCTTTTTAAAACAAAACGTGGCATTTGAACATGGGTTTGTATACTTTTTATATCCACTGAATGTATGCACAAGTGAATATTATTTTTAATCTGAATTATCCATCCATCCATCCATTTTCCGAACCGCTTAATCCTCACTAGGGTCGCGGGGGGTGCTGGAGCCTATCCCAGCTGTCTTCGGGCAGTAGGCGGGGGACACCCTGAATCGGTTGCCAGCCAATCGCAGGGCACACAGAGACAAACAACCATCCACGCTCACATTCACACCTAGGGACAATTTTTAGAGAGTTCAATCAGCCTGCCATGCATGTTTTTTTTGGAATGTGGGAGGAAACCGGAGTACCCGGAGAAAACCCACGCAGGCCCGGGGAGAACATGCAAACTCCACACAGGGAGGCCGGAGCTGGAATTGAACCCGGTACCTCTGCACTGTGAAGTCGACGTGCTAACCACTGGACTACCGGGCCGCCTAATCTGAATTAAAGGAATTAAATTTTAAATAAATCATCTCAATCAACATTTTTTCACGTTTCAAGTTTTACGTGTCAGTCTTGATATAAGCATGCATAGGCAAGTGTAGCTGTAAACTCGAGAAGGCTGCTTTTCTTCAAAAGTGGCGTCTTTTCCTGACTGCACAAGTTACCCGACTATGCTTGCAGTATGCTGAAAGCACGTATGCCTGAGATGAACTTTTCACCTTCACAAAATTTGTTTGGCAAAAAAGTGAGAGTACAGCTCCTACAGCGTGGCTGCATACATATCAGCAGCGGGGAAAAGTAAACAGCGGCTCGAAAATACAGGAAGGATACACTTCAGTTGAACATGAACTCTAGGCCCCCGTGTGGTACGGTGGAAAAGGAAGTATGGAGGTGTAGCCTGAGCCCACAGTGGCTCAACATAGTGTTATGTAATGTCCTCCGCTTTCAACTGTGGCCTGAAGTGTGACGAAAGTTCTCCACGTGGCGATAACAAAGGCGCACAGTGTTGTTAGGCACTAACGACACTTAACGGCAGACTACAACAAAAACAGAGGGAATATTGTTACATCAGCGCTTGTTAGCGAACAGCGACTTGTACCGAAACCATTTAACAGTTAGTTGGTAGCAGCAGCAATGTATTTTCTTACCAGTGATCTGTTTTCATCGGGGCTCTCATTCACAATGTGCCAATACTGCTACCTCATATGCACCATGTTGAGGCCATCCTAATGAATATTCTCCAAAATATATCATCAATATGCCACACAAGGTCAGAGGGAAGGTTTAAGGCAAACAATCATCAAAAAGATTCCTGTATATCATTAAAAAAATGTGCTCTCTAAATAAATTTGGAGCTTAGCAGAATGTAATTTTACTGTAAGATATTTGATGGTTGTGCAAAAGTTCCTCAGGGAAATCAAGTGATTACATTTGTAGCTAATGTAGCGTGCAGCGCTTTGGACTAAATTTATCTCCTCGTAATGGACCAGTAGATGGTAACTTGAGAAAGTTGGAGGACCCTTCTAACGTCACAGTCTACATACCTAGAAAGCCATTTGCTGATGCCATGATGCCAGTATTACACAACACAACAACTGCTCACTCAGACATGAAGCACACCCACACCCTCAAAGAGTCTGACATCTATTATTAACGTGTAAAACTTAGCACATAGCTCAGCAAGCAATGAAACACTGAGTAGCACAGTAACAATTGTGATTTTGCATTGGGGCAAATGGGGGCAGAGCGCCACCAGAGCAATAAATATCATACACTGGTGTGCACCGTATATGAAATGTATTTCATACTCAAATAGTGTATGTACTGTGGTGAAAAGGAATAGACAAAACTGGCCAGATAGTTTGATTTGCCCATGACTGAAATCGGCTGAGACAACTCCCACAGTGGCACGACCCTCCCTCTTGCAGATCCTCCAGCACATATTCGTCTGCCATTGACCATTATGCAGTTACGTCACGCACAGGATTTACGTGGGTCAAGAGACTTGAGCCCTATGCGCTGAAAAAAGACTCAAACATCTCAAAACAACACATTAGAAGTTAAAAATATCTGTACATTTATACATTTCAAGGCATTCGGAGCTGTACATTGTGATGTGCGATTTGCAGTACAACAACATTAAATGGAAGCGTTACAAAGTCTAAATCATGACAAAGAGACAACACCCACTGTCTTACACATGCAGCAGATAAGTACTCAAAATACTCTTAAAAATAATTAACATGCAAATACATGTACATCTCTACAGAAACCATCTACTGGGAAAAAAAAGCACTTGACGCCAAAAATCGGCTACCCTCATACAATGAATGATTGTGTCGTTAAAAGTCTGCAGAAAGTAAGGCTGCAGAATATTGCATCGAGACATTGCACACGCTTGTACCTGCGTCGTTTTTTTCCACATTCATTTTGTGGGAAGGTGCACAAAGATGTGAAGCACTACATTATATTCATCAATTCATTTTTTTGCAATAGTACCCTTATGATAGATTTTTTTGGTCAGTGCATCACTTTTGATACAAATCCCACTTATTTATTGCAAAACCAGGCTAACGCACTGAAAAATCTCCAGATGTTGAGATTACAAATGGCAGTTTTCAGTTCAGAGCACACAACATGCATGTAAACAATACATTGAGTGAAAAATCTTCTTCTTGTTTGTTCCAGGTCAGATATGTTTTCCTGTCAGGAAGAAGAGGGGTCGGTCCTCCTTGGCGTTCGCCGTCTGAAATTCGTCGCTGAGCCTGAACCGCCACTCCTCTTCCAACTCCAGCCTTCCGACCGTCTGCCTCAAGGAGCTGCGATCTGCGCTGATCACACAAAGAGTCGCGCCTGTAGGGAGGCACAGGCGAGCACCCGCGATGATTTCCCTTACTTGGTGCGGGTTTTTTTGCATCTGAGTATCATTAAGTTGGATGGCACGTGTACCTTTGAGGAAGGAGAACTTCTTGAGGAAGCTCGGAGTCACAAAGGCGTCGGCGAAACAGAGGAGAAGGCCGCTGAAGAGCAATCCTGTGGTGCAGATGTTGACGGAGTGAGGTCTTGAACTCACGAAACACACGGTCACCTGCGAGGCGGAGGCAGGAGTGGGACGGCACATATGCTGTAGGTTACGGTGCAGTACAATCAGAAGAAGTAAAGTGAAGCATTTATGCAGTGTGGGCCAAAAGTTGGTGTCCATTTTTCAACTAATATAACTTGTTTATGTTTTAAGTCGAGAACAAAATGTGAGTCATGAATTAAAAGTAGATTCTAAAGCAGTAGTAGACTGAATTGTGCCCAAGGAAGGATGGAAGGCAGAAAAGTAGTTTTAATCAAAGGAAGGATGTCAAATAAAAAGCAGGTTTCAGGGAAGGAGGGGGCAAAAAAAGGAAGGAAGAAAGGCAGAAAGACACACAGGATGGAAGGTTAGGAAGGAAAGAATCAAAAGCAGGTCAGAGGAGGAAGGAACTAGAAAAACAGAAAAGGAGGTTTAGGCAAAGAAGGAAATAAGTAAGGAAGCGTGGGTAAAAACGGGTGCGATGGAAGGAAGGAGGGATTGAAAGACGGTCGACATGTGTGTTTAAGCGAATGAGGGTATGATTGAAGGACGCATGAATGAAAAGCGGATCTGAAGGGCGGAAGGCATGCAGAAAGGAAAGAGGCCAGGAAGGAAAAGATTGATCGATCGCTCAATCAATCGATTGACAATCAATCAATCAATCAATTACTCTTTAAATGGCGCTACATCTCTACCTACCTTTTGGCCGATCGTGATCATTAACATGAGGCCAGTTACAACCCAAACTCCGTTAAAAAAACCCAGCAGATATATGTGTTGTGTGTTTACCTCCGGGCCCAGGTTAATGTAACAGTCCACAGACAGGACCGGGTGTTCGTAGTTCTTGGTGCTGAGAGGAAAGAGCTTGTGGCTGGTGTGTTGGAGATATTTTTCCAGGAGGAGCTGAGCCGGGGTGGCCAGGAAAAGGTGCTTGCTGTCAGGTGCGCAGACGTACTGAGAGGGCCCCACTGAAGTGGGAACGTCCGTCATCTGGGCAGATTTTCCGTCTCGTCAGTTACCAAAAAAAAAAAAAAAAGAGACTAAATGGTATCAAAAGTGGCCGTTTATGCGTCCTTGCCTTTGTTTTGATGATGAACGTCCTGTACCCCCCGATGGCGATCTGCTTCTTCATGACGCTGAAGTTGTTAAAGCGGCAGACAAGCAGTCCTGCGCTGTGCAGCCGTAGGGTGAAGTCGATGTCGTGACAAGTGAAGCGGTTCTGGTCGTACTGGACGTTCTGACTGCGGTCCACGTTGAGAAGGAGGAAGTCATGGACGTGACCTCTGGAGAAAGGCTTCCTCTGGTTGGGGCCTAGACACAAATACACTCTCCTTTTCATCCGAAATCATTTGATGGGACGCAACCAACTTGTCCAGTACAGCAGCGATGTGACGCTACAAAGCATCCGGCATCAAATCTTGAATAAGAGTTTGATATAAATATCTGAACATATAATCGAAAACTGACGTGGTAATCGTGATGAAATATTATTCAAGCACAGGGTCATAAGAAATAAGTAGCGGTAATTGTGTCAGGGAAGTACGATAGGTTGACGTGGTTCATCTTGACTAAAATTTTCATGACCTGGAGAAGATTTAATTTTAGCCTGGGTCGTTAGCAGACGTTACGGAGAGGCTTAGTCCCATCTGTACAGTTTTGCTAGGGATTGATTTTCAAAATTAAATCATCTGTAAACCTTTCTTAAGGGTAATGCTGAGATGATTTGGAAATGATATGAATGTGTTTTGGCATTAGACTTTGTGTTGTATTTTACAGTGTCAAGTGGTCGCTTGACTTTCAGGTGTTGCAATTTCATTTAATTTAAAGTTTTTTAAGTTGCTTGGTCAATTTGTTTGCTTTGTGTTGAGAGACAAAATTTCATTCATTCATTTTCCAATCCGCTATATCCTCGGGGGGCTGGAGCCCATCCCAGCTGTCTTGGGGCCGTAGGCGGGGGACACCCTTAACTGGTTGCCTGCCAATCGCAGGGCACACAGAGATGAACAACCATCAGTGCTCACACTCACACCTAGGGACAATTTAGAGTGTTCAATCAGCCTGCCATGCATGTTTTTGGAATGTGGGAGGAAACCGGAGTACCCAGAGGAAAGCCACGCTGGCCTGGGGAGAACATGCAAACTCCACACAGTGAGGCCAGAGCTGGGATTGAACCCGGTACCTCTGCACTGTGAGGTCGACGCGCTAACCACTGGACAACGGGGCCGCGAGACAAAATTTGAACAGAATAATTTCAATTCATTTCAAATGGGAAAAGGATTCGCAACAGGACTCTTGACATTCACAGAGGATGGAAATACTCTTCACAAAGGTTTTGGCCATCATGACTTCTAACCTGCGAGTACACGACTGCTCCACTTCCTAATCCCACACAAGCCGTAGTGGGCCAGGTCTGGGCAGCCTTCCATGTGCTGCAGCACCTGCTTCAGTGACGCGGCGTGTTCGACTGGACCACTAGCAGCAGCAGACAGACAAAACAAAAAAGACTACCTTGTTTTTTTCAATTTCTTATTCAGTTGGTACCACTAAAGGTGTATCATGTGTCAAACAGACATAAAAGAAAACATGGAATTCCTATAAGCACTGTTTTGGGAGTATAATGCGGTAGCTATTTGAAGTGATTTTATCACGAAACTAAGCAAAATGTCTGGATATCAGATTTTGAATTAAACTCTTATGAGCTATTTTTGTTACCATAATTTTTTTCCCCCCAAACAAATGTGACGTCAGTTGTATCAGCCATTTAACCCATTCACTCCCAAAGACGTTTTTAAACGTCTTTTTAGACTTGGTCGAGAATTGGCTGGTACTGAATGAGTTAAAATGAACAAGAAACTGAAGAAACTAGTGGGGGATGGGGGTCTAATCCTTTTTTCACTGACTGATTTTCTTGAGGTGGTATTCGGTGTAAAAAGTTTAAGAAGTACAAACTGTGTGAGCATGTACTTGCGTGCGTCGAAGTCCACGACGTTCCACATCACGCACGAGTCATCCGCCAGGATGATGAAAGGCCAGACGTCACTGATCGGCCCGCTGCCCTCCTGCCGACGACTGCGCTCCAGCTCCAGATTGTGGTACGAGAGCTCTTTAATCAGGAAGTGAGCAGCTCCTGGAAGAGAACCAGGAACACTTAAAAAAAAAAGCTCTAAGAACAAAGTTTGGTTATGTGTTGTGTGACAGTCAGACGAGCACCTATCCCAGCTCCATTGAAGACAGGAGGCAGCACCAGGAGAATGTGGTTGGGCCAGTACTTCTTGTAGACGGCCATTTCGTACTCTTTGACCACCAGGATATGGAGATGCGCGGCTCCATCCATCGCATGGTAAAGGTTGAAGAGACCATGCTCATGGCGCCCCGTGGTTGGAGTGAAAATTGGACTCTTGATGCAGTTTGGGCTCTGACAAAACGAACATGACAAGGGGATCATTGTATGAATACTGAAGAAGAATGCCAATTTGCCCCACAATATGTGAATAACCTGCAGCACCACTTTGTGGTATGAAATGTGCATTGCAATTTTTGTGCTTGGCTCACATTAACTCATTCACTCCCAAAGACGTTTTTAAACGTCTTTTCAGACTTGGTCCAGAATTGGCTGGTACTGAATGAGTTAAGAACAAGAATTCAAAAATTGGGTGTAACGTAATCCACAACTTTCAACATGATCGACAGCATCCGTAGACAGGCATGTTGACTGTCCACTGACTCACCCGGTCTGCGGCGAGAGGCAGCCGCATACCCTCCAATTGGCCTCCCGGTTGGTTGAAGCTAAAGTAGTGCTCTTTGGATTTGGGGATGATGAAATAGAGCTGGATTTCTTCACCAAGCAGCAGATGGGTGAACGTGAAGGCATGCAACGTCGACTCGTACATCTAAATTAGGATTTGCAAAGAAAAGTTTTTAACATTTACAGCTTTTAGAAAAATAACAATAAAGAATAGCGGTAATTTATGATTGTGTGCTTGTGTGTTGTTGACCTGGTATCGGGGGTTGAAGCCCAAGTACAGATGACACTGTTCACAATGGTGATAAGTGTTAAAGGCCGCATACTTGGACAGTTTGATCCTGGTTGTGCGCCTCCTGAGGCACATTTCCTCCTGGTGCACAGGTTTGGCTTGCAGAGGCAAAAAAAAAAAGAAAAAAAAAGTAGTTGAATATATATATATGGTCCATTGTGCATCGTCGTCTATATCTGTCAGCCTGTGCCTACCATCAGAAGCTGGTCTATATCCAGGGCAGTAGACTAAGCTGATGTCATCATATTTGGGGTCATGGACGATATAATCAAAGGGTAAAGTCTTCATAACGTCTGGGTCCGGCCACAAGGCGTTGGGTGGCTTGTAATGAACCCCGTCGATTTGGACATCTAAAAATCACAAACCACATGGACAGACACCACTTGAACACAACCGTGTCATTATTTCTTCATTCTGATCTGTGAATATACTCACTCAAGTTGATGTCCTCTTCATTGTAGATATCCACCTCCATCAGCCTGATCAGCATCCGAGACAGGATACCCAGGAAGTGCAAGTATGCGCCTGTTTTACCCACCTGATCAATGACATCCACACAAGGTAAATACGCAACATGACTTTGACAATTAATGAGGAAAAAAAAAAGACCAAAATTACCTGTGGGGGTCCGCTGAGGAGTAGCCTGCGAGGGTGAAAGTTGTCGCTGCGTCCTTCGGAGCGATTGCTGCTGTCCATGTGATAAGGGCGGGGGACCGTCCACTGGCGATAGTACAGCGACTGTTCAGTGCAGGTCATCATCTTACTCAGCAAAGGTCTAGGCACAAAAACAGTATTTTCTTAATTTTCAGTCATGAAGGCTTGTTGATGGGAGACTCATCAAAAATATATACCAGAACGTCCGCTAGGAGGTTGCTATTTCTGAAGGTAGTACCGTAGTCTCACCTGAAGCTGCTGGCCCACGCTACAGACATATGCGGCAGGAAGGAGGTACATCGCGGAAGGCCGCTGCCATCGTTGGCTGTGATGATGTCGTAAAGCGAGCGGGGGAGGAGCACTGAGGGCGGGCGACTCACCCCCCGCGCCCAAGAACAGCTCAGATGAGGGGACGAGGCTCGGGGCGACGACGAGCTCGAAGACGTGGATTTGGAAGGGTGACGACGAGGCCGGACCGGGGCCAGCGACTGCGTTGGCGGGTGGGAAACTTGGTGCGGTGGGAGCGTTTGGAAGTAAGGTTGGGAGTTCGTTTGGGCTAATAACTGGTTCTGACTCAGAATCTGTTGCTGGAAAATGGGTTGGGACAGGGAATACGCGTGGGCAATAGACTGGCTTGGGTGGTGAAGTGAAGGTTGATTGTATATAAATGACTGAGAAGAGGACTGGGAAGGAAATTGAGTCTGAGCCCGTGACGGTGACGGGGTGGTGTCCACTGCGCACTTTGGGGCATCTGGAGATGTCGACGTGCTGCTCTGAGTTGGGGACGGGTCTAACGCTCCAACATCTGGGCTGGACTGGAGTGGCTGGTTGGAGGACACAGGAGAGCTTTCTAGAAGAAAAGGAAAGAGGAATACATTCACTCCTCCTCATTAGACAAATCCTCACAATTGTTCAACACATTGTTCTGCGAATAATAACATTCACTGACTACCGTTTTCCTGGCCCTCCTCTTCCTCATTGTCGGTGCTGCTGAGTTTTTCCGCGTCACTCTCCAGCAGGTCACTTCCCGGCCCCGTGTTGTGCGGGGAGCGAGACTCCGCCTTCAGCAGGTACGCTGCAAGTCCCAACTCTTGCTCGAGTGTAGTACGTTGAAGATAGGAGCAGCTTACCACTCGAAGGTCACAGTACTTCAGTGACCTGCGGGAAGAATGTAGTCAGACAATAAATTAACTGGTTATTCATTGTTTTAGAATTCCTGGAGAAGAACAATGGGGTGTCATGTTTTGGTCTTAATGGGCCAACCTGGGAAGTGATTCTCCTTGAGGTTCAGCTCCGGACAGGATGAGAATGCAGGGAAGAGCTTCAAGCTCCAGGTAGGTACGAGGAACCCAATCAGATTCTTGGATTTTCAGCCATAGCTACGCATGGCAAATACAAACATGGAGAAGTTTTACACAAAAACTACAAAATAAAGAAAACATGGAAAAGATGACACACCATTTTGACAAATGTACGGGACAGCAACCTTCACAGCCGTAAGATTTTCAATCATTTTAAGAGGGCCTAACTTACAGCCTCTTATCAGGCTCATCCTTGCAAGGGAGTCATATCCACATAGCGTACTTCAACTATTTACTTTTGCATACCTTAATCTGATCAATGAAGATGTGTCCAACGTTCAGCGGTTGGCTGGGATTCCCCAGTATGATCTCAAAACTCTCCTCAAGACCCAGTTGTCTCCTCACTCGGGACAGCCGCCGATGCGCCCACGCTGCCAGAGCCAGAGAGGGGATCCGCAGCAGGATCATGTGACCGTGGTGGGCGGGGCATTGCTGGGCGGCACTGAGCAGCGCCTGCACGATGCCCAGCGTCTCCACAGACGTGTGTTTGTGAAGATTGTGGGAGCCGCCGATTCTTCCGGAAACCGCCATCAGCGCTGTGCAATAGTGGTGGATCAGAACTGTCGTACGGATCACAGCGCTGTGCAGTTTAGGAAACCTGAGAGAAACGGTTCATTTCTTTTTACAAGTTGAGCACTTTCAACTATAATTTATTTTTTACTGGCAGTGTGTATACCTTTCCTCCAGGGATGACGCCATGCTCTCAAAAGACGAATCGCATCGCATCAGAGGCAGGCTGCTTCCTGAGCGTGTCGACTCTAAAAGCTCTGACACACCAAAGTAGCGTGTTCTCTCATGATACAGGTCCACATCCTACACACGGACGGACACCAAAACTGTTACAACGTGCCTCTGTTATATGTCCTGTATGATTTATTAGCTCACGTCGAAGGAAGTCTCACATTGCTGAAGGAAGAGGGCCAGTGGATCTCATTATAAGGGCTGATGCGTGTGAATTGTGTCTGCAGAGCGAACGGGAAGGATGTAACGTGGAGAATCAGGATGTTTGGAGCATCTCTGACCTGCCTGGAATTCAGTAGCTGGTCCACGAGACCCAAACCAGTGTCTGTGTTGCAGTAAGAGGCACTGAGAAGCACAGAGAAAAGGAAACCGTCCGCATCGTTAATGTCAAAAAGTAAGTGTCTTACGGAATTCAACTCTGCTTCTGTATCACAAAGACCTGCTGACATCCCAGTGGGCGTGGTCATGGACCAGGATGTAAAGCGTATAGGAGTTGCTGTGCGCTTCCTGTATCAAGCTGTCAACTCGCACTTGAGCGGTTTGATCCATCTTGACCACGTAGCGCTCCGCTTCCCGCTGAGACACACAATCTTGTTCGACACTTCCAAGTTCTCGAAGAACACCTGAAATCCAAGTTTCAAGTCAACGCGGATGGGTAAACGGTCAAAAGAGGCCTGAGGTGAAAATGTGCGTTGACACGGAACTAACCAGAGCTCCATAGGTGGAGTACGGTCTGTTGAAACGTGACCTCGGAGGGAGGGACCAGGATGAGGAAGTTGACCCGGTCAAAGGAGACAAGGTCCAAGTTCTGGGTGCTGGAGTCTGCTATGGCGCAAACGTGAGACAGCAGCTTTCTGGCTACCGCCAGCTGGATGGGCCGGATATCACGCCACTCCACAGCGTACTCTACATGCATGCACACACACAGATTCATATGGGATGTTAAGTTAAAAAAACAAAAAAACAGCACAGTAATACGCTTTGTCGTATTTGTGTCATCTCCCTCACCTGAACATGTTTCCTTAGGGGGCAGAACTCTCTCTTTAGGGCTGTGTGAATCTTTTGGACTTTGTGTGTTTTTCACAGTCTTTTCCTCTGTTGATTCCTGACTGCTGGATAAGGGAGAGGGCTGGTTGCTGTCCAAGGTTGCAGTGTCCAGTAGGGAATCCATATCACCCTCTGCGAAACAAGAAGTTCGATTCTGGGATTCAATATGCATCGTCTGCTCACATCAGCGCGCACGTCACAGACGTCGCGTCATCGTACAAATTGTAACAGAACAGAACATGCGCCAAATAAACACATAGCAGAGACTCATACATTCCAAGTAAGAGAGACAAGCACACCTTGTCCAAGGGAACTGCAGAACTGGATGAGCTCCTGGGCGTCACCAGAGGAAAGCTGGTGGTTGATTTCTCTTAAACCCTCATTGGGAGAGAACATATTTTCGGCCAAGGCTCGACACTGGTGTTTACCTGTACCAAAAGCACACGCATATGCTTGATGTCAATTTTTTTTGTTTTTACAATTTTTGTTAAAAACAAACTCCCACCTGTGACTACCACACACGACTGTGTTTCATGCCCCGAAGCGGTCACAATGACGACGATGTAATTTGTGTTTTCGAACCGGCCCTCCATCAACTTTCTAAACATCTGCTGAAGGCCCTGAGCCAAAGAGCCCACTTGCTCCCCCAACACCACAACCCCCTCTCCACAGGATGACGCAGCTAGCTGGGCGAGCCAAGGAAGCTGGCTGGGAGTCAGCGGCTGCTGTGGTGCTAAGCCAAGATGCTGAGGGAGCCCTGGAAGGGCGGGAGGTGCCTGGAGAGCCAAGGAAAGCAGATTTATGCTAATATCACTCAGTCAAAGCCTTTATTTGTTCAAATGTATTTTCATATAATAATTTGCTTCCATAAGTAATTGATATCATAATAACATCTACTGCAAGATACCTTCTAGTGAACCAAATACAGTGATATACAGTAGTAAATGTGTATGAGAAATTAACCTCAATTCCGTAGTGCCTCCCTTGAGTGGCTGGTGTTTGAGGTTGTTGATTCTGTCTGATTTCACTGAGGTGGGACTCCCTCCATGACCTCATGAATATCTGCTCCAAGTCCTCAATCAGAGGCACTTGCTCGGGGCCTTGCCAATGTGAGGGAGAACATTTGAAATCAGAAGGATGCAGGAATCAGGTGGATTCAAACAATGAAAACATTTTTATGGAAAACATTATTTTAAACATAAAATGTTCTTGCAGAGGAAAATATATATAATAGGAGCTTCTAATAGTCTCAAATTTGCAGTTTTAGATGACTATATCTTCTTCTTAACTTCTTCTATGACACAGTGCCAGCCTGCTCTCTAGTGGCCATTAAAAGTAACAATGTGAAAAATGACATTCTAGTGTGCTCTAAGTCTTTCCAGAGTGCAACACTGACCAAGCTGAACAAGGTAGTAGACAGTGAGGAGGATCTGCATCTCAGTAGACAGCGGTTGAATGGGTGACGGTCCGTAGTGTTGGTAGACTCTTGGGAGGGTCTGAGAGCTCAAGTAACAACTCTGCAGAAGAGAGCTGACGAGCACTTCACTAAAATTGCCAGTCAGCTGAGGAAGTGGGCCATGACCTGTGTCCAGGAGAGGTATACAGATAAAACTTTTCACGATTTAAAAATTGTTGCTTTATGATGAAGAAAATGTGAATTGATCGACACATCCCAGACCACTGTCCTCAGTCAATAATGTGAAAGTGACCTTTAAAGATGACAGGCTGTAGGCCACAAGTGTGTAACAGCTGATCAGGCACAGCGACAGACAACCCAGAGGGAGAATGTGTGGTTAAGGACCTCTGTGAGGAACTCGTAGTGGCAGATGCATCTGGATGTATGAGACAGCACAACAAAATCTATGTAAAGGTGTCTATGGATACATTTAATTCACATATAAAGACATCATATAAATCAAATGAGCACTTTTTCCTTTTTTACCTAATCTGGCTCCATTTGCGCTAACTGTTGATGATGGCAAAACTGATGAAGATGGTGCCATCTTCCCTGTGTTTTCTAACAAACCACTCGAAGAAGAGGATTCTGGGGACCAACCCTTATGCCTCTTTTTGGGGGGTCCGGCATTTGTCTGCAACCCTGGAGGACAGAAACAATGGATTTGCTTTGATTTAACCGAAACATTACTGAGCTGTAAAAGAAAAAAAAAATCAAAAAATGCATTTATATTGTTTTAGGATGAGCCTATGTGGATGCAGTTATATTTTATGTATTAACCTGTTTGTAGTAACCTCTTAACCCCCTGTTGAAATTCAGTGATGGCAACCGGGATCAAAAAGTCACACTTGTTAGAGAAGTCATGAAATAAACACAACATTGACAGGAAGGAAGCTTTTTCATTCAGTGAGAAGGGAGGAAAAAAGAAGAGAGTATTTTACAACCCCGGTTTATGGAGGCCACTGAGCGACGGAGAGAGAAGAAAGCGAGAGGGAAATATTTAGTGCCTCAAGTGTTGGCAAATGAAATCAGGCAGACAAAAGAGGATCCCCAAAACAATGCAGCTGGCAGCCTCCCTACGGCAGTGGCGTTATAACACAGGGGGCTGCGTTCCCTTTCAGAGGTGTGAACAAACCCAGGGGGTTAATGACAGCAGACACAATGGCTACGCTTACATGCATGATACAGGACCAACTTTAGAATTGAATATGATTTGGTTGCCCACAGATATGGACGGAGGCATGTAACAAAACGCCAAGTGCGTCATGAGAGGCATTTTAAACTGCCCTCATGTTATTTGTAACAATATTTATTATTGTGCATATACAGTACCTGTAGCTGATGGTCTCCCCGGTCCTGAATGATTTATTACCGTCTGCGCGACCGAAGAAGCGGCATGGACGCCATTTGTCAGTGAGTGCGGGGTATCGGAGGTTTGAGGAGCGCCGTTTGCGTGAGATGCTGCTGGATATGCACAAAAAGAAGTCATAAGATGGAATTGTGATGACTGAGTAACTTCTTATACTGTTACTTTAAGATGCCAAATAACAAGATGTCTGTATCTGGGAGGAATTGACCTCATGTGAAAATGACCATTTTGTGGTTATACCTGCATAGCTGCTAGGCGTGTGTGAGGAATGCATCAACGCCCCACTTGTTGACTGTTCATCTGATGTCGCATGAGCGTCTGGGAAACTGGAGCTCAGCTGTCTTATTCTGCCATCTGAAACACAACAGCCATATTTCAAAACTATTTTAGTCTATGTAGGGGGATTCAGTTCATGACAATATTAAAATATTAATATTTCATGAATACATGTAATGGACTTGATTTGAGAATACACAAGAAAAGAACCATTGACATATCCTTTCCCTGTTACTGCTAGTCACCTGGACTGTAAACGTTTTTGCAGTTTCTGCTAAACAACATCTGAAGATAGCTGTCAATTCTTCCCTATGACATTCTTGAACTTTGTCAACATGTAAATGAATAATTCAAATGAACATGAGTTGGTAATGATTTTTGTAGAAAACAAAGGCGAAAAGAGCGAAACACACACGCACGCACACACACACACACACACACACACACACACACACACACACACACACACACACACACACACACACACACACACACACACACACACACACATACTGTACATTTATATATATATTTATACAATTTTCTAAAACTAATACAAACTAACAAACCTGCTCTAAATACTAATTAAAACTACCGGTATCTGATTTTGAACAGTCAAAAAAGTCATAACAAACTACAATGAAAACTCCGAAAAACTATTAGAACAATGATACGAACCAATCTTACCGTGTCCCCTCCAGCAGATGGGAGCTCCTTTAACCAGCACACCTTGGTTGTTTCGGTACAGGTGGAACTTTAAGTGCTTCTGCTTCTTAGGCTGGGTGCTGAGTTTCAGATTAATGTGGTTGGCGAAGTCTGTGAAGTAGCGGAACCCCTTTTCTCCACAGCCCATGCAATACCCTGAGAAACCTGCAGGGGGAAGCACGTGGGTGAGAATCAGTGGATGATGAGGCCTTCCCGTCCGCGTTTAAATAATGGAGAGCTCTTCACGTACAGCAAGGTTTCTCCTCTGTCTTACCCAGCAGAGCATTGTGACCCCGTTCATCTGGCAGGAAGCGATGGTCGACAGCACCCACAAGAAGGTTCTCGGGAAGGGCGGGTGACTTCAGCCCGATCAGCATGAATCCCGGCAACACATCCAAGGAGTCTGATGCCAATGATGAAAGACGCAGATCCCTGCCTGCCTGACAGTACCCTGTCGGGAAGAGGACTTTTTTTAATTTAAATTTTATTTTATTTGAATTTTTTTACATAGAACTTGTTTGCCTTGCGGGTCGTAAAGAGTAACCCTGTCCCTGAACAAAATGTGCACAGACCGTCTGTGGTGCAGCAACCCTCAGGCGGGGGTTTCATCTGATAGGGTATCGGAGGACTGTTTGATTCTGAGCCATCTTCATCGTCCTCATCCTCGTTCTCCGTGCGACCTGTAGAGGCACATGTGAGGAAGATAGATGAAACATTTTCAAAATGATTGAAGAGCATTTATCGACCTGCAATTATAGAGTACTTTTGATGCAACATACAGGTACATTTTATTTTTATTTGAGTATTAATGGGAAGAAGAAAATGTACTTTTAAGCCGCTACATCTCGCTGGATTCCGCTCGCTACTTTTATTTATCAATCAATTATTGTTTAGTTATTTTGGTTTCGGCTTATCAGAGAGACTTCCTTCTTGGATGTTATGCACATGTGACGTTTGAGTCCATTTCACCAATTAAATTGCATCAGGCAGTCACATGACTGCACACAACGTTTTGGCAGCCTTAATTTACGTCTACATGAAGATTGCATTTGTTTGTTATATCATGACAATTGCATTTATTATTATTGATCAGCAATATCTCTATTTGCAGATTCATATGGTACTTAGTTACTTTCTTCATGCTCTAAATATAAAAAAAAAAAGGAAATTGCTCACCAGTTACTCAGTACTTGTGCGTTTTTTTCACTTTGTACTTTTTAACTATTACTCAAGTCATTATTTGGAGGACTATTAGTACTCTTACTTGAGTACAATTTTGGGCTTTTCTACCCACCTCTGCACATGGGATGTCTTCACATTCTATTTAGGCAAGCTTTGATACAAAAAAAGGCTTATCCTCAGGTAATTTCCCTTTTTTCAGTCTTTTGAGCATTTTTGGTGAAGGATGACCTTGCATTCACGCAATCTCAGAGAGGTTGTAAACGTCACATGTGGGTGTCAGCCAAACTCACCATTGTGTGCCAGTGGCTGCTCTGCCTCCAGGTAGAGTTGGGAGAAAACTGGCCGCGGCACGACAATGTTGGACCTCAGTGACGCTTCAATCGAGTTGTGAAGTACCTCCTCAAAGCGCGTGGTCCGCAGCTGGCCCGCATAAGAGTTCCCCATTGGTGCTCTGAGACAAAATTCCCTTTTGTTAGGAGATTCGTTGAACATTTGGAAAATTCCTTTTCTGCATTATGTGTTTGCATTTTTTTTTTCAATAAGCAGTGAACCCACCAGTCAGTTCACTTGAGGGCTTTTTGGATAAAAGTCTGGTGCACATCTCAATCAAGTCATTCATCACGCAAACGAAATCCCTCTCATTTGATTTAATGCTTGACCTCCAGTTGAAGAGATGGTGAATGATCAACCAGTACATGCCCTAAGCACAGTTTCCCAAACGTTATTAGTCGAGATTAGGGTGATGAAAATGGGCAGGTTGCGCCAGGAAGGGCTTCCGGCCTACAAACTTTGCTAAAAAAAAAATCATGCGGTGACCCCTCATGGGACAAGTCGAAAGCTGGGACTGTATTATTTTAATGATAATGAATCATTTGTGGGAAGAAAGTACTGTATGTATACAAAGATTTTTTTTAACCGTATATAAACATGACCATCATGAGGAATAGTTTACAGTAACATTACAACTAACAGGCGAGGCAGAAATAAAGAAAGACTGCACCACAAGCAAGATCATTCGCCTCAGCATGATTTCAACTAATCCGGATAATAATGGAAAGGTCATGTAAAAAGGCATTCTTCCTTAAAAAACAAACACACTAATAAACAGACAAATAGGCTGTTGCAAACGTTGCTAAAAGGCACAGACGGAGCACTTACAAACCTCCAGAGGCACATCCTCACATACACATTAACACAGCACTTACTAATGGAGGCATGCGTCCAGACGGCATGCCATAAAATCAGCTGCACTGACAGAGTAAGGACACCGTGACCTAGACGCTACTCCCTCTTTGTTTTTCTCCGTTCTCTCTCTCCCCGCAGCTCTCTGGTTGACCACAGCCTCCATGAAGAAAACATTCGCTCAAAACGTGGTCTGTTAAACTGACACTCAAAAACATGTTGAGTGTGAATAACTTAATTCAGTTTTACGTCACGGTTAAAAACCTTACACACCTTTGTTAATGCCGAACAACAAAAAATGATTCTTACAATGTTTGTTTCTCCTACGATACTCATTGTGCAAAATGAACATACATTTCTGTGATATTACATAGAATTGCTACTTTCATGTCATGTGACTAGGAGGACTGCAGCAGGTTCAGTCGATCTATCGATGACCAAACTGGGTCAACCTGGAGGCAATTAGCACGGGCGGATGCTAACGCCAACTTAATCCCCCCTTCTGCCCATATGCTGGCGACCCCCCATTTCACATTCACAACCCAAGAAGGCACACCCACACATATATATGACCACACACACACCCACAAAGGCAAACGTGATTGCCTGACCCAAGCAACGTGTTGGTCAGCTACATTTATAAACAAACAATTTAAGGCCTTTTTTAAACATTTGTTACATAGAGCCGATGAGATTATCAGGACTGCAGCTTCCCAAATTCTTGATAACTCTGAGCAAGAACCTCTCAGCTGAAGCCATTTAACACAATATGAGGGAAAGAACAACACTAAAGGACTTTGTAAGAAGACAAACAGTACGTCTCCAGAGTGACGAGAACATTGCTACATTGTTTCACAGCAGGAACAAAACATTCACTCACTGAACAGACTATCAGGAACAACCGCAAAATCTAATCAGATCCAAGGGCTGTACAAAAAGTCTGCATGATGCACCGTTGTGTCGCAGATGCACATTGTGCGTCTGTCACACAAGTGTAAAAAGAAGTTACCCACGGGTGTCTTCAATGCTTACTGATCTGAGCTTTTGGGAGGTCTGAAGCTTATGACGAGTTTTATATTAGTACGATAGCATCTGTGGTGACATCACGAGCAATTAAGTGAGTGAGTTTAGGTTGGACATTAAAATATAGAGCTACCAATATACTGTTTTAAACTGAAAACTGTTATCAGTGGATGGATGACTATAAAATCAAGCCATGTATATAATTCCAGTGGCGGTAAAAGTGAATTGGGTTTGCTACTCAAAAGGATGTAAAAACTTAATGAATGTGCTGCCAGTTTTATATTTGGGCATTGGCATTTTATTTTGAAGGAACACACGTTTCGACAGCCACCTTCTGCTTCTACACTTCCATATGTAAAGAAACAATGCAGACTGTCATTGCCTCGCACTGCTTTGTAGAGAGAGACAAGAGGGGAGGAAGACAGAAAAGGCCGGTCATAACACGGAAGGAGAGGAAGTAATCACACCTTCCGGCAAACAGCAGACTGACGTTTACAACCACGGGGAGACACAGGATGAAAGCAGGGAAATTTCCCCCTGACCAAAAACCGGGACCAACAGTCAATCAACATAACAATCCAAATGACAAAATGTCACTTAAAATATTTCAGACTTTCATGCACCATGTAATCTGATAACATGACAAGATGTCCACTCTAGTAACCAGTCTCCCTGAAAGGGTTAAAGATCACAAGGTGTCTAGAAAGTTGCTTTAAAATTTGAAACATTTATTCAGCTTTAGTATATTCGACCAGAATTATACATACTATTAGGCTAATGATATGTTAATTAGATTTTTTTTCTATATGCTCTGTGGAAATTGAACTTTTTCAACCATGCTGCATTTTCGTGGATTCCTGAATCAATTATTTCCACATAAAAGGCAACTTTACATTGTGAGCTTTCACCAAGGCAAATCAAATGTCTATTAGAAGTTTAAATAAAAACAAACAAACAAACAACCCCCCCCCCCCCAACACATTTTAGTCGCGGTTAAATCTTTCACATAACGTTAGTTGAGTTTTCCTCTTTGCATCCCCCCCTCCCTGACGTGGAAGTGGGAGATCCTTTCATCCCTAAATCTCCCCCGCCCCCTCATCTCTTCTTCTCTTTCTGTCTCTCTTTCAACCTGGGGAGAGAGAGAGAGACACTATTGTGGTGTTTTATGACCCCTTGGTCCCTGCCTTCCCACCACCACACTCAAACACCCAAATACAAAACCTGGAGTTAGGACCCCCTTTAATCTTGGGAGCCCCCTGTTTTTCAGGATGTCACCGACACGGGCTACTTAGCATTTCAACACTTCTTTTTGTTTTTTCTTGGAACAACTTTCTGACTTTCTTTCCTCCATCATCCATAATATTGACAGGTTTGCATCATGCGCAATACACACGATACAAAAACTATTCCATCTAACAAATCCAAATATTTCTGGAGAGAACTTTTGAGAATGTAAAAGCTTCAGTGAGGTCTCATTACCACTGAGGTCAGTCAAGATAACAATGTTTAGGCAAGACTTTGATGCAACAAACCTGCGCGCGCACACACACACACACACACACACACACACACACACACACACACACACACACACACACACACACACACACACACACACACACACACACACACACACACACACACACACACACGCGTGCATGCTCGTGGGCTCCAGCTCTGTGAACACAAAGGGCTTGTCTTGGATAGAGGTGAAAGGTCAACTCAGCAGAGGTCAGATAAGAACCCCAGGCTGTTTCTCTATTAGCCAGGGCTGCATACCAGCCGCGCGCACACACACACACACACACGCGCCATCCCTGCTATTCTTTCCCTCTTTTCAGTCTGACAAGCTGGATTGCAGTGTCCATCCTCCACCCCGGCACCTTGGAGAGAGCAGATCATGTTACACATACAAATCCAGGCACAAGCACACACCGTTGTGTATGCATGAAAAACACACTGTGTGTACGCGCTACAGTATGCACGAACAGTGTCATCGCGTCAGTGTAGCAGGAACGGCAGCAGCAGCCACTTTGCATGCGGATGGATGGCCCAAACACATGCAAAGCAATGTCACACACAAACTGACCCTCCATTCTATGCCCAGCGCTGACCTATGACCCTGACGAAATGTCCTCATTCACAGTTTGCTCAACCGACGTTGGATCGATGGCAGAGGATGGCCAACTGGCCCACTGACAGGTCAACACCCCTCCACCGAACACACTCACACACACAGCAGGCCACACAATGAAACGTCCACGTGTGAACACATTATGACGTCATCGGTAATGAGATGAATCGATGCTTTTGCACAATGCACAGAAAAACCGGCAGACATCGCACAAGATTCTCTCCCTTGGCCATTAACTTCTTAAACAGTTGTCGCGCAATTTCATGGTGCAAAATTGCACGTCTGTGTCATTGTTACTGTATTCATCAGATCGTTTGACACTCTGCATCAGGGTTGCCGTAGCGAGTTTTGTTTGGCACAATGTATTTATCCATTTATTTTACATCAGATGCCCTTTCAGAATGACAAGAGATTGTTTTGGAGTCAACTCTCATGTGATAAAAAGTTGATTTTCAGCGCTGTATAGAGGTCGTCAAACTTTTTTGTGCCACTTGATGATTTCACATCAAGGCAGATTTTTGATATAACGGCATCGAAATAAATAAAAGCAAGTGATTAAAAACACAACTCACCATTATGCTGGCACATGTGTTTCTCATCTTGTCAGCCTCATCTTGTGTTCCATTGCATAGCCAGTCTCCCAAAAATTCAGTTTGTCTCTGTTTTATTGTTTATATTTCACTTGTGCTTTTCTGTATTTGAGGACAGACTTAGTTTGCAAGTGACTGTGCTACCAATCACATGATGTTGGTTGGTGCCTGTTTGCGATATGAATAAAGTTCTCACAGTTGTTGCCCGCAAGTTATTGGTCACAACATTTTGGCGACAAAGATGTAGAGTCACGTCACGCCCTCCTTTCTCACTGCCTCTCCGGCGGTCTCTTTCGTATGACTAGTTAAAAAGTGGCGATAGGAAGAGCTGAAGCTAGTGAGGCTAACTGCTACTCTCATCCACAACTGGCCTATTTTCACGAGCAGAAGACTGTGTCGCCTTGTTGGTTGGACATTTCGTTGCTCTACAGAGCGTTAAGGTTTGGCAATGGCAGCAGAGGGGTTTTAACATATTTGGCCAATAAAAATTATTCAGATTCTGCTCGGCCAGTTACTTTTGCTACACGTCCTTGAGATGATTATTCCTTGCTTTCTTTCTCCAGTACCTCTCGGGGAGCGTGTGTTGTCTAGCGTCAAGACAATCTGGATTTTGAGCATGCACAACATGCAGTACCTTCCCTGTCATCATGACTCACAACAAAAACTGTTTATTTACATGTCAGCACATGAATGCGGTGTGCATACATGCACTAGTGCATGCACGCGCACGCTCACACAGCTTTTTCAAATGTTTTCCAAACAAAACCCTGGTGGTTTCATAGTTAGCACAAATACAAAATGTTAAATAAACAATAAATGTTTGTTCGAGGATTATATTTACAGGCTACAACAGGAGTTGGCAAATGTTTGGCCTTAAGAGCCACTTTGTTTTTAAAAACTGACAGATGGGCCAACCAATTTGAAGAGTTTAAAAATGGCTAAATGTGTAGTCAATGGAATATGTAAATTTGTCGATTGTACAAATCCTATTTTATGGATTTTTTTAAAAATTCCTTATTACATTCTAATTAACCCCCTTTTTGTTTGTTTCCTTGGTACTGTACACCTATATAATCAGGCGTCAATGTGACCCACTGGATGTTTGATCTTTTGGGGTTTTTTTTCCAAGTAATTGTCACCAAAACTGGATGACATATGAGAAGAATTGCAAAGAATATTTGCAAAAACTAAAAAAGGGCTCTTGATAAAATAATAATAAATAAATAAATAAATAATAATAAATACATGAATTGCACAGTCCATGTGTCCAGTGGGCCACGCGTGGCCCACAACAGTGCTACACTGATGTTATAACATTCACGTTTCCAAATTATCTGTATGTTGTAATAATTAAAACTCATGAACAGACGAATATATTGGTTGTGAAATGCATTGTATGAGTTAACGCCACACAAAATGTGTATTAACACCAACAACAAAAAAGTTATCAGGAAGTGTTGATTTGTGGGGAAAAGGCAAATCTATTGTGCACGGATAAAGTAACCAAAACCATGCTTCCACCTTCCACATGCATCTTGACTATTGTAGGCTATATTGTTGAATTTGAGATTAAACGCCCTTCAATGCATACAAATTATTGATTGTTTTTTGCCTGAGTGAGACGCAGCATCATTCTACTCTGAGTGAAGAAGTTGGCAAAATGTGTGCTACGGGAACACAAACCGAAAAGATCAATTAAACAATACTCACCTTTGCTACCGGGAGGGACAAAGTTCGTAACAATTAGTGAGGAAACGTCGATAAATTCACCCAGCTGTCTCCATCTCACTGGCTCGGGACAAACTGCGGGTCGCCCGTGTCATCACTTTTGGTTTGATCCCTGTGAGACGACAAGACCTCCCCCTCGTTTGCCGGTCGTATTGGTACCGTCCAAAACCGTACATGTCAAGTTACATCGTTTATCTTCTTGGACTTATTTTCCTTTCTTTAGAAATAAAAAAAAACGACCCCCCCCCCCCCCCAGTCATACATAAATAACAATGTATATAGTTAAATGAATCTTGTAGGGCGATAGACTACATTTTGTTTCTCTAAGTAGCCCTGTGAAGAATATGTGGCTCTCTGTTAAATTAATAAATTCGAAAAAAGTGCTCTGATAGATATGCTTCATTTAGGTAGGTTAATTCAGAAATGATCTGACAAAAGAATAATTATTCTCCAAACGACAATTAAATGCAATATGTTATTTCTCCAACTGAAATTGTGTTTTCATTTATGTATTTGCATGCTCTCAAACATTTAAAATAAGATTTAATTTATAAAAGGAATAATTACATCCGGGCGGCCCGGTAGTCCAGTGGTTAGCGCGTCGGCTTCACAGTGCAGAGGTACCGGGTTCGATTCCAGCTCCGGCCTCCCTGTGTGGAGTTTGCATGTTCTCCCCGGGCCTGCGTGGGTTTTCTCCGGGTGCTCCGGTTTCCTCCCACATTCCAAAAACATGCATGGCAGGCTGATTGGACGCTCTAAATTGTCCCTAGGTGTGAGTGTGGGCGTGGATGGTTGTTCGTCTCTGTGTGCCCTGCGATTGGCTGGCAACTGATTCAGGGTGTCCCCTGCCTACTGCCCGAAGACGGCTGGGATAGGCTCCAGCACCCCCCGCGACCCTTGTGAGGGTCAAGCGGTTCGGAAAATGGATGGATGGATAATTACATCCTAATCACCTGCTTTCACCGTCTTCATTGTTTATGTCTTGTGACCTGTTGTAACTGTCATATGCTTGTGCAGGAGTTTTTTGCCTCACTCAAATTATCCTCAAATGAGGGTAGTTCGAGCGTGGGTTTTTTTTCTCCCCCTCTGCCTCCCTTGTTTCTTTCTGACTTTCGGGTTGAGTGAACGCTGGCGCGTTTTGGCTGCCGCTGCTCAACCCGTATTGTTTTGTGTTTTTTGTTATTGTAAAGTGTCCTTGGGTGTCTTGAAAGGCGCTTATAAATAAAATCTATTATTATTATTATTATTATTATCCAATTATGAATTTATGGCTTTATCTTGCCCTCTACTGGACAAACTGAAGACAACATTTAATTTTCCACTGGACAACGTACTGTGTACAGGG